>NW_024871122.1:600000-1136010 GCF_019054845.1 Dipodomys spectabilis
TTATTAGTCATTAAATTATGCTTCCATTTAATGAAGTATCATCATCTAATACTTATAAAATCATTAATAAAAAAATCAGTCAATATCCTTAATCATACCATCGTGCTAGAATGGAAGATATAAATTCAATAATTTTTGTGTGGCATTCTAAAATAGAGTCATGAATTAACTGAAAATTTAATTATTATTTTAATAATGTTCCATTAGCATTCACATGAATAGGAATGAGTTAGTCAGGATCTCCCTCCATTTGTGGGTGGCCGTCCTAGCATTGGAATTCCAGGCCTGGGACTGCAAACCATTGGAATGACACCGTGAAGATTTCAGGTTGTCACGAAAAAAAAAGAACAAGAAGAAAAAGAAGCCAGGTGTCAGTGGCTCTTGCCTGTAATCCTAGATCCTCAGGAGGCTGAGATGCAAATTTGAATTAAGCCTGGGTAGGAAAGTCCTCGACATTCATACTTCTTAAGAGATCACAGGAAATCAAAACAAAATAATAACAAAAAAAAACCTGAGTGGCCCATGGCTCAAGGTGCAGAGCACTACCCATGATCAAAAGGGCTCAGGGACAGGGCCTGGATGATGGGCATTGAGCAGGTTGCCCATGCCCAGCCCCCCAAACTGCGCAAGCTGGAACAAGCCCTCAGAGAGTACTAAGTCTGAGCAGGCATCTTGAACAAGCATCCTTCACTGCAGTTTAAGAACTGAAGCCAGGAAAGCTTTGCGTGGGCTGGTGTGTGCAACTGGTGTGTACAACAGGTAAGTTATGTCCTGGCACTTGTCAAGAGAAACCACAATTCTTAGGCTGTAGGAGTTGTCGAAGGTCGTGACTCCATATCTGCTATCCTTCTGTAAGATGTGAGCCTAGGCCTCTGGGGGCTGGTGCCATAATTCATTCATCATTCCTCATTGCCGAGTCTCAGGCTGGTCCCAATTCCTGGGAAAGATAGAAAATAGCCAGCAATTTCTGTGCCAAAAGGGGTAATCCTATAAATCCCACCATCATAACTCCCATTAGAAGTAAGCCTTGGGCTTCGAATGTGGTTTACTGGTAGAGTGCTTACTTAGCACACATGAAGCCCTGAGTTCGATTCCTCCCTACCACAGAAACAGAAAAATCCAAAAGTGACACTGTAGTTTAAGCAATAAAAGTGCTAACCTTGAGCAAAAGAAGCTCAGGAACATGCCCAGACCCTGTGTTCAAGCCACAAGACTGGCCAAAAAAAAAAAAAAAGTGAGCATGGTGAGACATTTTCTACTGAGACTTAGAAGAGGGCCAAGGTTATGGGTAACAGGTAGAATGCAGGTGCTGTTGGCTCACCCCTGTAATCTTAGCTCCAAAGGAAGCTGAGATCTGAGGAAGCCAAATGCAAACAGGAAAGTCTATATGAGACACTTTTCTCCAATTAAACTCCCAAAAAGCCAGAAGTAGAGCTGTGGTTGAAGTAATAGAGTGCTAGTCTTGAGCACAAAAGATCAGGGATAGCGTCCAGGCCCTGAATTCAAACCCCGGGACTGGCAAACGCGTGCACGCACACACACACACACACACAAACACACACACACACACACACACACACACACACAAACACACACCAAGATATAGAATTTGACAGTCCATTTAATCAATAGTATTCTTTTAATGCATAATAAACTATGAATAAAATTCAATCCCTGTCCAGTGATTATTGGGTCTAATTTTATGCAAGACTGATTGAAGGACTACTCTTCCAACCATGACATTAATCACATTCCTCTGGTGTTCCTATGGACAAGCAATAGTTTCTTAGGCACTTCAGTCCCTTGTAAGTGGCATGACTGGAATTCAAACTCAGGGCCTAGTGTCCACGTTGGCCTATGGCTTCGCTGATAGAGCCAGCCTTCAGAAATGCTAGATGACCTACAGGTTGCAGCCATATGATTCACATCCAGTATGGTCAACGTGCAAGGAAAGAAAACAGAAACTGCTGACCGTCTGCAGTTTGTGACTTTTTTTTTGGTGCTGTTTTCATTTTCTTTTCCTGTGAGCCCCTGAGGCCTAGGACCACAGGATGGGCTGTGGGTCCAGAGGCTGCACCATCCCAGGCTAGGGTGATGGAAATTGAGGAGAAGTTGCCACAAACTGAGTTCAAACCCCATGCTTGGCAAAAATTAATAAATAAATTAATTAATTAACAACACTATTGAAGCTCCCTGTCATGGATTTTGTGCCATTTTGTTGTCTACCAGGCCAGGGATGTCACCTTGGGATTTGGGTAATTCTGATGCACTTGGGGCAGGGGATGGGAGAAAAGGGAAGCTCTCCTCCCTTGAAGACAAGGAATTCAGGCCTGTTCCCTAAGCCTGAATTCAATCCCCAGCCTTGGAGAACATAACATTTATACACATTTTTATTATATCATTTATAATTACATCCATACATTCAGTCTATATCTTGTTTGTTGGAATGATTCATTATATTTTATTATATATTTATTTGTTTACCATTTATTTTATGGACTGTGAGTGCACCTATAACATTTATTACATTCATTCAAATCTATTCCATAGCATGTAGCTTTGCAGACATATTATAAACATCATACCTGACACCCAGCACTTGCAGAGAAAAGGAAAACAGGTATCACACTTGCAATCTTAATCCAGGAAGACATTTAGCAATGCTGGGACCTGAAATGAGGGCCTAGAGGCCGAATTCACGAATGGGTGTGTGTCAGCACGGCAGCCTCTAGCACATTCAGGTGCCAGGTGGATCCCAGGACCTAGCATGGAGATACAGGTTTGGCCAAAATAGCAGTATCTTTCTATGCAAATGGTGGTATACAAATAAATATATATGTAGATACTGTGAGTGATGTTTATCTAGTATTCAATGACATATACTACCTTCCTAGGGATTCTCAGGTATTTAGTGAGGACTCCATTTAATCAATAGTATTCTTTTAGGGGATGGGAAGGTGGCTCATTGGGAGAGTGCTTATCTTGCATGCAAGAGTCCTGGATTTGATTCCTCAGCAACACATGGTCAAAAAAAGCAGGGAATGGCACAGTGTCTCACATGGTACCGCCCTAACCCTGAGCTGAAAAGCTGAGGGACAACGCCCAGGCCCAGAGTTCAGTTCCCGCTACTGACAAAACACACACACACACACACACACACACACACACACACACACACACACAATGTATTTTTAATGCATAATAAACTATAAATTAAAATCAATCCACATCTTGTGAATACTGGATTTAATTTTTGCTAGACTAATTGACAAACTACTCATCCAACCATGACATTGACCACATTTCTCTGGTGTTCCTATGTACAGGCAATAGTTTCTTAGGCTCTCCAGCCCTTTGTAAATGTCATGACTGGGATTCAAACTCAGGGCCTAGGTGTGCAGAAGCCTATGGCTTCGCTGACAGCCAGCTGACAGCAATGCCAGGTGACCTACAGGTTGCAGTTTTGTCATTTGTACCCGGGATGGTCACCATGCAAGGAAGGAAAACCGAGAAACCTCTAACTGTTCACAATTCATGGCTATTTTTCATGCCATTTTCACTTTTTTTCCTGTCAGCCCCTGAGGCCTAGGTTCCCAGGATGGGCTGTGTGTCCAGAGGCTGCACCAACCCAGGCTAGGGTGATGGAAGCTGAGGCAGAGTTGCCACGACCTAACTTCAAGGCTAAATAAATGAATAAATAAATAAAATAATAAAATATTAAAATATATAGAAAATAAAATAAAATAAATTTTAAAAATATTAAAAATACTAATGGGGCTCCCTGACTTGGAATGCATGCTCATTTTTTTTCTGCCAGGCCTGGGATTTGAACTTGGAGTCTGGGAAACTCTAATGCACTGTGGGGAATGGGGAAACTCACCCTTTGAATACAAGCAATCCAAGCCTGTTCCCTAGGCCTGAATTCAATTCCCAGCCCTGTAAATTAATTTTCATCCACATTTGAAATGATTAATATCTACATATTTATGTTTACTGCATATTGCTTTTTGTATTATTTATTAATTATATTTACTGACTATTATTACTCTTATAACACATATTAAATTCACTACATCTTATGAAAATTATACAGATTTGCAAATGTATTATATCTTACTTCAGACCTAGGACATTCAGAGAAATACTATAGTAGATGATCCTATGCTTAGAAAAACAAAAAGAATACACCAACCAAAGTCTAATTTATCCCTAGGCACCACAGTGGCTCACATCTGTAACTACTCAGGAGGCTGAGAACTGGAAGATGAAATTTCAAAGCCAATGAATGCAGAAAAGCCTGAGAGATATCATCTCCAATTAACTGGCAAAAGGCAGGCTACAGGCATAGCTGAAGTGGTAGAAAATCAGCTATGAACAACGAAGCCAAGAAAGAGCAAGCTGACTTCAAATGTGAGGAGAGGAGTTAGGGGGATAAAAGGGAGAGAAATCCTCCAAAAACAGAAAACAAAATGATAATACACAAATCCCACCTAATTTAAGGTACCAACCAAACTGAAAAAAAATGAAGCTTGTGCAGTTGTATAACTTTTCATGAGCACATAAGCTCTTAGGTGTACTTCTAAGCTATGTTTTTAAAAATATATATGTATATATATTAATAATGCATATATATATATATATCTTTAAATAAAATCAGAAACCAGCCAATGAATAAATATTTCTGAATTAGTGCCTTAAACATGGCAGTATAAATTATTTATACTAAAAGTGTATTCCAAGTTTCCTTTCTCAGAATCAATCTTTAAGAAATTTGTTCATGTGCCTGGCACCGGTGACTCATGCCTATAATCCTAGCTACTCAGGGAGCTATGATCTGAGGTTGGTGGTTCAAAGTCAGTCCGAATGACTCTTATCTCCAATAAACCACTAGAAAACAGAGGTGGCGCTGTGAATGAGGTAGTAGATCACTCGCCTTGAGCTGAAGAGCAAAGGGATAACCCCTGAGTTCTAGCCCCAGGACCAAAAAATAAGTAAAAAAAGAAGTTTGTTCATGCAGATCATAAAATTCTAACATTCTGAGCTTTAGGAAACTTTTCTGCCAAGGTCTTATGCTCTTTAGGAAAGTACTCCACTACTGAGATACATCACAGTCCCATTGTTTTCGTTTTTCATTTTACAATCCAGTTTATTCCCAAAATGCTTAGAAGTACCTACTGTCCTCACAGAAGTGAGGTTTTATTCAGAAACCAAACCTTTTGTGCTATGAGGACTCCCCTAGTGTATGTCGTGGTAGGCACTGAGGAAAACTCATACGACACAAATGCAGAGAGTTTATAATTGTAGAAATAACTCTAAATAGAAATAAATTCAACTGTCCCGACATTCTAGAGAGAAATCATATCCTTATTTTTGTTCTCACTCTTCAGGGCAAATGGTCAAAATAGAAACACCAATGTGCTATGCTGAAATGTAAAAGTTTAAACCCCTTTTTGAAAAAAATCTCATGGTATAAAATCAATATGTATCAAATAAATGCGAAGTGAACTTAAAAAAATATTTAAAATGCTAATGAAGCTCCCTGGCTTGGAATGTGTGCCATTTTCTTGTCTGCAAGTCCTGGAATTTGAACCCGGGGTCTGGGTAACTCTGTTGCACTGTGGGGAAAGGGGAAGCTCGCCGTGCTTGAAGACCAGTAAGTCAGGCCTGTTCCCTAGGCCTGAATTCAAGCCCCTGACCTGGCAAACATACTCCTTATATACATTTTAAAGATAGGATTAAACTTCCACACAGATGTTCAGTCTATATTATGTGTGGTGTGGTTATTCATTGTAATTTTTTATATTTTTCATTAATTTATCATTTATTTATTTATTTTTTAAATATTATTTTATTTTATTTGTCAACATACTGTGCACAGGGTTTACAATTAAATGGGCAGGATAATGCGTACATTTCTTACCAAGCATTGCAGCCTCCTCCTTTGTTTACCCTTCACATCCCTTCCCAGCCTCCCCCTTCCTGCCCTCCCCCCCCCCCCCCCACCCCGCACCGACGCTCGTTTTGGACATGACAACTTGTACTTCTCATTGTTGCAACAGGTCCACCTGTATCCTTAAACGACTTGTTTTTCCCCATCTCCTCCACAAGTTATACTAACATCAAATATAGTGAAAGCGGGGGTTATACTGTGGGGGAGGGACATACAAAACAACAAAGAAATAATCTTTTAAATGCTTTAGAAACACATGCATGAAAGAAAAAAACATTAAAATACATATCTAAGGGTTCATTTTCCTAACATCACATTATCTGACCTTTTCCGCTTGACTCATACATATACTAGATATTGCAAATAAGGGAAACCATGAGACCTATGTTTCTTTGGGCCTGGCTTACTTCACTTAATATAATTTTTTCCAAGCCTTTCCATTTCCTAACAAATGGGGCAATGTCATTCTTTCTGATGGAGGCATAGAATTCCATTGTGTATATATACCACATTTTCTTGATCCATTCCTCTACTGAGGGGCATCTGGGTTGGTTCCATATCTTAGCTATGGTAAAATAATGCTGCAATAAAGATAGTTGTCCTGGTAGCTTTAGTGTGGTCTTGTTTGTAAACATTTGGGTAGATGCCCAAAAGTGGGATTGCTTGATCATAGGGGAGTTCTATGTGAAATCTTTGGAGGAACCTCCATACTGCTTTCCAAAGTGGTTGAACAAGTTTACATTCCCACCAACAGTGAAGTAAGGTTCCCTCCTGTCCACATCCCCTCCAGCATCTGTTGTTGTTAGAGTTCTTGATTTTTGCCATTCTAACTAGAGTGAGGTGGTGTCTCAATGTTGTTTTGATTTGCATTTCTTTTATGGCTAGGGATGTTCAGCATTTCTTCATGTGTCTATTGGCCCTCATTCTTTCTTCTTCAGAGAAATTTCTCTTTAAGTCTTTAACCCATTTATTTATTGGTCAGTTGTTTCTTTGAAGATTTGTTGTTGGGGGATTTAATTTTTTGAGTTCCAAGTATATTTTAGATATGAGACCCTTGTCCGTTGTATGGTTAGTAAAGATCTTCTCCCAATCCGTGGGCTTTCTATTGATCTTGCTAGCTACGTCCTTAGCCATGCAGAAGCTCTGCAACTTTATGCAATCCCATTTGTCCAACCTTTCTTTGATTTGTTGTGTTTCCGGGTCTCTATTCAGAAAATTTCGGCCTGAGCCAAGGAGACCTAGGGTTTCTCCTATTCCATCCTGTAATGTTTTCAGAGTGTCTGCTTTGACTTCTAGGTCTTTGATCCATTTGGAGTTGATTCTGGTGCAGGGTGATATATAGGGATCTAGCTTTAGTTTTCTACAAGTAGTTTACCAATTTTGCCAGCACCATTTCCTGAAAAGGCTGTCTTTCTTCAATTCTATTATTTTAGCTCCCTTATCGAAGATTAGATGGCTATAGGTCTGTAGGTTCATTTCTGGGTTTTTAATTCTATTCCATTGGTCCTGAGGTCTGTTCTTATGCCAGTACCAAGCTGTTTTGATTACTAATGCTTTATAGTAGAGTTTGAAATTTGTAATTTACCATTTATTTTATTGACTGTGATGAATCCTATGTATTACATTGTTTACATACGATCACATACCATCTAGATTTGTAGATGTGTTCTCCATTATGCCTGACACCCAGGACTCTCCCAGAAAAGGAAAACAGGTGTCACACTTGGCTTCATACTCCAAGATTAAATTTTTAGCAGTGCTAGGATCTGAACTCAGGGCCTAGCAGGAACAATTTATGAATGGGTGAGTGTGTGCACAACAGCCTCTAGCCAATGAAGCAGTGAGGTGGTTCCCAGGTGCTGAGATCGTGACCCAGAATTGGCCAAAACTGTTATACATGGATAAGCAGAGAGTATTATACAAATAAATATATGTTGTTAAAAAGCACCATAGACGCCTATCTATGATTGAATGACATATACTATATTCCTACCAACTCTTAGGTATTTATTATACCATAATTAAAGGAATACTATTCTTTTCATCTTTAATAAAGCATGAAATTAAGATCAATCATTGTCCTAGGATTATTGCATCCAATTTTAGGCTCGACCAATGCGCAAACTTCTCTTTCAATTGGTATTCCTATGCATAGGAATGAGTGTCTTGTGATCTCCTGCCACTGGTAGTTGTCAGGACCTGGATTTGAATACAGGACCTATGTTGACAGGTTGGCCTATGGCTTCCCTGCTAGCCCGCCAGCCTTCAGCAATGGCAAGTCAGGTCCATTTTGCAACCGTGGCATTCAAACCCAGGATGGGCACCATGCAAAGAAAAAAAAAATTAAACC
Source organism: Dipodomys spectabilis (assembly GCF_019054845.1). NCBI lineage: Eukaryota > Metazoa > Chordata > Mammalia > Rodentia > Heteromyidae > Dipodomys > Dipodomys spectabilis. The sequence goes on from NW_024871122.1 coordinate 608,301, forward strand.
CCGTCCTTCCGCAGCTTGACAATTTTTATGCTAGCTCACTTTTTTTCTTTCTGCAAGCCCTCTGGGCCTAGGATTCCAGGATTGGGTATGGGTCCTGAGGCAGCACCCAGCCTAGGGTGATCAAAGCTGAGGCAGAGTTGCCACGGCATGAGTTCAAGCCCCATGATTGGCCAAAAACAAAAAAAAAGAAAAAAGAAAAAAATTAATTGATTATTTAACTAAATTTAAAAATAATAGAGTTCTCTGGTTTTGAATTTCTGCCAGTTTTCTTTCTAGACTGGGATTTGAACTCAGGAACTTATAGCAATGTGAGGGAAAGTGCAGATTTGCTACTACTTGAGTTCAAACCTCGTGCCAAGACGAAACTAAAAAATTAAGTCACTGAGCTTGGCAGGGGGAGTACTTGTGGAGATGGGAGGTAAGGGATGATAGGGTGAAAACAAAGGAGGAGGTAACAATGCTCAATACGAAATATACTCATGACCTTGCTCATGTAACTGTGACCACTCTGTACAACATTTTTACAATAAAAAACATACAAAAACAGAAACAATGTAGTATTCCGAGAAGCACTTTTGGGTTAAGGGAGGGATGTCTGAATAGATGTACAAAATTCTATACTGCTTTTTATTTAATGTTCAGTATGGAACTGAATAAACTGAATAAACTGCTTCCATTAAAAAATTAAGTTACTGTCTTGGAACTGGGGCCAGTATTTATATCATTGGTGGGATTTGATCTCACCGTCCAGGTAGCTCTTTTGTACCATGGGTGAAGGAAAAATTTACTGTCATTGAGGAAAAGAAATTCAGGCTAGAGTTCCCATGACCTGAATGAAGGCTTTGCATGGAAAAAATATTTCTATACATATGTAATATATGATATATACTTACATATGTATCTTTATTACATGTTATGATTCTCATTATTGATTTTGTATTTATTTTTTATTTGATTCAATATTTTAATGTTTATTTTATTTATATTATCATTCCCATTTACATTTTACATATCTATTATAAAATTATACACAATAATTTAGGACATTGATTCATTTATCATTAAAAATTTTGCATTGAAACATGATACATAATTAAATAGAGGCATTTGTCACAGTCTTCTCACGTTTAGAGTCTCTCCCAAGAATGAGCTTTGTCTTATTTATCTTTGGACAACTTCCTATAAGGATGTCTTTAGATGATTTATACAGGGAAGTCTTTATTTTAATTTTATTTATATTTTATTGTGAAAATACTGTACAGAAGGGTTACAATTACACGGGCAAGATAATGAGTACATTTCTTATCAAGCATTGTAGCCTCCACCTTTGTTTCCCCTTCCCATCCATTCCCAGCCTCCCTCCTCCCCCCACCTAATCCCACGCCCACCAAAGTTATAAAGTTCATTTTCGACATGACAACTTGTACTTCTCATTGCTGCAACGGGTCCACCTGTATCCTGATTTAAACGACTTGTTTTTCCCCTTCCCCTCCACAAATTATACCGACATAAAATACAGTGAAAGCAGGGGTTATACTATGGGGGAGGGACATACAAAGCAACAAAGAAATAATCTTATAAATGTGTTAGAAACAAATACATGAAAGAAGAAAATTAAATACATATCTTAGGGTTCATTTTCCTAACATCACCTTATCTGACCTTTTCTGCTTGACTCCTCCATACACTAGATATTGCAAATACGGGAAACCATGGGACCTATGTTTCTTTGGGCTTGGCTTGCTTCACTTAATATAATTTTTTCCAAGTCTTTCCATTTCCTAACAAATGGGACAATGTCATTCCTTCTGATGGAGGCATAGAATTCCATAGTGTATATATACCACATTTTCTTGATCCATTCATCTACTGAGGGGCATCTGAGTTGGTTCCATATCATAGCTATAGTAAATAGTGCTGCAATAAACATAGTTGTGCTGGTAGCTTTAGTGTGGTCTTGTTTGTAAGTTTGTAAGTTTACACTCCCACCAACAATGAAGTAAGGTTCCCTTCTGTCCATATCCCCTCCAGCATCTGTTGTTGTTAAGAGTTCTTGATTTTGCCATTTTAACTGTGGTGAGGTGGTATCTTGATGTTGTTTTGATTTGCATTTCTTTATTGCTAGGGACGTTGAGCATTTCATCATGTGTCTATTGGCCATCCTTCTTCCTTCTTAATGTTTCTCTTTAAGTCATTAGCCCACTTATTTATTGGGCAGTTGCTTCGTTGAGGATTTGTTGTTGGGGGATTTAATTTTTTAAGTTCCAAGTATATTTTAGATATGAGACCCTTGTCCGTTGTATGGCTAGTGAAGATCTTCTCCCAATCCATGGGCTTTCTATTGATCTTACTAGCTATGTCCTTTGCCATGCAGAAGCTCTGCAACTTTATGCAATCCCATTTGTCCAACCTTTCTTTGATTTGTTGTGTTTCCGGGTCTCTATTCAGAAAATTTCGGCCTGCGCCAAGGAGACCTAGGGTTTCTCCTATTCAATGCTGTAATGTTTTCAGAATGTCTGCTTTGACTTCTAGGTCTTTGATCCATTTGGAGTTGATTCTGGTGCAGGGTGATATATAAGGATCTCGCTTTAGTTTTCTACAAGTAGTTTACCAATTTTGCCAGCACCATTTACTGAAGAGGCTGTCTTTTTTCCATTCTATTGAGTAATTTGGGAGTGGAGTCTATGGGATTCTTTAAATACAAGATCATGTCATCTGTAAAGATGGAGAGTTTTATTTCTTCTTTCCCTGTTTGGATCCTCTTTATGTTGCATCTTGTCTTATTGCTGTAGCTAGGCATTCTAATACTAGATTGAAGAACAGTGCAGAGAGTGGACATCCTTGTCTTGTTCCAGAGTTAAGAGGAAATGGCTGTAGTTTTTCAACCTTAATTATAATGCTGCCTGTAGGTTTGTCATATATGGCCTTTATTGTATTGAGGAATGTTCCATGGATTCCTATTTTTTCCAAAACCTTCATCATAAAAAGTGTTGGATCTTGTCGAATGCTTTTTCTGCATCTATGGAGAAAACCATGTGGTTCTTATCCTTGCTCCTGTTGATGTGATGAATAATATTAATTGATTTGCATATATTGAACCAGCTTTGCATCCCTGAAATGATTCCTGTTTGATCATGGTGTATGATTTTTTGGATGAATTGTTGAAGTCGATTGGCTAAAATTTTGTTGAGAAGTTTTGCATCAATGTTCATCAAAGAAATGTGTCTATAGTTCTCTTTCTTTGATGAGGCCCTGCCTGGTTTTTGGATGAGGGTTATGATGGCTTCATAGAATGTGTTCAATAGTGAACTTTCTCTTTCAATTTCATTGAAGAGTTGGAGGAGTATTGGTATGAACTCTGCTTTGAAGGCCTTGTAGAATTCTGCTGTAAAACCATCTGGTCCTGGACTTTTCTTAGATTGGAGGTCTCTTATTGCGGTTTCTATTTCAATGCTTGTTATGTGCCTGTAAAGATGGTTTAACTCATCTTGGTTTAGTTTTGCCATATCAGTATTTGCTAGGAAAAGGTCCATTTCTGCCAAGTTCTCAAGCTTATTAGCATAAAGTTGTGAGAAATATTCCCTTATATTGTTTTGAATCTTGGTTCTTTCTTAGGTGATGTTTCCATTCTCATCTCTGAATTTATTTATTTGGGTGTGTTCTCTTCTTTTTCTGATAAGATTTGCTAAGTGTCTGTCAATTTTGTTTATTTTTTCGAAGAACCAACTCATTGTTTTGTTGATTCTTTCTATAGTTTTTTTGGATTCTAATTCATTTAATTCTGATTAATTTTAATTATTTATTTTTGTCTACTTGATTGGGGTTTTTCTTGCTTCTCATTTTCAAGGAGGTTCAGATGTCTCATTAAATTGGTGGTTTCAGATCTCTTCAATTTGTTGATGTAGGAACTCAGAACTATAAACATGACTCTGAGTACTGCATTTGCTGTGTCCCAGAGGAGAGATAATCTCTGTGCTAATTTTTGTTGAATAGCATGAACATTTGAATTTCATTTCTAAACTCTTCCATGACCCACTTGTGATTCAGCAGTGTGTTGTTCAGCCTCCATGTGTTACCGGATTTTCTTTGGTGGCTTTTGGTGTTGAGTTCTAATTCTATTCCCTTGTGGTCAGAGAGAATGAAAGATATAACTTCAGTTTCTGAATTTGGACAGGTTTGCTTTGTGGCCTCAAATATGGTCTATTTTAGAAAATGTTCCATGTGCTGTTGAGAAAACGTGTATTCTGACACTGCTGGGTGAAATATTCGGTAGATGTCTGTTAAATTTGGTTGATCTATGCAGTTGTTTAGATCTGCAGTTTCTCTGTTGAATTTTTGCCGAGTTAATCTATCTAGTGGGGAGAGTGGTGTGTTAAAATCCCCAACAATTAATGTCTTTGGATCTATGTGGGATTTGAGGGAAAGTATTGTTTCTTGAATAAATTTGGGTGCTCTGTTGTTTGGTGAATAGATATTTAGAATTGTGATATCCTCTTGAAGGAGAGATCCCTTAATTAGTAGTGGTGACCTTCTTTATCTCTTCTCACAAATTTTAATTTGAAGTCTATTTTATCTGATATTTGAATTGCAATTCCCGACTGTTTATGATGGCTGTTTGCTTGTTAGATTTAGTTCGAGCCTTTAACATTGAAAATGTGTTTGTTTTTATGGGCAAGATGTGACTCTTGAAGGCAGCAGATAGTTGGATCTTGCTTTTTAATCCAACTAGACAGTCTATATCACTTAATTGGAGAATTAAGCCCGTTAATATTGAGAGATAGGACTGAGAGGTGTTCGGGAGTTCTTGACATGTTATCCACCTTTTTGGGGGCTGCGAAAACTGAGTTCTTCCCATGGTTCTTGGATTCTCAGTTTGGGTGCAGTTTCTTGGCCTTTATTGTGCTCCTATTGGTTTTCTATGTGTAGGACATCTTTAAGAAACTTTGTAGGGCTGGTTTGGTGGAGATTTATTGTGTCTATTTTTCTTTGCTATGGAAGGTTTTTATTTGGCCTTCAGTTATGAAGGAGAGTTTAGCTGGGTACAGTATTCTTGGTTGATAGTTGTTTGTTTTTAGGGCATGGCATACATCAGTCGTGGCTCTTCTTACTTTGATTGTCTCTGCTGAGAATTCTGAGGTGATTCTAATTGGTTTCCCTTTAGAGGAGATTAATCTTTTCTCCTTCACAGCTTTAAGGATCTTTTCCTTGGTCTGAATTGATCTTTTGTGGATTATAATGTGATGGTGGAATATCCTATTCTGGTCTGGTCCATTTGGAGTTCTAAAAGCTTCCTGTATCCGAATAGGCCTATCTTTTTGCATGTTTGGGCAGTTCTCTGCTAGGATCCTCTTAAACAAATTTCCTAGACCATTAACTTCTGTTTCTAGGTGCTCCTCTACACCCATTATCCTTAGATTAGGCCTTCTGATGGTGTTTTCCAAGTGTTGGATAGATCTATCATATTTCTTGGACTTGTCTTCGATGGTTGTACATTCTTTCTCTATAATATCTTGGCTATCTTCAATCCCCGAGATTCGATCTTCTGCATGTTCTAACCTGCTGTCAAGACTTTCTACTTTGTTTTTTGTTTCTTTTCCTTCTAATTTGTCAGCTGTGATGTCTTCAAATTTTTTGTTGAAGCTTTGTTTTAGATCTTGTATGAACTTCTTTACTTCCTTAATTTGGTGTTCAGTGTTTATTCTCAAATCACTTACTTTATTGGGTATGGTTTCCTTGGACTCCCATTCAATCTGTTCGATTCCATTCAGCATTCCCTTTGTTGTCCCTGACTTCCTTCAGCTCTTTGTTAATGGATTCCATGAATGCCTTTAGTGATCTTTGTGTATTCTCATCCTGCTCTCTCAATTCTTGTATTACTCTTTGATTAGCTTCCTCCCATTCGTGAGATTCCTGTAGCTCTCTTTGAGTGTTCTCAGCCTGCTCACGCCATTCCTGCCTTTCTCTTTGAGTATTCTCAAGCTTCTCATGCAAGTCCTGTATCAGCTTCTTAGTAGCTTCCTCACGCTCATAATATTCCTGTATAAACTTTTGGATTGCCTCCTCTCTCTCCCTATCACGCTCATACAGAGTCCTTTTTAGGTTTTCAATCTTTTCCTGCATTGACCTTTTGTTTGCCTCCATTGACCTTTTATTTGCCTTCACTCTCTCCTTATCACGCTCATACAGAGTCCTTTGTATGTTTGACAGCAGTGTTTGTAGAGCTATTTGGGAACTCTCCTCTGGATTATTCATTATCTGTTCTGTCCCCTGATTATCATGAGTGGGAGTTGAGATACTTGGATTTGCAATTTTTCTTGTGTTTTACCGGCTTACTCTGCCCATTTGGGATGAAAATAACACCAGTTTTGTTCTAGAACACTAACTTAAGGCCAGCATCAACCAAAGTCTGTATTTGCAGTCAATAGTCTGCAGATACAATCTAGTTCAACAGATACATCTATTCAACATCAAACAACTATATATTAATGGGCTACGAACCACAAAGAAGAATTTGGTAAATCAGAAATTATTAGGTTTAGGGAGAAATGTGGGTAAAAAATAGGAATAGAGTGATGTGGGAAGGCACAGGGAGAGTTAACTTAACTAAATCCTAATCTCAAAGCAGGAAATAAGTTGGATAGGATGAAAGTAGAGAGAGAATAAAAAGAAGAAAGAGTAAGGAAAAAAAAGAGACCAGAAAAAATAGAAAAGTAAAAATTAAAAATATTATGCAGAATCAAAAACAAAATATTCGGAGAAGAATGTGGAAATACTGAGAGAAGGGGAGGGATATAAAGGAGATGTGAAAAACAAAATAAAAATATTTAAAATATTATATAGGTATAAAGAGGTAGTACTGCTATTAAGGAATTTAAGTCTAAGAGGTTTTGAATTGAGTAATAAATTTGTGGATTAAGTGTGTACACAGTGGCGGATAAGGTCTAATAATCAACTACGGGTTTATCTGAGGATGTACAGAACAACAATTAAGTCACATAAAGAAGAACAAAAGAGAAGAAAAGGTGAAAAGGATAAGAAAGAAAGAAAAAAAGACCAGTAGTTCAGTAGAGCTAAACAAAAAAACAAAAACAATTTAAAAAAAAAAAAAGAAAAAAGAAAGAAAAATGCACAAACACATATACCCCTAAAATAAAAATTATAAGAGGAAAAAATTTACTAGAAAACAATTTTTTGCAAAAAAGGTAAAAATTAAAAATTAAAAAAAAGTTTTAGAAAAAATTTTTTATAAAAGTTACCACAAAAAAGTTCTTTGAATTCTTTAGGAGGGGTGGGAAAAATCCTGTATCTCCCTGTGTCCATAACCAACCTCTTGTTGGAGTCTCTGGTCTGCTTGTGCTGTTTGATTTTCCTGTGGCTTGGTTGGTTTCTTAAGTCAGTTTTTTGAACAGGCAGAAAAATGCTCTGCTTTACCCAGGATTTTGTGATCCTCTTCCCAGCTCAGTTCAATGGGAGGGAGATCTGCTTTGAATATCACAAAAGAGGGAGATGACTTTTTCCTCAAGTTTGGAGATGCTGTGATGAGGCTAGGTTCTGGGTAGAGTTGAGGCCTTTCAGCAAACAGTAGCTTTTCCTGGGGGCTAGTTTGTTAGAAACTCACAGAGCCTAGCCTGGAGCCACTCTCAGGGTTTATGTTTACTGAATTGCCATTGATTGTCAAGGCTGCCAAAGGGAGGGGCAGCCTCTGGCTCTGATTACCCAGTGAAGAAAGACATTCCTGAGGCTGGCGCCCGAGCTAGGTAACTTTTCCCTGGGTGGAGCTGAGTCTGGCAGGTCAGTTTAGGTTCTTTTGACCTGCTAACTGACTCTAGTTTTCTTCCAAGGCCTGAGTTGGAGCTAGCATTTCCGCTGAGCTTTGTCAGTATCAAAAATGGAGATCTCTGGTACTGGCGGGCGGGGGGGAGGAGTGGCCTTCCCTCCTCTTCTCCCTCATTAGAAGCTTTTTCTAGAGGACAGGCAAGTTATGGGTTAAAATTGTAAGGGGGAGGCTAGAAATGTGTCTTAGTGGTAAAGAGCTCACTCAACATGCATGAATACCAGGGTTTGAATCCTCAGTGCCACATACTAAGAAAAAGCCAGACACAGTGGTGTGGCTCAAATGGTAGAGTGCTAGCCTTGAGAAAAACATTACCCAGGACTGTCAAAAGCAATAGGCCAGATGCTGGTGGCTCACACCTGGAAAACTACCTTCTCATGAGGCTGAGATTTGAAGACCACAGTTCAAAGACAGCTTAGGCAAGAAAAGCCTGTTAGACTCTTATCTCCAATGAACCACTAAACAATCCCATGTGGACCTGTGGCTCAAGTGGTAGAGAGTTAGACTTGACTGAATTGCTCAGTGACAGTGCCCAGGGTTGATACAAGACACACAACTGGAAAAAAATTGAGGGTTAATCAAAGTACTTTTCCTATTTGCTAATTACAAGAACATTCTCTGGAAAATCAATGCTGAAATACACTATCTATCTATGTACAAACGTACCTACTTGCCTACCTACCTACCTACCTAGCTAACTACATACATAGTTATCTCTTTGACATTTCTTATACTGAACTCAAGGCCTGTGCACTGTCTCTAGCATTCTGCTACTTGAGCTACAGAACCAATTCTAGATTTTTCTGTGTATGTGTTACTGAGGAATGGAACCCAGGGCCTCTTGCATGCTAGGCAAGCACTCTCCCACTAATCCACATTCCCAGCCCCCTCATCTTTTTTCTTAATGGTATTTTTTACATATATACGCTACCATTTTGCATCCCCAAGTATAATTTTCTGAATACCGCTTATTTCTATGAACTCTGATCTTCTCCTCCTCTGCCTGATTTGTGACTGCTTCTGCATTGGCCTCATAATAAAATGTAAATAAAGGCTGCTAATACCTTCAGTGTGCAACATATAAGGAAACAGGCCTAGAATCTTGGAAGAGAAAAGCAATGGGGCTGAAATGAAGAGAATGATGCAGTATGTAAAATGAGCATATCTAAAACATAAATTAGTAAATAAAAGCAGAAGATTTGCATACAGCCTCTTTGCACTTAGGGAAGTAATATGCAGACATAAGTAAGTAGGACACTGATACATAAACTTAGCCTTCTCTTTTTCAATTTTCTTTTGTGGCCATCCCATGGCTTAAACTGAGGACGTGATGCATTCCTCAGCTGTTTTTCACAAGGCTGAGTTTCTACCACTGGCACAGCTCCACTTCCAGCCATCTGGTTGTTCAATGGACATAAGCACCTCCCAGGCTTTCCTGCCTGGTCTGGCCTGTATCTCCTGCTTGGCTTTCTCTCTCAAAGCTGGAACTCTACCCTCTAGGCCACTGCTCCACTTCTGGTTTTCTGGTGGTTTATTGGAGACAATAAAACTTACCTGCTAGGGCTGGCTTTGAATGGAGATCTCCTGAGGAGGCTTCAAGTGGATTTCCTCAGGGATTCACCTAGAAGCCGCTCCACCCAAATCTTTAGTCTAAATCTCAAGAGGTACTAGAGAAAAACGGAAACAGGAACATGCTTCTAGTGTGTCCCAGATATTAAGGTTGGAGATACAAAACACTCATAATTATTAGATCATTTTATAGGCAAATGGAGCCATGCAGACTGTATGAGGATCACTCCAGCTTTCGGTCCTCATATCCTGAGACAGTAAATTCACTGCAGCTCAATGCTAAGTGACAGAACTGACATGTCCTGTTGACATTTGCTCCTAAATCCTGAAACACTCATTTCTCACTTTTGGCTTCAACCCTGTGACCAGAGGGTAAGATGAAGAGAGAAAATACTCTCAGAGAAAGCAGCTATAAAGAACATTGTGTAGTTTACTTATAAGTCCCAACCATAGGAATGACCCTATTAAGAAGTCAGTGCAGAATATAAAACAAAGAAGAAAAGAACGAAGGTGAAAGTGCCTGCTGACTGTAATCCCTGCTCTCAGGAGGCTGAGATGTAGAGAATTGGAGTTTCAAACCAGCCAGTGGAAGAAAGTCTTTGACAATGTTATTTGTAAGAGATCACAGAAAAACCCAGAAGTGGGGCTATGACTCAAGCTTAATGCAGTACCCTTGAGCAAAAGGAGCAGTTGGACCAGGCCTAGGCTCATAGTTCAACCCCAGGACCTGCCCACTCAAAAGAAAAACCTGTATCTCAATTTCTTTGAGTATGTATGGATGTATTCCTCTAGGTGAAACTCCTGAGTAGCTATGATGAATGGCACCAAGCAAGAAAAATTGTATTCAATACAATGAGTTCATAACACAGAGACTGCTTTTATGATATTGCATATTCCAGGGCTCCCTTCACTGTTCACATTGTAACCTAAGGGTTTCTCTTCATCACAGACCTGCTGGAGGAAGACTTTCTCATTGTCTGGCCAGGCACACAAAAGCCCTCACTCTTGTACAGCTGTGTACCAAATAACTCCATCTGGGCCAATTAGTGAGGATGTGTGCACGGGCTCTGAAAGTCAGGAGAAAAAGGCCTCATTTTACCCTTAACTATCTCTCTTCCCAGTGCTCTATTTTTAGAGGAGACCTTCATTTTTGCCACCTCCCATTGCAGGCCAAGTTCTGTGCTCTTATCCTGCCTTTATGAGACTATATTCCAGTGTTCAAATACAGTGCTCAATATAATTCAGGAGTCAACTAGGCAGACAACTAGGGCACTGAGCATAATGAAACGTTTCAGTGCCTGCAATGATGGGCCTATAATGCCACTCCTAGGTTTCCAGGAGCTTGGGAAATCCAAGCAAATGTTGAACATCACAAAGCTTCCTGTCATCTAGTACTGGTGAAGATCATCAGGTTTTGAAACCTTTTACCTCTCCTAGTTGGGCCCTGGGTGACTAGGTTTTGGGGTTTAACATAGGGCCTGGGTGCTGACTATGAGCTCAGAGCCAAAATCTAGTGCTTTACCACTTTGTCAAGCTTCACTTCTGCTTGCCCTCTGTGTGTGAGTGTGTGTATGTGCATGTGCGTGTGCATACACTAGTCCTGGAGCTTGAACTCAAGACATGGGCACTGTACCTAGTTTCTCTTGTACAAGGTTTGCCCTCTTCCACTTGAACCACAGAGCCCCTTCAGGCTTTTTCCTAGTGATGTGGTTCTGAGAAATCAAGCCCAGGGTTTCATATATGCAAAGCACTCTACACCTAAGGCACATTCCCAGTCCTCTACTTCAAGTTTGTTAGTTTGTTTCTGTCTTTTTTGTTGTTGTTGTCATGGTAGGAGTGGAAATCTGGGCCTGGGTGATGTCCCTGAGCTCTTCAGCTCAAATCTTGTGTTCTACCACTTGAACCATAGAGCAACTTCCGGTTTTCTGGTGGTTCATTGGAGCTGTCTCAAGGACTTCCCTGCCGAGGCTAGCTTTGAACCATAATCCTCAGATCTCATCCTCCTGAGTAGCTAGAGTGACTGGCATGAGCCACAAGCACCCAGCTTCCACTTCAGGTTTCTTAGTGGTGATTTGGAGATAATAGTCTCATGGTACCTTTTGTGTCAGGGATAGTTTGGAACCCAGATCTCAGCTACTTGAGAAGATAGGATGACAGACCTCAGTTATAGAACCCTAAGCCGTGGCACTCTGCTGCAAGGGGGTCTTTGGCTCCGTGTGGAGGAGTGCTAGCCATGAGCCCAAGAGGTATGGGTCAGTGCCTAGGCCCCGAGTTCAACGTTCATGACTTAGAAAAACAAGACAAATCATATATCTCCTGTAGACAACTCACTAGTCTTCAGTAATACATAATTTTGTCCCTGCCATCGGGACAGATCTAAGCCTCAATATTCTTTTCTGCATATTCATGTCAGTTGTGGAGTTCTTACAAGGACAAGATGAAACAATGCACCCTTTGAAGGACAAAATACATAACACTCTTTTTTTTCGGTCATGGGGCTTGAAATCTGGGCCTGCACTCTGTCCTTCAGCTCTTCAGCTCAAGGCTAGTGCTCTACCACTTGAGCTACAGTGACACTTCCAGTTGTCTGGTGGTTAAATGGAGATCAGAGTTTCAGCGACTTTCCTGCCTGGGCTGGCTTTGAACCACTATCCTCAAATCTCAGCCTCCAGGGTAGTTAGGATTACAGGCGTGAACCACTGGTGCCCAGGTCCAAATAACCCTCTTTACAGGACTCAGCACACAGCATCTTATGAAAGACTCAGCACCCAGCATTAAATGCAGGACTCAGCCTGCTGCACCTGTGAAGAACTCAGCACATAGCATCCTGTGCAGTACTCAGCACACAGCACCCCATGAGGGCCCCAGCACCCCAGGAAGGACTCATCATGTAGATGTATCCCACAAGCTGTCATTAGTATTAGGGTGCTTTCATCAGTATCACCATTCTTTCAGAAACACATTACAAATTGCACAAAGTTCACATCTAATGATTCAGAGGGGTATTTTTTTTGGGGGGGGGGAGTCAGCTACAGCGATTGCACGAAAATGTTTCACAAACATCCTGCCAGGGCTGGATTTTAAACCCACCAGTGTCAGATCTCAGCCCCCCAGTATCTTGGATGACAGGGGTGAGCAAGCCAGCAGCATCTGGTTCTGTGGGGCTGAGTTGCAGTTGTATACCTCTGACTAAGTCAGGCTAGATGGCAGCTGTCAGCACCAGATTCCCGGCTTGCTCTGTGATGAGGTATTTGAAGTCCTATCCTTATAGAGTTGCAGTCACAACATTCAATCTTTTGTCATGCCCATTCTGGACCTTGAGTAAGAGTCTAGACACAGTCCCTTAGCTTTTATGCTCAAAGCTAATGCTCAACTGCTTGAGCGAGAGCACAACTTCTAGATTTTTATGTGCATGTGGTAGTGAGGAATCGAATCCAGGGCTTTGCATGTACTAGCCATCATTATACCACTGAGCCCCAGGAGTGACAATTGTATGAACAGATAAATGTGTAGATTCGCATATATGTATATGTATATACATATATATATACCTATATATATGCAAAAAACAAGAGAAAGGTGTCTGTATATTATGAAATTACATATATTATATTACAACCCATTATTGACATTCAAATTATTCCTTCCACTTTTAAGTATCATGGTTGAATACATAATAAAGTATTAATTGAAAATTAGTCAATGCAATAAAATTGATGTGTATTTTATAGTATACTCATACACTAACTACTAATTTGTTGCTTTTATAAAATTCCATTCGTATGGATGTACATGAAAATGGGTTTCTTAGAATCTCCCGCCAATACTTAGTGGCAGCCCTGTGATTCGACCTCCAGTTGTAAGTTTTGGTTTTGGTTATGGCTTCCCTAATTGCCAGCCAAACATCAGCATGCAATGTCATGAACACTTTCTGGGCTTTGTCATTTACACGCAGGATGGTCATAATGCAAAGGGAAAAAATGTAAAACACCCTTCTTGAATTTCTCCATTTTATCCTTTTCCTTTTTATTTTATTTCTTGCCAACCCCGAGATTTGAACTTGGGTCCTAGAATCCCAGGGCCAGCTGTGGCAGAGATACCAAGACCTGAGTTCAAGCCTCGTGCTTGGCAAAAAATATAATAATAAAATAAAATAAGGCCCTGGCTTGGAATTTGCACCATTTTTCTGGCAGACCTGGGATTTGAACTCAGCATCTGGGGATCTCTGTGGCACTGTGGGTGAAGGAGAAGCTCACCGTCCTTGAAGACAAGAAATTCAGACCAGTTCCCAGGGCCTGAATTGAAGCCCCAGCACTGGAAAAATACACACAGGAGTTTAGTGAGTATGACGTTTATTACCCTTATTCAATTTCATTTATTACATCCTATCATTCAGAATATATTTGCATATGAATTATACATCATACTGAGACCCAGGACATTTTGTCAGGGAAAAAAATGTGTCAAAAGTGGCTTCTTATTACATGAATAAATTTTTGGCAATGCCGGGATTTCAACTCATGGCCTACAATGTCCAATCCATAAATGGGGTCAAAGCCTTAGCACACCAACCTCTGGCAAACTGAGCTGCCAGAAAATTCTGATGACCTATTATCAATCCACACTAGTGCTCAATCTATATGTATATCTATATCTATATCTATCTATCTATCTATCTATCTATCTATCTATCTATCTATCTATCTATCTATCTGTATATATATATATGTGTGTGTGTGTGTGTGTGTGTGTGTGTGTGTGTGTGTAGATTGCTGTATATATATGTATATATGTAGAGAGAGAGAATGTGACGATATTATTAAATTTTATATTTATAGTTACCAATATTTAGTTATTAAGTTATATCTCCATTTAATGAAGTATCATGGTTGAATACTTATAAAATCATTAATTAAAATTAATCAATATCCTTCCATTAGGGGAATCACAACGTGTTGCTAGAATGGAAGATATAAATCCAATGATTGTTGTGTGGCTTTCTAAAATAGAATCATGAATTAACTGCAAATTTAATACTTTTATAACATTCCATTAGCATTCACATAAATAGGATTGAGTTTGTCAGGATCTCCCTCCATTTGTGTGTGGCAGTACTGGAATTTGAACTCCAGGCCTGGGAAGTTTACTTTGAATGCAAACCATTGGAATGACACTGAAGATTTCAGATTGTCACGATTATAAAAAGAACAACAAGAAGAAAACAAAGCCAGGTGTCAGTGGCTCCTGTATGAATTCCTAGCTCCTCAGGGGGCTGAGATGTTGCCAATTTGAATTCAGCCAGGGCAAGAAAGTCCGCAACACTCTTATTTCTAAGAGATCACAGGAAAATATCCCCATGGGTTGGGTCTGTGGCTCAAGGGCAGGGTGCTACTCTTGAGAAAGAGGTGATCAGGGATAGGGCCTAGGCTCATATTTCAACCTGAGACCTGCCAAAGAAAAAAAGAAGGCAGTAACTCCATGTTTCTGTTTATTTATGGATGATGTATGGATGATGGGCATTCAGCAGGTTGCCCATGAACAGACCCCCAACCTGGGCAAGCTGGGACAAGCCCTCAGAAAGTACTAAGTCTGAGTCAGTAGCTTGAACAAAGTATCCTTCTCTGCCATTTAATAACTGAAGCCCAGAAGGCTTGCCTTGGCTGGTGTATGCAATGGGTTCATTATATTCTGGCTGAGATATCCCATTGGGATATTTAGCAGCCAGCCTCTGCCTCCACGGAGATCACTGTTCCTAGGCTGTACGAGTTGTGGAAGGTTCTGGCTCCATATTCCCTATCCCTCTTTAGGACGTGAGCCTAGATCTCTGGGGGCTGGTGGCTATCACTCATTCATCATTCCTCATTGCCGAGTCTTACACTGGTCCCAAATCCTGACAAAGATATGAAATGGCCAGCGATTTCTGTGCTGAAATGAGTATTCCAGTAAATTCCATCCTCATAGTTCCTGTTAGAAATAATCCTTGGGCTGTGAATGTGGCTAAGTGATAGAGTGCTTACCAAGCAAGCATGAAGCCCTGGGTTGGATTCCTCAGCACCACATAAACAGAAAAATCCAAAAGTGTCACTGTGGCTTAAGTGATAGAATGTAGCCTTGAGCAAAAGCAGCTCAGGAACATGCCTAGACCCTGAGTCAAGCCATAACACTGGCAAAAAAAAATGTGAGCTTGGTGAGACATACTCTTCTGGGGTTCAGAAGAGGGCCGAGATTATAGGTAAGAGGTAGAGGGCAGGTGGTGGTGGCTCACTCCTGTAATAATAGCACTCAGGAAGTTGAGATCTGAAGATTATAACTGCAAGCCTGTGCAGGCAGGAAAGTCTATATGAGACTCTTTTCTCCAATTAAGCACCAAAAAAACCAGAGCTGTGGTACAAGTAGTAGAATGCTAGCCTTGAGCATAAAAACTCAGGGATAACATCCAGGCCATGAATTCAAACCCCAGGACTGGCACACACACACACACACACACACACACACACACACACACACACACACACACATACATACACACACACACACACAAAGATAGAGCATTTGACAGTCAGCCTGCACAAGTTCGATCTCTAGCAACTCAGTATTAAAAAAAAAGTGAGAGAAGGGAAAGAAAGTGAAAGTACACAAGGGGGTGCATATCCAGGTCAACACTAATACCCCAAAACAATGAGGTATTGGCCATACCAGTCTCTCATTCCCCCAGTTCCCTGGCCCTGGAATCTAAAGTCTGTGCCTCTGTATTCTGAGCATCTGGAATTGTCTAGAAGGACCTGAGAGGCCCAGTTGGGGCCAGAAGATAGACTGTCCTGTGATAAAGTACATTTACATTTCCTAGAAACTGACCTATACTTCCAAGCCACCTTGGCCTCACCTCCCATGTAGCACTAGATCCTCCTTGCTTGGGCAGTCTTCAGTCAGCTGTCAAGCTCGAGTTGGCCAGACCCACCAGCAATCCCCCATTCCCCACTCCACTGCCAGCCTGATGAGAGGGATATGAAGTCAGAGGCCCAGTTGAGGAAAAGGATAGGACATTACATGACTGAGGCCCTCCCTTTGAGGCAGAGGAGACCCTATGCCCGCTGTCATCACTGACCCAGAATCCCCTGGAGGTGACCAAATATTGGGACAGCCAGACTTGTGCGCCAGAGAAAAGTTGGAACACAGGCCTGTGGCAATTTAGGACTCATTGCAGACCCTAATAGGGGGCAAAAGCAAGGTCGGTGTGAAGGAGGGACACCATCTGAGATCAGAAGAGGCAGACCAGCCACCACGAAAGGGACAGAAAAAGACGAGGGAAAATTACACACACACACACACACACACACACACACACACACACACACACACACACACACACACACACACAGATATTCCAAGCCCTTAGCAGTTACTGAGAACAAAACCATGAACTCCCTCTATTAGGATCACATTCAACCCCTGAGAAGATGGCACTATCATACTCAGACTAACTGTAGACCCACCATTGAGCCTCTCATATCTGGAATGTCTCAGAACCCAGCATGGAATTTCCTACCGTACACAATGCAATGTCGAAAACTCAGCCAACCCCTTTGTTTATTGTTGGACATGGGGTTTGAACTCTGGGTCAGGGCGCTGTCCTTCAGCTCTTCAGCAGAAGATGAGCACTTTATAATTTGAGCCACAGTGACATTTCCTGTTTTCTGGTGGCTCATTGGATATCAAGACCCACAGACTTTCCTGCCCAAGCTGCTTTGAACCATGGTCTTTACATTTCAGCTTTATGAGTAGCTAGGATAAGAGTTGTGAGCCACCAGAGGTGCCAGACATCATCCATCTTCATATACCCAGAGAAAACCCAATTCATCAGGCCACAAACTTTCTTGCAACCCTTTACTTCAGACTTTGACACCCAGCATCCAAATCCATCCTTCATTAGGGAGAATACAGACACAACAATCCCACCCCTGAACCCATTTGCCCACTCCCTGCCTGCCATAGGCCTCGACCACTTCAGTTCTTGGTAAGACACCATCCATTCTACTGTGGCTTCAAACTGGTGCAAACTTGCTGAGTTCTTAGAAATGTCTGTAAAGTGAGGCCAGCACCTGGTCTCTCAATCACAGCACCCTCCCACACACACCTCCACATCTTTGCAGCGAAGATGTTTTACTTTCTTTCATTTTTTCGATTGTGAGCTTGAATGCTGGGCCTGGGTGCTGTCCCTGAGCTCTTCAGCTCAAGGAAAGCACTCTACTACTTGACCCACAGCACCCCTTCCAGTTTTCTGGTGATTTTTTTGGAGATAAGAGTCTCAGGGTCTTTCCTGCCCAGTCTGGCTTAGAACCGTGATCCTCTTATCTCACCTCCTGAGTACCTGGGATGACAGCCATGAGCTACTGGCACCCAGCAAAACATACTTTTCAATGCCTGTCATCCTATCCTGTCAGGAGACTGAGATCTGAGGACTGAAGTTGGATGCCACCCTTGGCAGCAAAGTGCATGAGAACTCTTTATCTCCAATTAAACACCCCAAAACCTGGAAGTGGAGCTGTGGCTCAAGCAGTAGAGGGCTCGCCTTGAGCTGAAGAGCTGAGGGATAGCGCCCAAGCCCAGAGTTCAAGCCCCATGACTGACCAAAAAAAATTCAGTTTTCACTAACAAGTAGGAGCAAAAATGTGAGATTGAATAGTAACTAGAGCATTATCATTATATTTATTTCTCAGTGATCATTCTTGTAATGATTAATGAGAGTTTTCCAGCCAAGTTTAGCTTGAGAGTTAGTGTTAAGTAATGGATTAGATGGCAAGTAAATTCGAAATTGTTTTAGGGTACAGGGATTCAGGGAAAGGTAGGATCATTGGAAACTACAGTATTTTTCCTGATAAGTGAATTTGAGGACAAATAATATAATACTTCATGTTCGGGAACAAGATAACTTCAGAGGTTGAGTCAGAAAATTTGTGGGAATTAAGGCAAATTGAAATGTATTTCCAGAGTGCAAACTGGAGTATCCATTAGAATGATTAAAAACTAGAGTTTTTTTCTTAAACATTAGAATTGGACTATCATTAGAGTGAAAGTTAGGTTTCAGTTCCAGCTGGAGTTAGACTTAGCCTTAGGGAAATGGAAAGTTTAGGGCCAAACTGAAAGTAAATCTTCAAATAACAAGTCTAGTTAGAATTAGGATGAATGTGAAATAAGAAAGTGCTAATAATATTAAGATTAGGGTATGATCAGTGTGAGGGTTAGTCTCAATATTCCAGTAAGGGTTCGGATTACAAAAATGGCAAGATACTGAGTAAAACTACAAACTATTTTTAGAAAGATGAGTTGAATCAAAGTTAGGATGAATAAAAACTAATGTATTTGTATGGCTTTTAGAATCCAAAGGCTATTAGTTCTAGGGTTAGGGTTACTGTTCTAGTTCAGGTTAGACTTAGGCTTAGGGAAGGGTAAGCTTTACAGTAAAACTGAGTTTTCTGCTAACGTTTTCAAGTATAATAAGTTTGAAATTTAACAAAAACTACAGAGTTTTCCTAAGTTTCCTATTCAAGGTTGAATAGGGTTAAATTTAGAGTTAGTTTTCTAGTAAGGTTTATATATAGTTAGGGTTAGGTACTAAAGTAGATTTTAAATAAACCTGCAACTTCTTTTTGGAGATATAGGAGTTCAGTAAACGTTAAGATCAGTGGAAACTGAGATAGTTTTCATGATATGAAGATTTGAGGTTAATGATTCATAATAGGGAACGATTTCAGAGTCCAAGTCAGGGAATCTGTAGGATTTGGAACAAAGTGTAAATCATTTCAAAGACAATGAGTATCTGTTAGAATGTGGCTAAACTCGAGTATTTTCCATTAATTTTAGGATTGGGTTACTATTATCATCAAGATTACTCTTAGGGTTCTGTCCAAAATTAGAGTTAGGATTAGGGAAATGGAAAGTTGAGAAATTGAGTGCCTTACTTTGTTTGTAATGTATATGCACTATTCTAAGGCTTGAACTCAAGGATTGGGTTCTGACCCTGAGCTTTTTGCCGTAAGCTAGCATTCTACCACTTGAGCCATGAGTCCACTTCCAGCTTTCTTTGACAGTGAATTGGAGATGAGAGTCTCACAGACGTTCCTATCTAAGCTGACATTGAACTGAGATCCCCAGATCTCTGCTTTCTGATTTAAAGTAGGATTAATGCATGAGCTACTAGTGCCCTGGAAAATGCCTGAATTATACTGATTGTTTTTAATTTTGTTCGAGATTGAGACTTGAATTCATTATCTGACAGCTTTGTTCACTAAGTAGCATTCTGCCACTTGAGCCATGTCTTCACAAATGATTATTTTAAACAGCTGGAAATCATTAAATTTTCTTCAAATGATATGTTGTTCTAAAACTTATCCTAACCAAAAAAGATTTATTGACCCTAGAGATTATCTGAGCAGATTCTCATGCTTTGCTTCTAATTGCATAACATTTTAGGGACATGATTTTTTAATTATTATTTTAAGCAGCAAAGCAGTTATCATTAAACAAAGCAGTTTATGCATACAATATACCTTGATCAATGTCAACCCTTTCAACATTCTCATCCATCCCTCCCCTATACAGCTCTTCCTTCACTCTTCTTAATTTTATAGGATATTTACTAGATTCCTCTCTGCATTTTACCCCTTTTCTCCTATTCAATCTTCTGCCTTTTCCCACTCCATTCCTCTTTTGACTACCCACTTCCATATGATCCAGCAACTCTACTCCTGGGTATTTACCCAAAAGAACACAAACCAGGATATAGTAACAGTTTCAGCACAACCATGCTTACTGAATCAGCCCAGATACTTCTCAAAAGAGAAATGAACCAAGTAAATGTAACACACACACACACACACACACACACACACACACACACACACACACACACACACACACTGGAAATTATTCTTACTCATCAGAAAGAATATTGTTCCATTTGTATCTCTCATTTATCATTTCATCTGCCTGGTATCTCATTGCCATCGTATTGTCACTGTACTGCAGTAACTGACACATGCAAACTGATGTAAAAGGTTTTCAGGTTATGGGCTAACCATAGATTCCTGAGTATGAGTTCTCTGCTCATTCTCTTTGTCTATTCATGCCTTTGAGTAGTGATTGTACAGATTCATTTGTACCATATGCTACACAGAAAAGAGATGAACCATACATATATATGTATGTATGTATATATATATATATATATATATATATGATTATACACACACACACACACACACACATATATATATATATATATATATATATACATACATGGATATATGCACACATATGGATATATATTAAATACTTGAGTACATTTTATGTTTTCAAGAATTATGGAGCTAACAAAAATCACATGCATTTTCCTACCTTTTCAGTTTTTTCAAAACCTAAGGAATTTTTTCTCTTTTGCAAACCTAATTTTTAAGATAATTTTACCATCTCTGATCTGTCAGTGGCCTTGAAATTAGATTTTCAAATAGGACAAAGTTATTTAGGCTTTTTGGTGGAAGAAAGGAATATTACTAGGGTTCTATTCAGGGGTTCTCTGCTTGCTAGACAGGACTTTGTATAGCACCAAGTATCTCAACTACTTTTGCCATACTTCTAGTCCATTTTATTTACTTGAGGTCTTGAACTTTTGCCCTGGTCAGATCTTAGATTGACTGAGACTTTGCTACCTATGCCTCCCACATAATTAGCTAGGATTACAGATGTGAACCACTATGGCCAGCTCATTTGTTGAGATGTTGGCAATTATTTCTTTGGCCTGCCTCAGACCAAGATCCTTGTCATTTCTGCTTCCCAATCAGCTGGGATTACAGATGGAGCTACTATACTTGGTGTACATGACACCTGTTTTTTTTTTTTTTTTTTTGTCAGTCGTGGGGCTTGAACTCTGTTCTTGGGAGATGTTCCTGCACTCTTCAGCTCAAGGGGAGTGCTCTACCGCTTGAGCCACAGCACCAGTATCTGTTTTGTAGTGGTTTTATTGGAGATAAGAGTCTCACAGACTTTCTTTCTAGGGCTGTCTTTGAACCGTGATCCTCAGATCTCAGCATCCTGAGTAGCTAGGATTACAGGGGTCAGCCACAGGTGTCCGGCACACCTTCTGTTTTTTAAAAGAGGTTTTAATTGTAAAAAATGCTGTGTAGAGAGGTTATAGTTACATGAGCAAGTTAATGAGTACATTTTCTATCAAGCATTGTTACCTCCTCCTTTGTTTTTCCCCTACCCTCCCCTCCCACCTCCACAACTACACTCCCCTTTACTCCCTTCCCTTCTTCCCCGCCTATATTGTAAAGATCTTTTTTTTTTAACATAGTGTCTTGTGCATCTCATTGTTACAATGGGTCAGCCTGTATCACTATTTATCTATTTTGTTTTTTCCCTTCCCCTCCCCAAGCTAGAGAAGGGTGTATACAAGATACAGGACACCAATACTAAATATAGTGAAAACAAGGGTTAAACCATGGGGGAGGAACATAAAAAGAAAAAAAAAACACATGGTAGATTATAAATCCTATCTTGTGGTTCATTTCACTTAACATCATCTTATCTGGTCATATGTACATAGCTTTTGAACTTTTATGCTTGTCCCAGACATGCAATAGTTATTGCAAATAAGGGAAACCATAGGACCAATGTTTCTTTGGTTTTGGCTTACTTCACTTGATATAATGTTTTCTAAGTCCTCACTTAGAGCTCTCCTATGAGCCAGCAGTCCACATTTTTGGGTATTTACCCAAATGATCACAAACAAGACCATACTAAGCTACTGGTACAACTATGTTTATTGCAGCATTATTTACCATAGCTAAGATATGGAACCAACCCATATGCCTCTGAGTAGCTAAATGGATCAAGAAAATGTGATACACACACACACACACACACACACACACACACACACACACACACACTGGAATTCTATGCCTCCATCAGAGAGAATGACATCGCCCCATTTGCTAGGAAATGGAAAGATGCAGAAACAATTATATTAAGTAAAATAAGCCAGGCTCAAATAACCGTAGGTTCCATGGTTAATCTTACTTGGAGTAACTAGTACATGGTACCATATAACCATATAAGAGGATGTTATGTGAAATGAACCCCAAGATAGGGACACAAATAATTTGTATTCCATGAGATTCTCTTCTCTCTATGATCCCCCAAATAAAACTGGAAGGGGAGCTGTCGTTCAAATACAGAGCACCACTATTAAGGGAAAAAGCCTAAGTGACAAGGTTAGGTCATAATTTTAAACCATAATATCAGCCCTCAAAAAAGTTGATTTCTGTTCCTTGAGGTTTTTATTAAATTGATCCAGAAAATAATCAACGTTGTATTTATGTTTAGCATTACTATTAAAATCATGTTATGTTTATTTATGGTATTCTTTATTTTCTTAAATTTTACTTACACTTTAATGTCCAGTAATGATAAGAAATGATTACTGTTTCACAAGTTTTTATGTCAGTTGAATATATGGGTGAGAGATGCATACAAGTCGTTTGGACTGAAAATAGATATTAGCAAGTTCTTCACATAAGAATTAATAGTTGAAGGAGCTGTGGGCATGTATGAAATCAACTAAAGAAACCAGCAAGGAAAGATAAGGTATGATTCTGGAAAGCAAACAATTTTGGAAGAAAAAAAAAAGGAAAATATGTAGCTTTTGGTAAGAACTTTGTAACCCATCTGCACATTTAATTCCTTATTTCTAGTGGAAGACATTTCAGTTAACTTTATTTTACAAAGTTAAACATGATTGACATTTAATACTAACTGGCCTCTGTCTCAGGTAAGCAATTATTCTAGCCAGGTGCAAGGTGCTCCTGCCTATAATCCTAGCTACTCAGAGAGCTGAAACCTCTAGATCCTAGTTCAAAGCCAGTCTGGAGAGGAAAATTGGTGAGACTTTTCTGTGGCACTGTGGCTCAAAGTGGCAGCACTAGTCTTGAGTAATAAATCTCAGAGACAGAACCCAGGCCCTGAGTTCAAGCTCTCTGAAATTATTCTTAAAATACTTGTTCTCATTATTTCTTTAACTTGTCTAGAAGGATGTTTTAAACTTAGGGTTTTTTCTTTTTTTAATTTTAATTTTAATTTTTTTGTGAACATACTGTACAGAGGGGTTACAATTACATAAGCAATATAATGAGTACATTTCTTATCAAGCATTGCAGCCTCCTCCTTTGTTTACCCTTCACATCCCTTCCCAGCCTCCCTCCTCTCCCCCACCCAATCTCCTCCCTTCCCGCACCAAAGTTGTAAAGTTCGTTTTCGACATGACAAATCGTACTTCTCATAGTTGCCACTGGTCCACCTGTATCCTTAAATGACTTGTTTTTCTCATCTCCTCCACAAATTATACCAACATCAAATATAGTGAAATCAGGGGTTATACTGTCGGGGAGGGACATACAAAGCAACAAAGAAATAATCTTATAAATGAGTTAGAAACAAATGCATGAAAGAAAAATAAAACATTTATATATATATATATATGTATATATATATATATACATATATAAGGGTTCATTTTCCTAACATCACATTATCTGACCTTTTCTGCTTGACTCATACATATACGAGATATTGCAAATAAGGGAAAGAATGGGACCTATGTTTATTTGGGCTTGGCTTACTTCACTTAATATAAATTTTTCCAAGCCTTTCCATTTCCTAACAAATGGGAAAATGACATTCTTTCTGATGGAGGCATAGAATTCCATTGTGTATATATACCACATTTTCTTGATCCATTCATCTACTGAGGGGCATCTGGGTTGGTTCCATATCTTAGCTATGGTAAACAATGTTGCAATAAACATAGTTGTGCTGGTAGCTTTAGTGTGGTCTTGTTTGTAAACATTTGGGTAGATGCCCAAAAGTGGGATTGCTGGGTCATAGGAGAGCTCTAAGTGAAGTATTTTGTGGAACCTCCATACTAGTTTCCAAAGTGGTTGAACAAGTTTACATTCCCACCAACAATGAAGTAAGGTTCCCTTCTGTCCACATCCTCTCCTGCATCTGTTATTGTTACAGTTCTCGATTTTAGCCATTCTAACTGGGGTGAGGTGGTATCTCAGTGTTGTTTTGATTTGCATTTCTTTTATGGCTAGGGAGGTTGAGCATTTCTTCATGTGTCTATTGGCCATCATTCTTTCTTCTTCAGAGAAATTTCTCTGTAAGTCTTTAGCCCACTTATTTATTGGGCAGTTATTTCTTTGAGGATTTGTTGTTGGGGGATTTAATTTTTTGAGTTCCAAGTATATTTTAGATATGAGACCTTTGTCCATTGTATGGCTAGTGAAGATCTTCTCCCAATCCGTGGGCTTTCTATTGGTCTTGCAAGCTATGTCCTTTGCCATGCAGAAGCTCTGCAACTTCATGCAATCCCATTTGTCCAACCTTTCTTTGATTTCTTGTGTTTCCAGGTCTCTATTCAGAAAATTTCGGCCTGAACCAAGGAGACCTAGGGTTTCTCCTATTCCATCTGTAATATTTTCAGAGTGTCTGCTTTGTCTCCAAGGTCTTTGATCCATTTGGAGTTGATTCTGGTGCAGGGTGATATATAAGGATCTAGTTTTAGTTTTCTACAAGCAGCTAATCAATTTTGCCAGCACCATTTACTGAAGAGGCTGTCTTTCTTCCATTCTATTATTTTAGCTCCCTTATCAAAGATTAGTTGGCTATAGGTCTGTAGGTTAATTTCTGGGTTTTCAATTCTATTCCATTGGTCCTGAGGTCTGTTCTTATGCCAGTAGCAAGCTGTTTTGATTACTATGGCTTTGTAGTAGTGTTAGAAATTTGGTATTGATATTCCAACAGCACTGTTCTTTCCATTGAGGAGCGGTTTTGTTATTCGGGGTTTTTTACTGTTCCATATGAATTTTTGGATTGCCTCTTCTATTTCCTTGAAGAATGAGGTTGGAATTTTGATAGGTATCAAGGGATTTTTTATTTCATGTTGTCTTAATTTATTTTTAAGATGTTCAGAGAGAAATGATTTATAGTAAGAACTGTTTTGTATTGCTTTGTATTACCTTTTGCTTCTACACGTATAATTCAACTGGAAAGTAGATGGCCAAAACCCTCTTCCCCCCACCAAAGTTGTAAAGTTAATTTTTCGACATAATGACTTATATATCTCATTGTTGCAATGCGTCCACCTGTATCCCTAGTTAAATGATTTGTTTTTGCCCTTCCCCTTCACAAATTGTACCAACATCAAATACAGTGAAAGCAGGGGTAGGGACATGAAAAGCAGTATAGAAATCATCTTATAAATTTGTTAGAAACAACTGCATGAAAGAAAAAAATTGAATACTTATCTTGGGGTTCATTCCCCTAGCATCAATTTATCTGACCTTTTCTGCCTTACTCAGCATATCCTAGTTATTTCACATAAGGGAAGCCATGGGACCTATGTTGCTTTGGGTCTGGCTTACTTCACTTAATATAATTTTTTCCAAGTCTTTCCATTTCCTAACAAATGGAGCAATGTTATTCTTCCTGATGGATGCATAGAATTGCATTGTGTATATATACCACATTTTCTTGATGCAGTCATCTACTGAGGGGCATCTCGGTTGGTTCCATATCATAGCTATGGTAAATAATTCTACAATAAAAAATAGGTGTGCCGGTAGCTTTAGTATGGTCTTGTTTGTGATCATGTGGTTAAATGCTCAAAAATTTGGATGGCTGGGTCATAGGAGAGCTCTATGTGGAGTCTTTTGAGGAACTTTCGTACTGCTTTCCACAGTGGTTTAACAAGTTTACACTCCCACCAACAATGTAGTAAGGTTCCCATCTGTCCAAATCCCCTCCAGCATCTGTTGTTATCAGAGTTCTTGATTTTGCCAGTCTAACTGTGGTGAGGTGGTACCTCAATGTTGCTTTTATTTGTAATTCTTTTATGGCTAGAGAGGTTGAGCATTTCTTCATGTGTTTATTGCCCATCCTTCTTTCCTCTTCAGGGAAGTTTCTCTTTAAGTCTTTAGCCCACTTGTTTATTGGGCAGTTGTTCCTTTGAAGATTTGTTGTTGAGGGATTTAATTTTTTGAGTTCCAGGTATATTTTAGATATGAGACCCTTGCATGTTGTATGGCTAGTGCAGATATTCTCCCAATCCATGGGCTTTCTAGTGATCTGGCTAGCTATGTCCTTTGCCATGCAGAAGATCTGCAGTTGCATGCAATACCATTTGTCCCATTTGTCTTGAATTTTTTTTTTTTTTGTATTTCTGAGTCTCTATTAAGAAAATTTCGGCCTGTGCCAAGGAGACCTAGGGTTTCTCCTATTCCATCCTGTAATGTTTTCATAGTAAGACTTCAAACTTTTAAAGTTTGAAGATCTTTGATTCATGTTGAATGGATGTGAGTAGATTGAGCTGTTGCATACATTTGTGTGTGTGTGTGTGTGTGTGTGTGTGTGTGTGTGTGTGTGTGTGTGTGTGTGTGTGTGTGTGTGCCCGTGTGTGTATCATTGAAATCAAGGATAAGGAACTTGGTTCCTTTTCCTGAGATATACATTATGGTGTTTCTTTGTTGGTGTTAGGCTGATTGCTTGCCTTTGCCTGATGTGAACATTCTAGCTCAATTTTTCAATTAAAGTTTCTTAATTATTATTGAACATATAATGCTCTAATATTGCTTTGTCTTTAGTCTGCCATCTAGGATCTTCTTTTCCTCTTAAATATTAACATTCAATATGAATTTTACCTCCTGACTAATTTTCCCTTTAATTTGCATTTTGAAATAAAATTATAATACCTTTGATCTCTGTATTCATGAAGAAAAACCACTTTGAATTCTCTGTTTAAAGTAATAACACCTGGACAGATTTGTTAGCACCAAGACCTTAAATTATCTTTTGTAGTTTTAGTTTAAAATAACCCTCCACCATGTTTTTAGCATGGGTAGAAAAGAATTCCCACAATGCCTCACAACTTTTATCTTTCACTTTGTCTATGCTTCCTTGTCAATGCTAAATTGTTCTGGATGCCTGTATTAGCTACCCAAACCCCTGCAAAGCTGTTGCTGCTACCCAATTTCCTGCCAATGCAACTTAGCAATTACAGTCACAATTACCCTTTCCGTGTTATCCTATGCTGTGCTACTCATTTTGCTACCCATAATTCTTAACACCATGGTTCCAGCCACCTGATCCCTGATACCCCTGTCTATGGTGCCACATTCCCAAACAAAGTAAGGCCAGAGTAGGCACAGACAGTCGAATTGGGTACTCCTCTTGCAGATACAATGGGACGTTATTCCTCAGGTATTTAACATGAGGAACTAACTAGTGGTGGAAAGAAAAGAGGTTACTCAGAGGGGACTAAAATCCAAGGATATTAACTTGTAACTTGTTGCTAGGAAAAGCAGGCCCTAAGGTGAAAGTTAATGGGAAAAGAAAATTTGACAAAAATATTGGGAATGATATAAACAAAAGTTTTAGCTTAATCTCCTCTTCCAGTGATCTGAATTATTTTAGGACATAGATATGTAACTACTTTGCATTTTTAAAAGTTTATGAATTTGCACATTTATGTGGTACTTATATTAATTTATGGAATATTTGCATATGATCATGTTAATGATACTCAATAGTTTATGCTTTATGATATGCTCATGAGTCTGCCTTTGGCAATATGAATTGAGCTCTCTAACAATAAATGTTATTTCATTGTCAAATACTACAAGGATATTACTGAGGCTAATACCAAAATGAAAGCTGAAACAAGAAAACTGAACAAAGCTACAAGTTTGAAGGGAAGGAGTCAGTGGTAAGGGCTAAGATAAAACAGAAATTCTTCACATAGGAATCTTGGAAGAATAGAATGTGTCTTGTTGAATCACTAGCTTTTTAAACATTCTTAGAAAGCAGAACATGATTTTTGATTCTTGCTTTTTGGGACCTCTTTAATGAGTCGTTAAACAAAAAATTATTGAAATGACTGAAAATCCACTGACATGAATTATTAGATTAACATTATACTCAAAGTTGCCTTGAGATGCAGGCAGGCTGGATTCATTTTCTATTAAATTAATGGAATAATCTTCCTTTTGAATGGTTGGACAGTCCATGACACTTGCTCCAAAACAAGAAAAGATACTGGAGAGAAAAAAAAAGAGGAAGGAGAGTCAAGGCTGCTGAAATTAGCATAGTTCCCATTTGGACTTTAATGGGTTGTTACTACAAAGAATTAGAATTTCATCTTAAGATAATAATTTTAAAATGGCTGAGCTAAAGGATAGCTTCGAAATGTAATATTTAATGCTGTTGCATTACTTGAAGACAAAGGTTTACAGAAAACTTTAAATTCCAGAAAAACTGTAATGGACCAATAAACACCTAGAAGAAATATAATTTAAAAATTTACCTGTTCAAAGCAAATCCTGGCATGAAAGTCTGTGAGTCACTTATCTCCAAACAGGAAGTGGCACTGTGGCTCAATTGGGAGAGGGCTCCCCTTGAGCTGAAGCACTCTGGGATATGTTAGTACCCAAACCCTGAGTTCAAGGCCCATGACTGACAAAAAGAAATCTTAAAGAATTAAATCAGTAGGGTTGGAAGAAGCCTTGTGGTAGAGTGCTTGTCTTGCATGCATGAGGTCCTGGTTCAATTCCTCAGCACCACATAAGCAGAAAAAACTGGAAGTGGCACTGTGGCTAAAGTGGTAGTGCACTAGCCTTGAGCTGATCAGCTCAGGGACAGCACCCAGACTCAAAGTTCAGGCACCCCTACCAACAACATCAACAACAACAACAACAAATTAAAGCATCAAACAACCTGAAGATGTTGTCCAGAATAATGAATGCAGCATTATCCGTTGACATGACTTAGTGACTTGAAACCAAGTTTACCAGGGGAGATAGTGGGCATTTTGTGTGTGTGTCAAAACCTGCAAAATTATTTTATACTTTCCCAGGGAGGGAGAAAGGAGGAAATGGTGGGGGGAGGGGGGAGGTGTTTGGTGGACTTGCCTCTTGTTTCACTGATTGTTTTCTGTAGTCAAATTCAGAGAAATTCTGCTTGCAATCCTAGTTGCCTGGGCAATGACGAAGCCATGTCCTGGAAGTGGTTTTGTCCTGTCCTTGGCCTGATTCCAACCACCACTGGATAATCCAAGTCACACTGCAGGACCAAGATGCCTTGAAGACTACTGATCCATTGGGCAGCTGGACCTAACCAGAGCCAGAATAAGCAGAAAATGCAATTCTGAGGGCAGCACTGGAAATTTACATCGGGTAGAGATTTTTTAATATATTTTTATTGTAAAAATACTGTACAGAGGGCTCAGAGTTACAGAACTAGGTAATGAGTACATTTCCTATACAGCATTGTTACCTCCTCCTTTGTTTTTCCCCTGCCATCTTTTCCCTCCCCACATCTCCAACTCCTCCCTCCTCAACCCCTGCCTGACATTGTAAACTCATTTGCGACACAGTGTCCTGTACATATTGTCACAATGGTCAACCTGCATTCCCATTTAAGCGTTCTGCTATATTCCTTCCACTCCCCAAATTACAAATATATATATAATTATATGGTGCAGAACAGTGGAATCAAATAAAGTGAAAACAGGGGTTTACCATGGGGGAATAATGTACAAAAGAAAGAAAGGAAAAACCAGTTGTGTCTCTGACTTGGAGTACATTTTGCTTAACATCATCTTGTATGGTCATATGTACCTAGCTTTGATCTTCTCTACTTGTCCTAGACATGTACTAATCCTTGCAAACAAAGGTAAAACAAGGTAAACCATGGGTCCTATGTTTCTTTGGGTCTGGCTTACTTCACTTAATATAATTTTTACCAAGTCTTTCCATTTCCTAACAAATGGGGCACCCCATTCTTTCTGATGGAAGCATAGAATTCCAGTGTGTGTGTGTGTGTGTGTGTGTGTGTGTGTGTGAGTGTGTGTGTGTGTGTGTGTGTGTGTGTGTGTGTGTGTGTGTACCACATTTTCTTGAACCATTCGTCTACTGAGCAGCTTTGGGGTTGGTTCCATATCATAGCTATTGTGACTAATACTCCAATAAACATGGTTGTGCTGGTAGTTTTGTGATCATTTGGGTAAGTGTGCAAAAGTGGGGTTGCTGGGTCATTGGGGAGCTCTAGGTGGAGTCTTTTGAAGAAATTTCATACTGTTTTCCAAAGTGGTTAAACAAGTTTAAACAGCTACAAGTAATGCAGTTGGGTTCCTTTTTAGATACATCCCCACCAGCATCTGTCATTATTACATTTTGTGATTACAGCCATTCTAACTGGAGTGAGGTGTAATCTCAATGTTTTGATTTGCATTTCATTTATGACTAGAAAAATTGAGTATTTCTTCATGTGTCTAATGGACATTTTTTACTTCCTCTTCAAAGAAGTCTCTCTTTAAGTCTTCAGCCCACTTAGTTATTGGGCAGTTGTTCCTTTGAGGATTTGTTGTTGTGGGATTTATAATTTTGATTCCTAAGTATATTTCAGATATAAGACATTGTCTGTTTTATGACTCATGAAGAACTTCTCCCAGTAAGTGGGCTTTTTATTGATCTTGCTATCTATGAACTTTACCATGCAGAAGCTCTGCTGTTTCATGCAATCCCATTTCTCCAACCTTTCTTTGATTTGTTTTGTTTCAGGTTCTCTATTAAGAAATTTTTGGCCTGTGCTAAAGAGCCTAGAGTTTCTCTTATCCTTCTGTAATGTTTTCACAGTGTCTGCTTTTATTTTGAGGTCTTTGATCCATTTTGATTTGATTATCATGCAGAGTGTTTTATATATATATATGGATATATCTTTAGTTTTCTACAGGTGTTCAAATAATTTTGCCAGCACCATTTACTGAAAAAGCTGTCTTTCTTCTATTCAATTTTTTTAGCTCCCTTGTCAAAGATTAGGTGGCTATAGGTCAGTGGATTAAATGTTGTCTTAATTACAGAACATTTCTAGATGCAAGAGAGCTCATGATCCCAACCAAAAATTTGAAAAAATAAGTATCATTCTGTTAGAGTCCCAAGAAATGATGAAAGATTACAAAAGTTTAAGCCTGATGAAATAGGAGAGTTCATTTAATGTAGGACTTTGTAGACCTGGCTAAATTAGAATTTAGAGTTAAAATAGATATTTTTTGTTTGTGATTTAATATTGTATAGGATACTACAAAATTCTTTTCAAGTAAAAGATTTAATTTACAAATTCACTAATTAGTCTGGCATTCTAATTGACTAGAATATTCTTTCAGCTGGGAAGGTGGCTCAGTGGTTGAGCGCTTGCCTTGCATGCCTGAGTCCCTGGGTTTGATTCCTCAGCAACACATAAGCAAAAAGAAAAAAGCCAGAAGTGGCGCTGTGGTTCAAGTGGTGGAGCACTAGCCATGAGCTGAAGAGCTGAGGGACAGTGCCCAGGCCCAGACTTCAGGCCCCACAACCGGACCCTCACAAAAAAAATATAATATTCTTTCAAGGGAGGTATAATAAGAACTTAGTTAATAGATAATTCCAACAGTTCATGTGTAAGAAGATAATGTGAATAATCTAGACAAACTGTCAACAAATTGATTATATTAATTTCTATAGAAAAGGAGCAATCTTTTGAGATTTTGGTGTAATGTGGTATGAAGAGAGTAATTGTGTGACATCTTTTTTTTCTACCTATACATAACACAGGAAGAAATTTTCTTAATTATGTACCTCTGTATACAATGAGAAAAATGCTATGTTTGAGGTTTGTTTTTATTTTGTTTTTGTTGCTTTGTTTGTCCTAGGGCTTAACCTCAGGCCTTGGGCACTGTCCCTGACCTGTTTTTGCTCCAGGCTACTGCTCTACCACTTGAACCTCAGTGCCTCTTGGGTCTGGCTTTTCCTTATGAGTTTATTGGAGGTAAGAATCTAAAGAACCTTCCTGCCTGGGTGGGCTTTCAACCATAATCTTCAAATCTTATATTAATATATACAGATCTCCTGAATATCTATGATAGATAATATATATATATATATAATAAGATAAATATAAAATAAAATAAAAATAAATAATATTTGCAAGTGTTCTGATCTCAGGAATACCACTGCGGTGAAAATGATGTAGCAAAGTTTAGTGTAGTATTCTTGCCACAATAGGAAGGACATCACATTAGGATAATTGTAGTATTTTTTCACAATAGTGATAAAGTAGTCATGATGTGAATTTAGGGAATTTTAAGGTGCACCTTACAAGTTGGAAATTGTTGGGCTAGAATGACTTTATGGCATAAAAACTTGGGATTGATTGTCATAGAAATAATAGCTTACTCTGATGAAGAAATGTTTACTCTTAAGAAATTAATTATTATAGATACTTCATAGTGTTATCCTCTACCAGAATGTGTCTATTTTCCTGTTGACTTTTAAGTATGTAATGCCTCATTGGAAACTGCATCTATTGCTGAATTAATTAAAATGCAAACAGTTACTGTTTTGAATGTCTCTGGTATGGCATGTTCAGAATTTGAAAATGAGTAGTTAGTAGTCATAATAATGTTGAGGAACAGATATATTCTGACCTCTTAACAATTAGTGAGTTTTCAAAGTTAGGAGTTTCCATAGAATTGAACTATTTTCTGTTTTAGTATGAGACAATACAAAATAATGTTTTTTAAAAAATAATGGCAAGTGTATTCTGACAATATTGTGTAGTTTGATAACATTCATGTCGATGTCCCTCCGATAAATAAAGAGGTAATTCAAATTAGCAGGCAAAATGTTCATTTTTATAAAAGATAATACACATAGAATAATATTTACTATACCAATACAGTGAAATTATATATTATGCAGCTCATTTTTAAGTTAATTTTATTGCCAAGGTGATATATAGAAGGGGTTGCAGTAATTGTAAGGTAGTGGATATATAACATCTCAAAATTTTTACCCCCTCCCTTATTTTTCTCACACTTTTCCTTCACCCCAATACTCCTCACAAGTTGTAAAGTAAATTTCTAAAATGTTGTCTTGTGAGTGTTGCTATTGCATTGGTTTTCCTTTTGTCCTTTGTTGGGCCATTTTATTATTCCGTTTCCCTTGCCAAATGAAGATAAATGTATATACAATACACAGGATACTGAAATCAAGTACAACAGTGGACAAACCATAGAGGAAAACACAAAAGAAATCACATAGTACATTAAAAACAACAACCACAAAGTAAAACCTCTCCATATCTAGGAGTTTATTTTGCTCAGCATCATTTTATGTGGTCATTTATACATAGCTATTGAGTCATTCTACTCATCTGCTAGGACTATCCTAGATATTTCCTAGTTATTACAAATGAGGGAAACCATGGAATCTGTTTCTTTGTGTCTTGCTTATTTTTCTTAGTAGGATTTTTCCAGCTCTTTCCATTTCCTTATAAATTGGAAGCATAGAATTCCTCCATACATATATAAAACACATTTTTTCAATTCCCTCATCTACTGAGTGGTATATCGGTTTAAAACATGATTGCATGTAAGTATCACTTAAGGCCATTCAAAATGACAGATGGCAACTCAGCAGATATACTAATGTCATGATTTCCAAATAAGATAGTATTTTATGTTGGTACAAGTGTTGAGATATCTGAATGAGTCTAATGGATATCTTGCACTGAATTAAGCAGGAAGATATCCAATATCATATAGGATAAAAATGGTAGTGACAAAATATTTCCCTTGAGAAAGATATAGGAGGCTGCCAGAAGTATGAATTAGTTCAGATAATTTGAAGGATTTAGAAATGCAAGCTCAATTATGTCTCTTTACATAATAATCATGTAAGTGGAAGGGCAAAATAAGGGTAAGAGAAGAAAATAACTGACAGCAGACAATTTTCCCAAGTTACAGTACAAAAAAATATAATCTATAACTACCAAATTAAAGAGATCCCAATATAACACGTCCGACTTAATTTAGGTACATGCAGAATTTTTACTTGGCTTTTTCCTACTCTAATGCTCCAAAATAAATGAATACTTATAAGAAAAGTTATGTGATTGCCATTGCTTCAACTTGAACACTAACTGTGATAAGCCCTCTTTTTCTCATTTTTGCACTTGGAAAATAGTCCCTAAGTTGATGATGTTGTGGCTGATTAGAGTCAGAGTTAGGGCTTCTATTTTTACAATTATCCCAGAATAGTTTAAAGCCGGTTTTCCCCAGGACATCCAACTACATTGTCTGAAACTGTACATTGAACACACCCTCACACCTGAGCACATTATTTGAAATTATACTTCAGTTTTTCTTGGCACATTCTACTTTCTGCCTTTGTCTTTTTTGCACATTCCTTTTGAGTTCATAGTTGCTCTATTTCCATTTCATCTTTACAAACTGCTAAGAACATTGTTCAACTACCACTTCTTGTTTGCACACGCCCAGTCTATGTATGAAAGTACTTTGTCCATGTTAAGCAATAGAATAATACTTTATCTCTGAGGAGAAAAGTTCCACAATATAATCTTATGCCCACATTAGAGGATGTAGAATTTAAAGCATTTTGAGACAGTGATATTAGAATTGAAAGGCTCCGTAGGGAAATTTTCCTGGAGCTCATTAGTTTACCCTAAAGAAATAAAAATATCCACAAAATTTGGAGCTAATTACTAAGTATCTGAATTAACATTAGATCCTAGATGTTGTGTTAATACAAGTCATGATTGTATTATTGTTACAACAGAAACCTTCACAACTTGGCAATGTGTATGAGAAAATGAAAGAAAGGCATTAAAGCAAAATGTCTTATCTTTTTAGGCATTTAATCCTAGTGGTGAGGGTAATGTCTGAACTCTTCCATTCAATAAAAGCTTGAAATTTATAAGAACACTTTCCTACATATATGAATTTGTGTCAGGTTGATAGACAGGGATATTTCAGCATGGAGATATACTTAACAAGAATTACATCTCAATAGAGTATTTGGCAGTTATGATGTGTCAATAGCTATTGAAGCATTTTCTATTTTAAAGAAGAATCAATTTGAGGAGTCTTCAGTCACATCCGTAAAGCTGTATGTTCAACTTAATACTTGGTGTTACTTGTCCTACATTTATAATGAGTAGTCTGATAAGATATCCAAACATATCTAAATATATTTCAATAAAATCCCAAACTGATATGGAGAGATGAGTCACTAATTGGAACTGTAGGACAAATTAGGCTTGTCTGTGCTTCAGTTCAATCTATAATCTCCTGGCTAAAGTTTTCAAAAATGTTCACAGAATACCTCTAAGAAAAGTTCATGACAGTTATATCTGTATAATATTTCTAAGGTCAGGATTAAAGCATTTGTTCCCAACATTTAGAATCAACAGGACCTGTTGAATTTATTGGTCCAGAATTTTGTCTCCACATTCATAGCTCAACATTTTATCAATATGACTTTCACCAAAACACTGTTCTTATTGATCTTGTCTATGTCCTTTTACTTTTCAAATCCAAATAGTAGATTTCCTTACTGAAATTTCTTTCCTTCCTTTTCTTCTGTAAATCTGTGTTTATTACCTTTTGTTTCCTTGTTTATCCCTTTCCTCCAATCTTGTCCACACTGGTACTCACATTGTTCACACTTTCGTCAGAACTTTCCTTTTCCTCTTCCCTTTAATAATGTCCCTGATTTTATCATTACATTTCATATTCATGTTCGTGGATATTTTGATGTTGTTCAAACAGACCTATCTTGGCATCTGTTTAACATAAACCTTAGAACTATCAGAAAGTTTATTTTCCTCTAAATCCATCTTTTCCTCCTGTAGTCCTTATCACCAAGAATGTAACTAACACAGTTAGGAGACAGAGATGTGAAAACACTTTATATTTCTTCTTACCCTACCTCCATCCATAGATAAGATGAATGATCAAGATTTTTTCAGTTTCTGTCATAATGTAATTTCTATGTACTCCTTTTTATGTCCCTGACACCAGCCTATTGCAAATACTCATCACCAGTCACTCAGTCCTAAAACAACTGTTTACAAAGTATGCATTTTTCCCCATAGTCTTTTCATATTGGTCCTCTTCTTCACCAAATGACTCTCCTTTTCAGCACACAGAGTAAAGAACTCAGAGAAAAATTCTAGTACCATTATTTACTCACAACATTGACTGTTGGTCTTATATTTCTCACCTGTAAATGGATGTAATCTACTAGAAATATTGAAGACTATATTTGTTGAATTCTAGAGCAAGGAAAAAGAAAGTAAACAGTCCTTACATTTTCTACCTTAGCTTACAAATAAGGAAAGAGTCAAATTCAGTTTGTTGGTATAAAGTCAGAAATAGTTTCATGCAGAAATAAAAATGAATTTTAACTCCTGGCTCTGTAGGTTGTGTCCTTTTATGATAACTGCAGTTATGTAAGTGGTATTATGTAAATTGTATCATGTATTTACAGCTGTAATGAAGAACATGTTCTTAATATATCATTGGTAAACATTGGTTATTGAATAGTATCTATATGAGAATGTTATTTGAACTAATCACACTAAGTTGAAACCTACATCTTAGTCCATCAAAATATGGAAATAAATGATTTTATTTATAAGAAAATAATACCACCAAGAACAGTGAGTATACATTAGAATGACCGCTGGAATAACATTACGGTTTTTACTGTCTCTACCTGTTTATGTGATTGTATTTCTTGATATTCAAACTCTCCTCTTGTTATTCTGGTTCTTTTATTTTTTCTTTTTGGTTCGTCATGGGGCCTGGACTCTGGGCCTGGCACTGTCCCTCAGCTCTTCAGCTCAATGCACTCTACCACTTGAGCCACAGTGCCACTTCCTGCTTTTTCTGCTTATGTGGTGCTGAGGAATCAAACCCAGAGCCTCATATAGGCAAGGCCAGCACTCTGCCTCTGAGCCACCTTCCCATCCTTCCTCTTGTTATTGTTATTATATGTAATCCAACTCTGTTTATAACTATGCATTCAATGTGGGAAATTTAGCTTCAAAGATATCTAAAGATTTTTTTTTCCTTTTCAATCACAACATCGTCATTATCAGGCTACACTGTGGTCATCATCCTCTCCATCAAAATTATTATTAGTATCATAAGTGCTAATTATTGAACGTTGGATATGTGTCTATGATTTTATTATTATTTGTCTTTTGATTAATAATTTTAATGTTACCACTCTGCATGCATCCATATTGAAATTTTGAACAAATAAACAAAAAAAACTAAACCATATCAGGTTGCTTCACTATGTGCTTATAACAAATTATGGAATAGATTTTTTTAAGCATTGAAAATTCCTAATCAGTATGAATTAACCTCCTCCCTCTCCTTAACTACAAACAAATATTTAAGAGTTTGGGCCGAACCTTTTCAAGTAATATACTGTTAATGTTACTACAATATCATATGTATATCTAAAATTCACTTGAAAGTAATAAACTCTACTTTCTATTGAAATATTAGTTATTTTATTCTAGGAAAGTTTTAGAAAAATAGAGTGTATATCTTTGAAATGATAAAGGTCAAGAATAGTAACATGAAAATTTTAGAGGGTGTCTGTCATATATATATATATATATATATATATATATATATATATATATATATATATATATAAATGTTATGTGTAAAATAGTACATTTTTAGAGATTATTTGTCATCAGAAATATATACATATATCTAAGTTTATTTGCAGAATGATATACATCATAGTGAAACAAACATCTTAAAACATAATTAAAATTAAAAAAAAATACTTCATGAAACCAAGTGCCGGTAACTCACCCTTATAATATGAGCTATTCTGGGTGCTGAGATCTTAGAATTGTTTCCAAAACCAGCCCAAACAGAAAAGTACTTATTCAATTCTTATCTCCAATTAACCACTGAAAACAGGAATTAGCTCTTTTCCTCAATTTCTGGAGTGCTGTCTTTGAGCATAAAAATGCTTAGGGACAATGCCCAGGCCTTGCAAACAACACCACCAACAACAAATTGTATCACATTAATTTCACAAAGGCATCTTTTAACTGCTGTGAACATTTCTTAGAAACATGAATACATACCCCTGGAAAATGTTAAGTAAAAAAGTATAGAACATTTACGTCTGTGTTAAAGACATGACTATTTATAGTTTAAGATATTTAGGTAATGATTAGAAGTTAGGAATAATGATAG
Source organism: Dipodomys spectabilis (assembly GCF_019054845.1). NCBI lineage: Eukaryota > Metazoa > Chordata > Mammalia > Rodentia > Heteromyidae > Dipodomys > Dipodomys spectabilis. Next base: position 646,883 of record NW_024871122.1, read on the forward strand.
GTAGGTCATATACTGGGAGTCGTTTTTTTATTCTATTTTTATTCTATTTTACAATAGTAATAAAATGATATTTATAATGATTATATAAAATTACTCTTGCTTGGTATTTGAATTATCATAAGTGATAAATATTTTTAAATGATTTCCAAAGCAAAGGAGTATCAGTTGTTTTGTGATTTCAAAAAAATTAAGAAAATGATTTCAAGGTTGGTTCACTCTAAGTCTATATTTGTTTTCTTGTTCTAGTTTTCATATGTTTGTAGAAATTAAAATTCCAAAAATTTAATGGATATTGGCATTCAGGAACATCTTCACATACACTAATATTGGATTCCCTTAAGTGGAATTGCTTTATTTCATTTGTTACTTTCACCAATAAATCAAGATGATTGTGTATTTTGTTCTTTTCATTGCTTTTGGCTCTTATCTTGAGAATACGTTTTTCCTAGCAAAGTAGAGATAAGCAATTGGATTGAACAAGTAACATATGACTTTCATAAAATGCAGATGCATAGATTTGTGTCTTCTGTCATTTGTTAAAAGTTTCTTCCAGAAAAGTTTCTCAATTACTTAGAAATTTTTTCCCTTCCCCTCCACAAGTTATACCGACATCAAATACAGTGAAAGCACGGGTTATAATGTGGGGGAGGGACATACAAAGCAACAAAGAAATAATCTTATAAATGTGTTAGAAACAATCCCATGAAAGAAAAAAAAACATTTGAATACATATCTTAGGGTTCATTTCCCTAACATCACCTTATCTGACCTTTTCTGCTTGACTCAGACATATACTAGATATTGCAAATAAGGGAAACCATGGGGGAAAAATAGGGATAGAGGTGAACCCATTGCAACAGTGAGATGTACAAGTCGAAAAATGAACTTTACAACAGTGGGGGGGCGGGTAGTGGGGAGGATTGGGTGGGGCGGCGGGGAGGATGGGAAGGGATAGGAAGGGCAAACAAAGGAGGAGGCTGCAATGCTTGATAAGAAATGTACTCATTATCTTGCCCATGTAATTGTAACCCCTCTGTACAGTTTTTTCACAATAAAAATAATAAAAATTACTTATCACATATACTTTTGGATTGAGTTATCTCTGTATAAACTCAAACGGACAAAATACCCTCAAAATAAACAGAAATCACATCTTTGTTTTAAATGCAGCAGTTTACAAAGAGTATTTAGCCAGCACCAAAAATATCTTTTTAACAATTCTGCATTTTGTGTGAAGAAGTGTTAACAATAGTTTTTTTTCTTGACATGCAATTCACTTACAATATAATATCTCCTTTTATTGTATACATTTTAGTGCTTTGGAAGTGAATTGTACCTTCATAGGTTTTCAAAGCCTAATTTTCACAAACTTGCATTTCTTCAAACAGAAATGCTGTAAATTTTAGAACAGACATTAAAATAGATATAAAATTCAATTACAGGAATTTGCCCAACATACATCCTGTATAGTGTGTCTTTTCAAAATTTGTTTTTGGGGATCATTTCCAGGGTCTCACACATACTATTCAAGTTCACAGTCAATTAACTACATTCTCTGTCCAAAAAAGTTTTTTACTTCTGTTTAATACATTCATAGAAGTATAATACCTGGATCCTGTACAATTCTTTCACCTTTTGAAGACTTGAAAACTTGTTTGCTAAAATGATTGCAGTATTATACAAATCGATCACTATGAGAAGAATATCAATTTATCCACAAATGCATTACTATATTTTGGGTCCTCTTTTTATATTATGGTCATACTAGTGAGTTTTCTTTTTATTATTTCTTAGACACTAAAGAGGAGCTTATTTCATATGTTCCTCCTATTGACTATTAAATTACATATGTTATTTAAAGAAATATCTTATTCAGGAAAAAATTTATATAGAATTAGAAGATAGAAAAATACTTAAGTTTCAGAATCACTGTAGCATTAACATTGTAGCATTAACCAATCTGTGCCCTCTGTTGGATATGTTTTCATTTCTGTTATACTGTCCCTTGAGTTTTGAACCGTTATCACTTGATATAATCCACTTCTTGCTTTTCTTTAGCCCCTAATGTTTTCCATGTCAAATTTTTAGAAACCTTTACTGATCAATGTCATGGATTTTTACATTTAATTTTTATAGGTTTTTACAATTCACATTTAGTTTGATAATCATTCTTTATAAGGTTTGAGGTAGGCCATGTGCCGGTGGCTCATGCCTGTAATCCTAGTTACTCAGGAGGCTGAGATCTGAGGATCGTGGTTTAAAGCCAGCCTGGGCAAGAAAGTCCATGAGACTGTTATCTCCAATAAACCACTAGAACACTTGAAGTTTTTGCTGTTGCTCAAGCGGTAAAGTGCTCACCTTGAGCTGAAGAGCACATGGACAGCGCCCAAGCCCAGAGTTCAAACCCCATGACCGGCAGAAAAACAAACAAACAAAGGATTGAGGTACTAGTCTAAGATCATTCTTTAAATCTAGAGAGGCAATAGTGCCAATACAACCATTTAAGTTTCTGTTTTTATTTCATAAAGTCATAGCATCCTTTTCAAAATCTGTGGATCATAAAACTAAGAATTTATTTTTGACAAATCTGTTACCTTCTTCTATGTCTGTTTTTATAGTAGAACTATGTTGTCTTCACTACTGAACATGGTAATACTATTCAAAGCTAGTATGAAGGCTCAAGCTACACCATTTTACAAGATTTCTCTGACTGACCTGTATTCCTTGAATTTACATATGAGATTATTGAGCAGGTGGACCAATATTCTACAGAGATATCTAAATATTTGATAGTCACTCATATTTCACTCCTTGTGAAAATACAAACCCCTGATATTATATATAGAAAATGTCTTAGAGACTGCTCAATGCAACTAAAATTAATTTAGGAATGAGTTAAGATTTAGATAGCAGTACAGCATAATAAAGCTGAATGATAACTACTTGAGCTGCACTGCAGAAGAGAGTGAGAGGGAGAAGAATGGTGGACCACAGAGGAGCTGTATGTCATTGGTCTTGTTTCAAAAAGCAGAAAGACTTCAGAGAAGAGAAGGAGAAAAATAAAGTGTCCTGAATATAGTTTCTTTTTAATCCACCTGATAGATTGGACTGAAAGTCAGATAACATGGGAAAAATAAAATAGAAAATAAAGCATTGTATAGAGCTGTTACAATGTAAAGAAGCTGTACTAGGAATATAATTAATTTCCAAGTAAATAAGAGATAGAATAACAATAACAATTGCTAACGTGGATAGAAGATGGATCACATTTTATCATACATAATTTTGAAAAAACATACTAGGAATGAAAATTTCAAAGTCATAATTTAAAATACAATTTGTATTATAAGTAGATAGTATAGCTCAGAGGTAAAATATTGGCCTAACATATGTGAAGCAATTGTGTGATCTCCCAAGCATTACAAAGTACACACAAAGCACACACACACAAAAACACATAAACACACACAAACACCACATACACACATTTGTTATTATCATATTAAACAGAGAAAATTACCACAAATAGTAAAAGTATTTTAAAATATGAAATCATAATATTGCTCACACTATTTAAAAGTTTAGTAGAAATAAAATAGTCACAAGATTCTTGGATTCATTTTTTTTAATTTTTACTTTTTATTGTGAACATATTGTAAAGAGGGGTTATAATTTCATGGGCAAGATAATGAGTACATTTCTTATCAAGCATTGTAGCTTCCTCCTTTGTTTACCTTCACATCCCTTCCCAGCCTCCCCCAGCCCCGCTGCACCAAAGTTGTAAAGTTCGTTTTCAACATGACAACTTGTACTTCTCATTGTTGCAATGGGTCCACCTGTATCCTTATTTTTCCCCTCCCCTACCCCCACAAATTATACCGACATCAAATACAGTGAAAGCAGGAGTTACACTGACGGGGAGGGACATACAAAGAAACAAAGAAATAATCTTATAAATGCGTTAGAAAGCAATGCATGAGAGCAAAAGCAATTAAATACCTATCTAAGGGTTCATTTTCCTAACATCACCTTACCTGACCTTTTCTATTGACTCATACATATATGAGATATTGCAAATAAGGGAAACAATGGAACCTATGTTTCTTTGGGCTTGGCTTACTTCACGTAATATAATTTTTTCCAAGTCTTTCCATTTCCTAACAAATGGGGCAATGTCATTCTTTCTGATGGAGGCATAGAATTCCGTTGTGTATATATATCACATTTTCTTGATCCATTCATCTACTGAGGGGCATCTGGGTTGGTTTCATATCTTAGCAATGGTAAATAATGCTGCAGTAAAATAGTTGTGCTGGTAGCTTTAGTGTGGTCTTGTTTGTAAACATTTGGGTAAATGCCCAAAAGTGGGATTGCTGGGTCATAGGGGAGCTCTATGTGAAGTCTTTTGAGGAACATCCATATTATTTTCCAAAGTGGTTGAACAAGTTTACACTCCCACCACCAATGAAGTAAGGTTCCCTTCTGTCCACATCCCCTCCAGCATCTGTTGTTATTAGAGTTCTTGATGGTTGCCATTCTAACTGGGGTGAGGTGGTATCTCAGTGTTGTTTTGATTTGCATTTCTTTTATGGCTAGGGAGGTTGAGCATTTCTTCATGTGTCTATTGGCCATCATTCTTTCTTCTTCAGAGAAGTTTCTCTTTAAGTCTTTAGCCCACTTCTTTATTGGGCAGTTATTTCTTTGAGGATTTGTTGTTGGGGGATTTAATTTTTTGAGTTCCAAGTATATTTTAAATATGAGACCCTTGTCCGTTGTATGGCTATTGAAGATCTTCTCCCAATCCGTGGGCTTTCTATTGATCTTGCTAGCTAGGTCCTTTGCCATGCAGAAGCTCTGCAACTTTATGCGATCCCATTTGTCCAACCTTCCTTTGATTTGTTGTGTTTCCGGGTTTCTATTAAGAAAATTTTGGCCTGCGCCAAGGAGACCTAGAGTTTCTCCTATTCCATCCTGTAATGTTTTCAGAATGTCTGCTTTGACTCCAAGGTCTTTGATCCATTTGGAGTTGATTCTGCTGCAAGGTGATATATGGATCTAGCTTTAGTTTTCTATAAGTACTTAACCTATTTTTCCAACACCATTTACTGAAGAGGCTGTCTTTCTTCCATTCTATTTTTTTAGCTCCCTTATTTAAGATTAGATGGCTATAGGTCTGTAGGTTCATTACTGGGTTTTCAATTCTATTCCATTGGTCCTGAGGTCTGTTCTTGTGCCAGTAAAGAGCTGTTTTTATTTCTATGGCTTTATAGTAGAGTTTGAAATTTGGTATTGATATTCCTCCAGCGGTGTTCTTTCCATTGCGGAGTGTTTTTGCTATTTGGGGCCTTTTATTGTTCCATATGAATTTTTGGATTGCTTCTTCTATTTCCTTGCAGAATGAGGTTGGAATTTTGATAGGTATTGCATTGAATTTGTAGATAGCCTTGGGAAGTATTGCCATTTTCACGATGTTAATCTTTCCAATCCAGGAGCTTGGGAGTTTTTGCCAAATTCTAAGTTCTGTTTTGATTTCCTTTTTCAAGTTTTTAAAGTTTTCATTGTAGAGGTCCTTCACTTCTTTGGTTAAGCTAATTCCTAGGTATTTTAGTTTTTGTGGGGCTATCACAAATGGAGTTGATTTCCTAATTTCAGCCACACTTTTCTCATTGTTGGCATACAGAAAAGCCATTGATTTTCGGGGGTTAATTTTATACCCTGGTAATTTGCCAAAGTTTTGAATCAGCTTGAGTAATTTGGGAGTGAATTCTTATATATTAAGTAAATTGAAAATTAAGAAATAAAAGACATGAGAAATTTGTAAAAAAAGTTTTAAGTAATAAACATTTTGAAATATGTGTCCTTTTATTTTGACAAAAGATTGATGTTACTAGTGTTTTAACTCAAGATTTAGAATATGATAACCAGGTGCTCTATATCTTGCTAGGGATGGCTATGTCTCTAATCATTTCACTCTGGAAATTTTATGATAAGGTCTCATAGTTTCTCAGTCTCTCCGAATTAAAAACCCTATTTACACTTCCCACAATAGTTAGAAAATGGAAACCACAAATCACTATGCCTAGCTCAAACATTTTTTTAATTCAAGTACAAATATTTCCGAAAAGTGACCAGGTAATAAAGCCTTTTTAAATAAAGTATGTGCTTCTTGAAAATACAGTATTTGTTACATGGACAAATATGTTTAGAACTATAAGTAAATAAATTTATTTAAATTCACAAACCATATAAAATTTAAGAAAATAATTTTTACATATTCACATGTTAACTATTTTGAAAGCAAAATATATATCTGAATAATTTACATGTGTGAAAATTATGCAAAACTAAATTAACAAATCCTACAACTCTGAAAAAAGAATTACCCTAAAGAAACAAAACAAAATAAGTTCAAAATTTGAAATTTAGAAAATAAAATGAAGTGTTCTCTTTAGTTGACTTAAGTAACTGTAAACCCTCTGTATATCAATTTTATAATAAAAAATGCATAAACAAAGAAAGAAATGTACCCATTGGTCAATAGCGACAGGGAAAACATCAGTAGTTTTTTTGAGTGTGCAAAAATTCAATGGAAGAGATAACAATGTTCCTTCCATAATAAATGTACTCATTATCTTACTTATGTAACTGTATCCCATCTGTACATTACATTTACAGTAGAATTAAACTGAAATTAAAAATAAACTAATTAATATACCAATTAAGAATTCGTAGGGAGCTAGGAAGTTGGCTCAGTGGTAGTGCACTTGCCTTGCATGCTTGAGGCCCTGGGTTCGATTCCTCAGCATCACATAAACAGAAAAAAAAAAGCTGGAAGTGCCACTGTGGCTCAAGTGGTAGAGTGCTAGACTTGAGCTAGCCTTGAGGGACAGTGCCAAGTCCAGAGTTCAGGTTCCACGACTGGACACCCCCCAAAAAAAACAAAAACAAAAAAAAAAAAAAAAAAACCAGCAGCATTACTAGAAGCCATTGGTTAAAAACTTTCTAGAAAACTGCCCTAATTACTCAAGTAATATAATTTGATGATACTATTTAAATACTTCAACTTCAGCAGAGAAGCCAAAAGTTTAAAAATGTTACAAAGTAAAGTAATAAATCAGAATATATTACTATTAATAATAATCAAAAGATGAATTTATAGTGGTAGTCAAATATGTAAGAAATGAGGCAATTTGCCATTCGTTTGCACTTAATAAGTGAGAAGGAATTTTATAGGTCTTTCTAAATATATAGTAAGTTTAATGAAGAAACTATTCTGTCACATCATATGATACTGAGATAAAGCTGATATTAGAACAAAGAGCAGATTGTACTAAGTTTTGGATGTTAATGTTTATACTTATTTTGGTTGTGGGAAATTGTGTTCAACTTGGGGTATTATTTTTGTTAAACTGGTGGCATATCAGTGGTTAATTTTAGGATAGGGGTTCCCTTTCCACAAGAACATGCACCTGATCTTTCTTTTTAGCCTTCCCATTATCAATGGCATAAGAGTTGCACACCAACTTGTCTAGATTCCTACCTTGGTTGGTCTGGATTCTGTAGTCCTTCCAATTTTATCCTGTAGATAGTGCAGGATGGTGGAAATAATCCAATGCACCCAGCAATAAATAGAGAAGGAAGTCCACTAAACTTTTGGCCTGGGTTCTGTTCTCAAGCCTCCTCAGTAATTAAGAGTTCAGATGGGAGCCCCTGGTGCCACGCAGTAAGACTATTTTTTTTAAAGCAACTACACATATATATATGACTTAGTCATGTGGAAACCTCAGGACAAGAAAAAAAGATCAGTGAAGCATAAAGGACAGGCCCAATTTTAACTAGCTACTTAGAGGCTGAATAAGCTTAACTAGCTACTCAGGAGTCTGAGATATGAAGACCACTATTCAAAGCCAGTCCAATCATGAAAATAAATGTGATTATCTCCAAAAAAAAAAAAAAAAAAAAAAACAGAAGTGGAACAATGGCTCAAGTGGTAAACCACTATCCTTGGTCACAGAAGATTAGGGAGAGTACCCAAGCACTGTCAAGCCTCAGGAATGATGAATGAATGAATGAGCACTTGCACATGCACGTGTGTGTATACGTGTGCATGTGTACACACACACACTCTCTCTAACGCACACACACACACACACACACACACACACAAATGAGCATTTCAATGCGAAGTTCTTTTTTTACGGTGTTGTAATCTATTTCCCTGTATTAGTTTACAAATTAACAAAATCAGCTAAGCATCTACGTACATACAACTCATCATGTTTCTCTAAAGTCAACTCTCTTTTTGGAAGCATGCTTTTATTTGAACCAAATGTAAATTATTCAGAAGTTCGATTTATCTCCCTCAATTCTGTAGAATTAGATGATTGTTTAGCTTCCTCCAAGCAATATAATTTTGTGAAATCCTGCATCAAGCAACGTATTTCTTTCACTAGACGGGAAGCCTCTGTCAAACAATTAATAATAGCTTTTCTTCTCCTTGCTAGCATCTGTAGTTTTATTATCTTCTTATATTTCATGATCTGTCTGTGTATGACAAAGTCTGCTGTGAAAATAAAAAGACCCTTCGCAGCACTTATCATTTATATACCATTCATAGATATGAAGGTGTTTAAATATTACTGAAATTGCTTTGGAATGAATCATGTTCACCTTGACTATCGTGAAAAAGAAGAATTGGTTTCTCAGAACTTTAGGTAAGAACTTGATTGAAAGAAACAAAAGGAAAAATGAGGAACAACTCAACACATACATTCTAATGAAACAAAACAACCCAAGAAAACAAATTAATTAAGTACTGAAGAACCTGCAGGAAATGCAAAGACTTAAAAAAAATCAGCTATGACAAGCTTATGAAAATCCTGACTACATGGGAGTCTACTCTTGTGAGGATAGAGGTTAAAGCCCAGACTGGACAAAGATGTGTACACAATGCCATGCACCTGATATTCTAAATTCCAGGAAGAATAACATAATGTGGACTGAGCCCAAGATCATATACAAGTATCTGAAAAATAATCAAGATAATTTAGGGTAAGAATAAGTGGTAAGAACACCCATTTATGAGGCACAAGACACTCAATTCAAACTCTAATATTATGGGTATTAAAGTAAAAAGCTATGATTTTAAATATTTGGAATAATGTTAAGATTTGAATATTTGAGTGGAAAATGCATGAGAGAGATAGAATGAACCCATGGTGCAATGCTTTCAACTTAAGTGAAAATATTTTCTGGTACTTCAGACAAAACAGAGTTACCTTGCAAATGAGCATGGTTGTATATTTGGGTGATGGACATACTTTACTTATACAAGTGTAAATTAAATAGATTTTATTTGGGTAGTTTGTACTTATGGAACTAAGAGCCTTGATGATGTCCCTGAAATTTTTCTCTCAAGGCTACCACTCTACTACTTTGAGCCACAGTTCCAATTTTGATTTTCTGTTGATTGTTTGGTGATAAGAGGCTCCTGGACATTCCTGCCCAGGATGACTTCAAACCATGATTGTCAGATCTCAGCCTTCCGAGTAACCAGGATGCCAGGCATGAGCTGTCGATAGTTTTAATAATTTAGTAAATTGTACAGTTACTGAAGTTATTCATTATCATTATATCCTGTGTAATATATGTGTGTATGTATATAACAATGCATACGGATAGAAATATTTTAACATATTTTTGTATCTACAGTAGGTTTATGAAATCATCCATTATAAAATAAAATGGAGACAAAAGTTAATAAGGAGCAAAAGAAAGGAAATTATCACATGTTTCTTGTTGTTGAATGGAATACGAATTGCAAAAATCAGTTTGGGAAAATCATCTGTACGTTAACAAAATGGATAAGAGCTATTAATTCCAATCCATCTATTTGCCCATGTTGTGCAACCTCACACATGAGTGTCAAAATCAAACCACAATTTTTGCCTTTGCTTTTAACTCACCTGTTATAATTTACAGGTTAGATGAAGTAATCAAATAAAGATTAAAATAATATTATGGGAGGCTATGAATTGGAGCTGAAAATTATATTAAATATGATAATAACTAATTCAATTGCATACTTCTTACTTTTACTCTGTGATGTCCCTCATTCCCACATTAGGAAAGTACATAGAAGGTTCTCACTAAATTATATGTACAATTATGAAATAATGTATTGAAAATATATGGGAACAATGTGGTTTTAGCTTATTTAGACCTGTAGGGGGAAGTGTGTTTTTGAGGACTTGCAATACATTGTGATGAAGATGAAGGGAGGGATGTTCTTATTCTGGAAAACTGGCTAGAGGATTGCTCCCATAAAGGTAGTGATGAATTCTACCAAAAGATTACAATAAAATCACTTTCACAACCATGTTCACTGCCACACTATTAACCGTAGCCAAGTTACGGAAACAACCCAGATACCCTTTGGCGGAGTGATGGTTGGAGAAAGTGTGGCACATATACACAATTTGATTGCACCCATCCATTCTGAAGACTGTTACATTATTTGCAACGAAATGGATAGATCTAAAAATATATTAAGTGAACTAAGTCACTAAGTGAACTAAGCCAGACACACAAAGGACCCATGTTTTGTCTCATATTTAGAAGCTAGAACTTTATACAGGTTTACATAAATATATTAACCAAAGCGTGCTATTTGCAGAGGAGTATTTCAAAGGTGTAATTTCTTATAAAATTGAAGTTTTAATCCAACGAAATATATATCAGGAAATTATCAATTGGAAGATGTGAGGGGAAGTCAAAAGGAAGGAATAAAGAGAGTTATGGAGGAAGAGAGTGAAGGTATAATATTCAATGCAGATAGTATGAAACTAGAAAAAATTAAAGTGGGGTGAGGTTAGGAAGGGTGTGGAAAAGTTATATAAGGATCCATTATACTTAAAAAAATACTGATTTGTTGAATGGGAATTCCATTGTCCAAGTATTTAAGATAATAAAAATATAACTAAAAACAATGGAGACATCTGATCTTAAATTCTATTTCCACCTCTTTTAAAAAATTAAATTATTTGCTCTATAAATTGATCAGAGGGATGGATTTTGTGGCTAGCTAGATCATTTCACATCTGTCTCTCTCTTCCTCTCTCCCTTTCATGGTTCTCATAGGTAATATGATTGCTCCGTAATTATCCTAATTTATTTTGCTTTTATATTTTTGGTTGCATCATTTCACTTTCTGCTCTGCCATTTCCCAATTCATTTACATAAAGGCATTATTTCCTATTTTCTCATTCCTAGAATAAACTGCACATGAAGACACCACTGGTCCTCATTTTCAGTCTGTACCTTTGAATACGGAGGAAAATCTTTCCTCTGCTCTCTACCAATTCCCTACTCTCCAATTAGAATAATTTAGAATAGTAAAAATTAAAAAGGAGAAAATAAATAAAAGTGAAAAAAAAACAGATGCAGAAAATTTACTGGATTTTTCTGACCAGTTCATCCGAATTGAACTATTGGAGAAATACATGGACACATTCTCACTGGCACTCAAAATCTCTGGCTAGGCAATTCTGATGAAGATGAGGAACAAGATGAAAAAGTAAAAAATGGTATCAATTGCAAAAGAAAAATGTAGAAGGATTCAAGTAAATTTCTTCTTTGGTCTGCCAAAAATAATCTCCTTACTACAGTGTAGAGACTATTTTCCAAAAAGGCCACTCATGTGAATGCTAGGCATAACGATGAATATACCCCTCTTCATTGAGAAGCCTACAGTGGACACTTAGATATTGTCCATGAGTTGGTGGCTCAAGGTAGATATTCATGCAATAATCGTGAATGTCTGGACAACCCTGCACAGTACTTATACATGGAATAACCAGAGTGGCTTCTTTATTTCATCATGATGCAGATACAAATGGCCAAACTAAAGGCTTCTTGAGCCCCTTGCATCTTTCTGCTGAGAATAGAAATAGCAAAGTTATGCTAGATCTCCTTCTGTTGAACCATTATATCCAGGTCTGAAGCACAACTTGGAAGAAACTGCATTTGATATTGCCAAAAGAATAATTATGTATCACTACCTCTTTGAAGTAGTGGAAGGCTGTACAAATTGTTCTCCTAAATGCTAATGGTTTGGGTAAGTTTCTTAAATTTCAAAATTGCCAGTCCATCCTATGTGTCCATACAAAATATTTTTACAATACAACAGCAATATCTTACTTTAAAAATTCATGGATTCCATGGTTTTCTTCCAAGTGAACTGCCTGACTTTGATATCAAAATATATTTGAGTTGTTTTTATACACCTATAATGATTTTTGTGATTTTTTAATCAGAAATAATTTTAAGTTATCTGTTGAAATGAATAGTACAGAAACTAAAGATAATTCTGGTGCTTGTCTGAAACAGTATATTTTAAAATATTTAGTATTCTGTTTGTATAATGTCCATAATCTATTTCATTCTCTCCTAGATATAATACTTTGAATTCGACATTGTTTTACAATATATAGGTTCATTAATAAATGTGGCCTTTCAGATTGCATTCCATATAGAAACAGTTTAAGATTCCTTTAATTCCTAGGTCTTTATAGAATTTTATTTCTTTGGGATAAAATGACAATGTTATCCTATTTCAAAAGTTTTATAAAAGTTATGCTATGTAAAGGCCTTTCTAAAAAGGTGAAGATTGAATATACTGATGTCAAACTAACTTTTATTTCTATTAATTACATGTATTATTACACTTGTATATTTGTAATCAATTTTTTAATTACTGTTTAATTTCTTGCATCTGAAGAATGAAAAATATGGAATACTTCACAAATTTTCATATCATCCTTGTACACGAACCATGTAAAACTCTGTAATGTAATTCGGGTAGACGTGCTGCTGAAGCATGTAGTATCCTGTAAATTTAAGTAGTTAAGGATGTAATCTTAAGACAGGCATATATCCTTGGTTGCCTATTTGTAACAAGGAAATCTTATTGTTCCCAAAATTTCTATTCATATTATATCTGTAAAATTCTGTGTTTGGTGGAAAAAACATATTGTTTATTCGATTGCTCACATTTGCAATTTTTGTCAATGATTATTTTAAGTCTTTTTCATTTGAAATTTGATCATACTTTGCAGCCTTTATAGCTAAGTCCAAAGGTGATGGATTTTCAAATACTTATTTATCAACTGATTTAGCTTTGTGGAGCTAATGGATTCAAAGTAAGCCTTACTTAAGAGCTACTTCTAAACTTCGGCAGCATAAAATTTCCCAAATGAGGGCTTACTGGCACAAATGTCTCCCTGACCCTATACCCTTGCTCCATGTAGGAACAGACCAACCAGAATATCTTATCCTGATAGCATAGATTGTCTTATTGGAGCAAAACTAATCTTAGTTACAAGGGATCATAGAGAGACGAACAGTTCAGACAGAAATATTCAGACTAGAAGATATTTTTTCAAAATATAATTGTTTATTACACCCTACTATTTTAAAAGTAGCTAAAGCCAAGAAGGTGAAAAAATTGTTCATATGCATGATTCCCTAATGTCCTGGCCTGTCTACCATCCAACCAGGCAGGAACTTACACCACTGATTTTCTATCACCAAATATATTCCATAGCGCCAGGAGAAGTCCATATGTTTCTCCTCGTTATTAGGCCTTAATTTGGTAATGTTTTAATCACAGTGTTTCCTCTTGTCTCTAGGCTGTACATCTCCGAATGGTAATGCTTTAGTTCTAATTCTACCAAACACTGAGGTAGAGGTAATGGAATAATACTTTCAAACAGTTGCCTTTGATACCATAACCACAACAGAACAATGCAAATCATTTTCATATATTATATATAATTATATATTTTATATTTACATGTGCTGATTTTATATTTCACACAGTGAATTTTACTAGAATTAATTGATAATTTGACAAATTAATTGATATTTATTCCAATAAATAGATTGCAATATAAATAATCAGGATTAGAATATATATTAGAATATAAAAAGTATCAATGCAATGTTTTCGGTATAAACTTGTGATACCTTCTAAGTGTTCTTGGTTTCTGAATTCACATGGTAAAAAAAAAAAAACAATGTTGTTTTTCTCTAATCTATAAGGGATTTTACTCTGCTGATGTTTATTGTTTTAACTCGCTTGTCCCAAACTGTTTTTCTCCATATTTCTGAAGCATTCCTACTGATTATACTCAAATTTTATTGATATGATGTATAAAAGCTATTATTCTTCTACAGGATCCACGGGTCCTAGGATGCCAGGTCCCAGTTATCCGCATCATCAGATAACTAGGGCAAGAGTTCTCACCTAGGCCCATGCAACATGCCAACAGAAAGTAATTGAAGACCCATCTCAATTTCTCATTTCCTATATTTCAGGGCCCCAATTCCTTGAAATGCAGCAATTAGCAGTAAGCAATTGGGAAATGCAAGGCAACCTAAAATGCAAGATGAAATCACAAAATGTGAAAGTACAGTAATTCAAACTTTCAATTTTCAGATGACCATCCCATATGAGTGAACAAGACCACAAATGTCACAAGATTATTTGTAATACCCCTCTCCTAATGATTAATAAATGATTTCAGTCCAACATCATCAGGCCGAAAAATAGTTCCTGGAACGATAGATTCATAATTGTCTACCAATGCTAAGAATACTTGACATAGAGGTCAAATATAATTCAGAAAAACGTTAATTGAGAAGATCCTTAGTGCTTCAAAACACTGGTACTTCAGTAAAACTTGGTTCTGTAGTATAAAAATGTTGTCATTCTCAAACAAATGATAACCTACACTGAATCTCCTGAAAGTATATTCCTTTTCAAATAAACTTTTTAAAATCACATTTGCCAAAATAACATTTTACAAGTAGATATTTAGTGACGTTACAGGTTTTTCAAGTGTTGGGAGCAAGTTACAATAGAGTTGATTAATTTACTCTGCACTAATGCCAAACAGGTTCAACCATTCATTAAAGTGTAGAAATAGTACCCCCCTCCATTTGTGCTTTTCAGTAGGTGCCTTCAAAAATTTGTTAACTAGATCAGTCTCCCATATTTCAAACCAAAACATTAGCTAATAAAGTAAATTTCATCACATAATAAGTACATTTTAAAAAGTCATGAATAGTTGCCTGATCATATGGTGTTTTATGTTTTCCCTATCTGTCTAACATAGTAAGAAATATGACTTTAAGACTTGAATATGGGTACTCATCAGAGATTTGACAAACATAAAACTGACTTCTATTTCTATCATATTCCTCTACAGTAGTAAATTTTTAGTTTTCTTCTTTTGCCAAAACTTATAGTAGTAGAAAATATTATCCCATGTAAAATAAAGTAATCACAAACCACTGTACAAAGCCATTTATATATTCTAAGCCATTTTTAAATTTTCTTGTTGACTACAGATTAGTCAAAAAAATCAATACTGTTTGGCGTCTAATTTGAATTAATTATCCATTTTTAATCAGAGGACCATCAACTTGAATGCTATCTGACTAGACAATATTTTCACAATATACTTACCAATATTTTGAAAAAAGAATAAATGTAGTCCATTCTCATACTAAAAGGGAAAAGAGTTTAATTCTATGGAAATTTATAACTTTTAAAAGTAAATAAGTTGTTAAGAAGACAGAATGTATGTGTTCTTCAACATTCCAATGACTAGTAACTATTCATTTTCAAATTCGGAAGATTCCATACCTGAGAGATTCAAAAAAGTACCGGCTTGCATGTTATGTAATTCTGCAATAGATGCATTTTCCAAAGGGATGTTACAGATTGAGAGTCAACAGAAAAATAAAACCACAGTCTGGTAGAGGATAAAACTATGTAGCATTGGTAATAATTAATTCTTCAAGAGTAAGCAATTGTTTATCACAGTAAGCTAGTTTTTTTATGACCATCAATACCAATATTTATGATATAGAGTCATCCTAGCTCAACAGTTTCCAACTTTTAGGGTGCACCTCAAACTTCCCTTCATTCATATCATGAATAGCTTATCTCTATTGTGAAAAAAATAGAACTCTACTAATGTGATGCCATACATGTTCTGGAAAGAATACCATAATAAACTCGGTTGCATCATTCCCCCCCCCTCCCCGCCCGCCACTGGTATTCTTGAGATCAGAACACTTGCAAATATTATTTATATTTATACATTTTAAACTATCTTTTAAATTCTGGATGCTAAGATCGGAAGATTACAGTTCAAAGCCCACCCAGGCAGAAAGAATCCCTAGATTCTTATCTCCAATATATTTTTCAGCAAAAGCCAGACGCAAGTGGCACTGAGGTTGAAGTGGTAGGGCACGAGCCTTGAGCATAAACAAGCTCAGAGACAGTGTCCAGGCCCAGAGTTCAAGCCCTAGGACAAACCAATAAAACAAAAACAAAAATAAAAACAAATCCAAACCTAACATTTTTCTCAGTGTATACAGTAGCAAATAATTAAGGAAATTGCTTCCTGTGTTACATACAGGTAGAAGAAAGAAGATGTCACACGATTATTCTGTTCATACCATGTTATACCAAAGACTCCAAAAATTGCTCTTATTCTAAATTTATAAATTAATATCATCAATTTTTTGGCAACTCTGTCTACAACATTCACATTATCATTTTATACATGACCTGTTGGAATTACCTATTAACTAAGTTCTAATTATAACTCTCTTGAAAGAATATCCTAGGGAAATAGAATGCAAAATCATTTGTGAATTTGTCAATTAACTCTCTACTTAAAAAGAATTTCATAGAATCCTATAGAATATAAAATTTCAAGCAAAAACAAATTATTTTAAATCTAAATTCTAATTTAGCAAGATCTTCAAAATCCTATATTAGACGAACATTGCTATTTTTCCAGGCTTAATCTTTTGTAATCCTTCATCATTTCTTTGGGATGCAACAGAATGATGATAACGTATTTTTCAAATTTTGGATGGGAATCATAAGTCATTTTACATCTAGGAATGTTCTGTAATGAAGAGAGAATTTAAAACACTGGTGAGGATTAAGTATGAGTTGCATTTCAACAGGAAATTTGACTTCTCAAAACATAATGACAAAATTAGCCCAAACGTCCAACTATGTATTCCTTTCTTGTTTGTTTTGTTTTATTAAGACAAAATTACTTGGTCCAGGGAACATATCACTATGTAATTCCATTCTCTAATCTCCTGTCTTAATTTCAGTACTAGAATTCTCAGCTTGTATCACATTGCCCTGCCATAGTTTCTTGGTTTATTTAATCTAGATACAGACTACCAATTTTGAACTTCTCCAGTGATATTATACACCAGAGTAACTGTTTAGACTGTTTTCTATTTTCAAGGATGTTCTAATGTTTGACAGAGGATACGAATATTTTCAGATGCACCTACGGGATCTCTGATTCATTCCTCCATGGATCCTATCACTTTAATAATGATTATTGACTCTCTTACTATCTCTGATCCCTACCAATGAAATATTCTCAAACTTATTTGAAGGAAGTTTATTTGAGGACTTCTAATATTAAAAATTATCACTTGATTCTAGTCTTGTTCAGGACATATATTTATTGTTTTCTAACTTTTCTACACATTCTGAGAGTTGTTTCATTTGTGTATTTGTGTGTGCATATATAAGTGCTTCTTTGTGTATGTGTATGCTTGCATGTATGTATGCAAAAGCCTCAAGCTCTTATTCAACTCATGACTGGTATTCCATCAACTGAGCCATTCTTCCAATCCAGCTTTTGACTGCTTAATTTTATATACAGTTGCAAAGAGTGTTCTGCCCAGGCTGGATGCAAACTGAACTTCCAAGACTCCTTTACATTCTTAGGTTTTATTTCTCCAGGAGTATCAAATTTTAAACTACAAACATTTTTTTGAGGGTAATGTGTAAGCTGTAGCCCAGATTTTTAACTCAAGAATTATTTTTTGTTTGTTTGTTTGGTGGGGGGTCCGGTCATGGGGCCTGAACTCTGGGCCTGGGCTCTGTTCCTCAGCTCTTCAGCTCATGGCTAGCCCTCTACCACTTGAGTCACAGCACCAATTTCGGCTTTTTTCTTTTTTGCTTAAGTGGTGCTGAGGAATAGAACCCAGGGCCTCATGCATGCAAGGCAAGAGCTCTACCACTGAGCCACCTTCCCAGCCCCTAACTCAAGAATTCTTATAAAGATAGATGAACACACACATTACATATCCTGAGTGTACACTGTTAGGAATGTGATCATAAGCTGGGTCATGTTGAGATATGAGGATTGAGGTTCAAAGCCAGCCCAGGTAGGAAAGTCCCAGAGACTCTTTTCTCAAATTAACTAAAAGAAAAGTGGAAATGGCACTGTGGATCAAGTTGTAGAGCCTTGGCCTTGAGCTGAATAGAAGAGAGACAGCTCGCAGACCCACAGTTCAAGTGCCAAGACCACCGCAAACAAATATGTGTGTGTGTGTGTATGTGTGTAAAGAAAAAAAGAAATGTGATCTTAGCCACCAGTTCATTGCTAGCATAATCCCTGCTCTCACAAGATGGACATTTTTTCCAGTTAATTCCATGTTGTTATATTTGACTTGCATTGAAAACATAATTATTCTTCCATTCTACTTTCTACAAAGTTGCATGATTACCAAGCATGATTTACAATGGGATTGGCCTCATACTTCATGTTCCATGTAGGAGTCTTGCTTTCTGTATATCACTCCCATAAATCTACATACTGGACTTGGCTATTATTGTTTCAATGTTGCCTTATTTGTAGTCTTCTATATTGTATTGAACCCTTATACTTAAACACAGCACTTCTCTTTCTCCTATGATTGCTATTGTTTCCTTACTGTTAGCTCATGTACACTTGGGAAATAATGAACAGCACATACACTCACAAAAAGAATGTTCTGAAAACCTTCTTCCCATTTAAAATTCACCTTAATTTACAGAGAACTTACAAAGTTTGAACTCAATGTACTCATGTATAATGTATTTATAAGCAATATAAATTTCTTATTTTCCTTTTACTAAGTTGTCTCTGAAACACGTGTTACCTCTCAGGTCCATAGGTGTTCTAGTGTTATTTCAGTGAAGCCAATAATCATTTATTATACCTCAAGCAGCACCATCGATTGTTACTGGAAGTAACTGTTACTGGATGTGGAAACTGACCCCAGGAGAGGAATGGAACATAGAGGAATAACAAAGTTCAAGTTACCTTGTACTTTCCTTTTTACTGTACAAGAAAAGTATCCCAAGGCTTGAAGGAAACTCTGCCCCTGGCTTTTTCAAGTGTGTTCTTTACTCACATAAAATTTTTCTGTAAACTTCTAGTTCAGAGTGTTGCAAAAAGAAATAATGTACCATTTGAAGGCCAGCATAGAACAAAAGGAAAAAAAAAAACGTTGTTTAAAAAGTGTTCTCCTGCAAAGGAATAAAGACATGGAGGTTTTAAAGTGTCTTATGGATGGATATTTCAATCCTGAGATGATTCTCTTGATGCAGGAGTCAGTTATCAGTTCCTTTGGTCTGGTCCTGAGTTCTCCTGAGCAATAAGGATTCCAAAAGAGCAGGATCCAGTGAGTTTGATCAGCAAAAGGAGCATCTTCTCTGACCAGTACTCCTTTAAGGAGGGTCCCAAAGAAATATCTGGGATTTTTGTTTGCTTGTTTGTTAGTTTGTGCTGGTTCTGGGTCTTGAACCCAGAGGCTGGATCCTGTTCCTGAACAGTTGTCTTTCCTGCCCACCTGCCCCCAAAGCTAGTACACTACTGCTTGAGCCATAACCCCACGTCTGGTTTTTTGGTGTTCAATTTGCGATAAGAGTTTGACAGACTCTCCTGCCTGGTTTGGCTTTGAATTAAGATAGTAAGAAAGCTAAGTGACATTAACTGTACAGACTTCTCTTTTGAAACAAGAAATATTAGGTGAAGTTTATTGTAAAGCTAATATTTGACAGTTTTTAAAGGAAGAGAATATGTCTAGCAAAGAAGCCATAACTTAAATAATTCAGCAAAAGTAGGTGCACTGAATCATTTTGAAATTACTTTTTTCTGCTTGAGAAGATTGTTGATCTTGTTCTTCCTTTTGGGGAAACTTAAGGTAATTTTTGCACTTTTTGTTGGTTGTGGGGCTTGAACTCTGATCCTGTGCACACTCCCTCACCTCTTCAGCTCAAGTTGAGCACTCTACCGCTTAAGCTACAGCACCACTTCCGGGTTTCCGGTGGTTAATTGAAGATAAGTGTCTCATGGACATTCCTGACCAGGCTGTCTTTGAACCACAATCCTCTGGTTTCCTGAATAGCTAGGATTACTGGCCTGAACCACCAACGACCAGCTCATATTTGCATTTATGTGCACTGAATGACACTATGTAAACAAATAATGGAAATTTGAATCAAATGATGGCATTGCAGCTTTTCAGAAAATTTGAGGTAACAATAAATATGTCCTCCTTGTCCATGTGGTTTCATTAATAACTCATCAGTTATGGGACCCTTAAAGGATCATTCTCTGCCATCTGTGTAGGTATTTAGTATCAGGAAATGTTCATAGAGAAATATACAAAGACTGAGATTTTTAGAAAGCAAAGAAGATAAAGTAAGAAAAAATAGCACAGAAGGAGATACATTTATTAAGAGGTAGCGTAAGAGATTTAGAATGTTAAAGGTAATGAGGAATAAGACTAGTTGATAACTATTTGTTCAATAACCAAAAATGGTTCACTAAAACAGTTTCTGGTATACCTTAGTTATTACCATTTATTACTTAACTCTGGAATTATTCCTTCTCTTCTGTCACAACTGTTACTTTGCCTCTGCTGCTTTGGTGCCATGAATGACCAAAAATTTTTCCAAATCTCACTTAGACAACCCTTCTCATTGTGATTAGCAGTGACCATTCAAAAACCTGGAATCTTTGAATTTCCAGAATTAATCTTCACCTGACATCTAAGCACATTCAAGACATTAATTGCTGTGACCCAATGAACAAAACTTTTTTTTCAACACAATATCCTAATATAAGTAAAGTTCATGAATTAGGGACTATTGTCAGGTGTCAGTAGGCAGGAGCAATTATATATTCCAAGTATGGGTTCTTTATTTTGCATTTACTAATTAAATGTTTTTTGGTTTGGTTTTGGTTTGGGATTTTTTTTTGTTTTTTTTGCTCAAGGCTATCACTGTACCACTGGAGGCACAGCAACACTTCCAATGTTTTTCTGTTTATGTGGTACTGAGGAATTGAACTCAGGGTTTCATGCATGCTAGGCAATCACCGTATCATGAAGCCACATTCCCAGAGCCCTAAATGACTTTCTTAAGTTGATATTACATTTTCATTCAGCAACTATGTACCATAGTATAGTCCAGGTGCTAGAAAATAATGTAGAAAAGAATACAATAAAATAAATCCAGTAAGGCTAGATGGACAATGAATAACACTCACAGTCTCTCAATGGCACAGAGGGTTTACCTCATGGAGATCTATCAACACGCTGAATGAGACAGCTTCTGACCCACAGCCCACCTCCAGAATGAGTGGGCCATCTTGGGTTCCTGCCACCTGGGGACGTTGGCCCACCTCCTACAGCACCCATTCAACCAGTTCCTGAGAGAAAGAGAGAGAGAGAAATCAGAATTACACTTAAATCGGGTGCCAGTGGCATAAAACTCTAATCCTAACTACACAGGAGGCTGAGATATGAGGATCATGGTTCATAGACAGCCCAGGCAGGAACGTCTGTGAGAATCTTATCTCCAAAGAACCACCAGAAAACTGGAAGTGGTACTGTGATCTCAAGTGATAGAGCGCTAGTGTTGAGCTGAGGAGCTCGGGAACAGTGCTCAATCCTAGATTACAAACGACTGAAAACAAGTGTACTTCCCACCACAAGAAGTGGACTGAATAGCACCCATTGTCCTAGGGAGCATGGTAGAGAAGTCAGGCCGAGCTTCCTGTGAACTTGAGGTCATAAGTAGGTCACCTGGCTTCTCTGTGCCTCGGTTTCCCCAGCTGCAAAATTGAACAAAGTGAAGGATCCCCTTCCTCATGGGGATAGGGTAATAATGAAAGAGGCATGTTTCAGTTCATAATCCCACACCTGTGGCACTATTAATAACAAGCCCCACCTAAGCCCTTTCTGGTATCTTCCTGTCATATGCTCACAGAATTGCCAAAACCTTATCTGAAGGTCGCTCCCTCACTGCCTAGCCATTCTCCAGAGATCTGTCTGTATAAATCCCTTGTTTCCTCACAACTGTCCTGTGAGGAGACTGAGGTCCAATGGTTGAGGCCCTACAAAGAGCTTCACGTGTGGTCAAGAATCTGTTGCTGTGGACTGAGTTTGGGATAATCCATCTACACCTATGACTGAGCATGACACCACATGTCTACCATCCCAATTACAGAGGACCAGGCCTGGTGGAGCATATCTTTCACAGGAGGACTATGATCCAGCCCAGCCTGATCATATATTTAGTTTCTATCTCAGAAATGCTCAAGACAGAAAGGTGGCTCATCAGAGCGAGCGAGAGGAAACACGCAAGGGGGTCATGGTGCCTCCAGAGGGGTGTTTGACCCAGGGTAGGTTGGTGTTGGGGCGGCCACTCACCTGTGCTGCTGGGAGAAGCTCTTGGCAGCTGCTCCAATTGGGACAGCAGCGATGGTGGCAGCATCGCGGACACATGGGCCCAGAGCAGAAGACTAGGGGCAGGAACCAGGTCGGGGATTTAGGCCTGCTGGCAGCATGGCCTTTCCTGAGGTTTGAAACCAGGCACCGTGTGAAGGGTGGGAAAAGGCCAGGTGGGGTGGGAGCATCAATTTTCTACTATACTCCAAAGTCACCTTGAGTCTCTTCCTCACCACTCAGCAACCGCTACTTTCCTCAACTGCTGGTAATGGTGTAAACTAACAGAGGGAATCCCAGTGCTACCTGGCAACATGGAATGTGGGCGTGGCCACCATTCTTGTATCCCATTGGTCAGAAAGAAGCATGAAAGAATGGTAGTGTGGCCAGAATCCTGTGAAGCATGCAGCATGGGTGGAGTCAAGAAAACAGCGGTTCTCCCAGCCCTTTTCCCATGGAATTCTGTCCAATTCAGTTGGGGACAAGAGGGTGACCTGCTTTAGCTGGATGGCTACACAGATTGTTGTGTGTTTCTGTTTGTTGCCAGTCCTAGACCTTGAACTCAGGGTCTGGGCACAGTCCATGAGCTGCTTTTGCTCAAGGCTGGTCCTCTACACTAGAGCCACAAAGCTTCTGGCTTTGTTGGCATTGAAGTTGGACAGGGGTCTCAAGAATTTTCCTGCTTAGGGTGACTTTGACCATGATCCTACTATCTCAGCCTTATAAGTATCAAGGAGGTCTGCTGAGAGCCACTGGTGCCTGCCTAATCACTGGTCTTGTTTATGTTCTTGGACAGACTGGTGAGTTCCCTATCCTCAGGTTGAAGTGGTTGGAGCTGGAGCCCACTATTCGAATCCTGGTCCTGCCACCTCTAAATGGTAGGAGATCCTAAGCAACTTGTTCCTATCCATATGATTACCAATGGAATGTGATGTAAGTCATGATTGAACAGTTCTTGAATAATTCTAGGATAAAATTATACACAATTATATTACACGACATTGATTGATTTTAGTTAATATTTTATGAAGTATTTAAACAATCACATTCATTAAATGGAGGCATAATGAAATACCTAAGAATTGGGCCTCACATACTATAAAGGTGACATTTTTTCTACCAGGACTGGGAGTGGAACTCATAGTCTGGGTAACCCTGTTGCACTGTGTGGGAAGGGGAAACTTGCTTCCTTGAAGTCAAGAAATTCAAATCTGTTCCTTAGGCCTGAAATCGATCCCCAGCAATAGAAAACACCCTATTCATGTACAATTTACATATATGTTTTATAGTTATATACATATGTTGACTCCATATTGTGTTCAGTGTAGTTATTCTATTTTTTGTTTTATTCATGTATTGACCATTTATTATATTGACTATTATAGCAAATAGAACATTGACTACATAGGATATAGGTCTACATATGTATTCCACCTCATACCTGACACACAGAAGATTCACAGTAAAGGAAAACATGTGTCACCATCAGCTTCTTAATCCACGATTCATTGTTTGGAAGTGCTGGCATCTGAACTCATGGCCTACAAGGCCAAATTCATGAATGGGTGAGTGTAAACACGCCATCCTGGGGCAAATTGAGCTGACAGGTTGTTCCCAGGACCTGAGAACGGGCCCCAGGGGTTAACCCAATAAGAACAGATTGACATGCAAATGGCAGTATGCTAATAAATTTATATCTTTATAGAGTGCCAGAGATGTCTATATATTATTCGGTTACATAGAATATATTCCTACCAATTCCTGGGTATTTATTATGCGTCCATGTTATTAATGTTATTGTTTTCATCCTTAAAATATTAATGAAAGCACTCAGTGTCCTGAAATTATTGTGTTCCTGTAAGTAATAATATTCTTTTAATGCTTCATAAATATTAAATAAAATCAACCAGCCTTCTGAAATGATGCTGTTTAATTTTATAGGATCATGATTCCTGATCAACTCATTCAACTGTGACATTGACAAAATTCTAGTGTTATTCCTTTGGATGGGAACCAGTTTCTTAGTACCTCCTGCCATTGGTTGGTGTCAGGACGGGGATTCGAAATGAGGGCCTATGTTGACACGTGGGCTTATGGCTTCCCTGATAGTCTGCCAGCCTTCAGCAATGCAACATGAAGTAACCTTTGCAACAGTGTCATTCAGACCCAGAAGGGTCACTGTGCAAATGAAAAAAACATAAAAGGCCACATTTTTCTGTGCATTGTTTTCCCTACAACACCTGGGGCTCTAGGACCCCAGCAGCACCTGTGTGTCCAGTAGCTGCACCCCATCCTAGGGTTATCAAAGCTAAGGCATACTTGCTACGACCTGAGTTCAGGCCCCATGCTGAGAAAAAAATTAGCTCCCTGGCTTGCAATTCACACAGTTTATACTTACAGGCTTTGAATTTGAACTCAGGATCTGGGTAAATCTGCAGCAATGTGGATAAAGGGGAAGATCACCTTACATGAAGATAAAAAAGTCAGGCCTGTTCACTAGTCCTGAATTCAAGACCCAGCCCTGGAAAACATACTATTTATATGTATTGTAAAGATAGGATTTATACTTACCTATAGATGTTCAGTCCATACATGTTTTCTGTGGTTGTTCCTTGTATCTTTTGTTTTATTCATTTATTTACCATTGATTTTACTATGATGAAACACATTCTGTTTAATACATTGATGAAAAACTATCACAGAACATCTAGATTTGGAGAAATGTTCTCCATTATGCTTGACCCCCAGAATTCTCAGAGAAAAGGAAAACAAGTTTCACACTCTCCTTCTTACTCCACAATCCACTTGTTGGTAGTGCTGGGATCTGAATTCAGGGCAGAGCAAAACAAATTGGCCAATCAGTCAAGGTGATCATACGAACCTGTGAGCAACTAAGGAGTATGGCCATTCCCAGAATCTGACATTGATCCCCAGGGTGGTCCACTATAGTCATAAATTCATAATTTAAACATAGGATCTATATTGACATACATGTTTGGACAGCATCTTGTGTTCAGTGCAATTATTCTCCTTATTTTGTCTCTAATTCATGGAGGTATTGTGTATTATAATAAATATGGTGACAGGTATAACTGTGCTGACATGGATGATAACCTGTTCTGATAGTTACAGTGTTGTCTATCGTATTCTCCATCGTATTTGAGACGCAGGACTTTCAAAGGAGAGGATAAAAGGCACAACGACTGGCTTCTGACATCAAGATGAATCTTTTGTCAGTGCTGGGATTTTAGCTCAGGTCTGGGTAACTCTGTTGCACTGTGGGAGAAGGGGAAGCTCACCATCTTTGAAGAGTAGAATGTCAGGTCTGGTGCAGGGCCTGATTTGAAGCCCCAGCACTGGACAAAATAGCAAGCCCACCTTTTTAAAACTTAGGATTTCTCTTTAACTGCAGGTATGGTATGCATCTTGCATTCAGTGTAGTTATTCTTTTTATTTTGTGTCTTTTTCAAGGATGTATTGTGTATTTTATTGCGTATGGGGTGACAGATATAACTGTGCTGACATGGATGACAACCTATTCCCATGGCTAAGAGTTGCCTATATAGCATTCTCCATCCTCAATGAGACCCAGGACATTCACAGGACAGGAAAACCTGTGCCACCATAGGCTTCTCACATCAGAATGAATCTTTTGGTTGTGCAGGAATTTGAACTCAAAGCCTAGCAGGCCCAATTGGTGAATGTGTCATGGTGAGCACACCAGGCTTTGAGCCACTAAGGAACTAGGCCATTCCTGGGACCTGAGATGGAGCCCTGGTGGGGGCCAATATAGTCATAAATTCATAATTAAATAGAGGATCTATATTTCCAAACATGGGTGGGCGGCATCTTGGGTTTGGTGTAGTCATTCTCTTCGTTTTGTGTCTTATTCATTGATGTATTGTGTATTTCCTTGAGTATAGGATGACAAATATAACTGTGGTGAACTGGATGACAACCTATTCCCATGAGTATAGAGTTGCATATACATTCTCCTTCCTAGCTGATCCCCAAAACTTGCACAGTACAGGAAAACAGGTTCAACAACTGGCTTGTCACATCCGGTGAATTTTTGGCAGTGCTGGGATTCGAACTTTGGGCCTAGGACGCCCAACTGCCCAATGGGTCCATGTGATCACACCAGACTGTGAGCCACTAAGGAGCTGGGCCATTCCCAGGAACTGAGATCGAGCCCCAGGGAGGCCAAAATATTCCCCAATGATCATTGAAACATGGGATGTATATTCACATCCGTGTGTGGACTGCATTGAGTGTAGTTATTCTCTTTATTTTGTATGTTATTCATGGGTGTATTGTGTATTTTCCTGAGTATATGATGACAGGAATAACTGGGCTGACATGGATAACAACTTATTCCTATGGCCACAGGGTGGCCCATGCATTCTCCGACCTAGCTGAGATCCAGGACTTGCACAGGACAGAAAACAGGTGCAACGATTGACTTCTGACATCAAGATGAATTTTTTGGCAGGGTGGGGAATCTGAACTCTGGACCTAGCAGGACCAAGTGGTGAATGGGGTCGTATGAGCACACCAGCCTTTGAGCCACGAAGGAGCTAGGCCATTCCAAGGACCTGCGATTGAGCCTCCGCCCCCAAGGGGACAGCGGGGAGCACAACAATCATCCATTCATAAGGTGAAGGTAATATGGAAATAAGTACACATTAATATAGAGTAGGAGAGATGGTAACCTGTGGTGGAATCCAATCTGTGTGACTACCGATTCTTGGATCTTTCCTGATGCCTCCATTTCATACTGTGATGATTATTGTCATGCTTCATCAACTGTTCTTTACAATCGATACCCCATGAGTCGTGCCTATCATTTCCTACTTGCATCATGCACAAACTACTCATTCAAGGATGAGATCAATCACATTCCATGACTCATCCCAGGTCCAGAAATGAGTATCTCAGGATCTGCTGCCATTTCGTCTGCATAGAGGGGCTGAATTCAAGCCTCAGGCCTGGAAAAGATACTCCTTATATATATATTGGTCCACTCGTGGGCCTGAACTCTGGGCCTGGGCGCTGTCCCTCAGCTCTTCACCTCAAGGCTAGCGCTGTACCACTTGAGCCACGGCGACACTGCTGGCTTTTTTTTCTGCTTATGTGGTGCTGAGGAATCGAGCCCAGGGCCTCATGCATGCAAGGCAAGCGCTTTACCATTGAGCCACCTTCCGAGCCCTCCTTATATATATTTTAAAGATAGGATTTATACTTCCATACAGATGTTCAGTCTATATTGTGTTTGGTGTGGTTATTTATTTTATTTCTTGTTTCATTCATTTATTTAGAATTTATTTTATTGACTCTGATGACATCTATACCATTTATTACATTGTTTACATCCTGTCACATAACATCCCAGATGTAAGATGTGTTGTCCATCATGCCTGGCAGTGCCAGGATCTGAACCTAGTGCCTAGCAGGCCCAATTCATGATTGGATGAGTTTGAGCATGGCAGCCTCTAGCAAATGAAGATGTCAGGTGGTCCCCAGACTCTGAGATCGACTCCAAGGTTTGGCCAAAACAGTGATACATGGATAGGCAGACAGAGGTATACAAATATATATATATAGTTAAAGAGTTCCATAGTCGTCTATGATAGAATGACACTTACTATGTTCCTACCAACTCTTAGATATTTATTATACCCCAATTGAAGAAATATTATTCTTTTCATGCTTAATAAACTATTAATTATGCTCAATCAGCATTCTAGGATTATTGCATCCAATTTTAGCATAGACTGATGTATAAAATACTCTTTCAATCAGTATTCCTATGCTTAGGAATGAGCCTCTTGTATTCTCCTGCGATTGATGTCAGGAATGCGATTTGAACCCAGGGCCTATGTTGACAGGTTGGACTATGGCTTCACTGATAGCCCACCAGCCACCAGCAATGGCAGCTCAAGTCTATATTGCAGCTTTGTCATTCAGACACAGGATGGTCACTGTCCAAAGAAAAAAATCGTAAAACCCCAGCTCTCTGCAATTCACCACTTTTTGTGCTTTCCAATGATTTTTTCTTCCTGAAAGCCCTCTGGGCCCAGGATCCGAGGATGGGCTATGGGACCAGAGACTGCACACCAGCAAAGGGAGATCCAAGCTGAAGTAGAATTTCCATGACCTGTGTTCAAACCCCATGCTTGGTCAAAAAAAAAAATATATAGAAAATAATTATTTAACTAAATTAGAAAAATAAAGCTCTCTGGTTTGGAATTTCTGTCAGTTTTCTTTTCTAGCCTGGGATTTGAACTCAGGGTCTTGGTAAATCTGTAGCAATATAAGTGAAGAGTTGCCATTACTTGAGTTCAAACCCCGTGCCAACCAAAAATGAAAAACTAAGTCACTGACCTCGGCAGGGGGAGGTAGTTGTGGATATGGGAGAGAAGGGATGGTAGGGGAAAAACACAGGAGTAGTAAACAATGCTCAATAAGAAATGTACTCATTACCTTGCTCCTGGAACTGTAACCCCTCTGTAGAACATTTTTACAATAAAAAATATACAAAAAAAAGAGAAACAATGTAGTTCTCAGAGAAGCACTTTGGAGGTAAGGGAAGGACATTTGAATAGCTGTACAAAACTCTAAACCGCTTTTTTTAATGTCCAGTATGGAACTGAATAAACATAACTGCTTCCATCAAAAAAATTAAGTTACTCTCTTGGAACTGGGGCCAGTATTTCTGCCATTGCTAGTTTTTGAACTTACCGTCCAGGTAACTCTTTTGCAACATGGGTGAATGCGAAGCTCATTGTCATTGAGGAAAAGAAATTCAGGATAGTGTTCCCAGGGCCTGAATGAAGGCCCTGCAATGGAAGAAATATTGCTATACATGTGTAATATATGATATATACATATATATGCCTGTTAATTTCATATTATGAATTTTATTATTGATTTTGTAATGTATTTTTCTTTGATTCATTTATTCATTATGGTATTTAGTATTATTATACACATAATATTATATTTTGCACATCTATTATAAAATTATACAGAATAATTTAGGGCATTGACCCATTTTAATTAACATTCTATTAAGTGTTGAAACATGATACATAATTGAATGGAAGCATTTGTCCCAGTCTTCACCTATTTAGAGTCCCTCCTAAGTATGAGCTTTGAGTTCAAGCCCAAGTCTGGCAAAAAAAATTTGAGCCTGGTGAGATATATTATTCTGGAACTCAGAGGAGGGCCGAAGTTATAGTAAGAGGTAGTATAGAGAGCAGGTGCTGGAGGTTCACCCCTGTAATCTACTCAGGAGGATGAGATCTGAAGATTCCAACTGCAAGCAGGAAAGTCAATATGAGACACTTTTCTCCAGTTAAACACCCCATAAGCCAGAAGTAGAGCTGTGGTTCAAGTAGAAGACTGCTAGCACGGAGCACAAAACCTCAGGGATAGGATAGCATCCAGGCCCTGAATTCAAACCCCAGTACTGGCACACACACACACACACACACACACACACACACACACACACACACACACACACACACAAACACAAAAACACATACACACACACACACAAACACACACACACCAATATAGAGCATTTGCCAGTCAGCCTGCACAAGTTCCATCTCTAGCAACTCAATATGAAAAAAAAGATGGAGAAGGGAAGGAAAGATTTGCTCCAGGAAGTGATATAGCCAGTGCCAAAATTCCACAGTAGTTCTAATATGTGGGTACAAGACAGAGAGCCTCAGGCAGAAGGTATAGCATGGGCAAAGGTCCTGAGATGTGCTGTAGATCAGGTGGTGTGAGTGGTATGAAGGTTTTTTGGCTTCAGAAAATTCTGGCAGGAAATTCAAGGCTGGGTCAACGTTGACTTTTGTCATAGGGCAGAGGGTGGGGTCCTAGAATGGTGCCCAGGGGGAAGCTTAACTTGGCTTTTCGCCAGGGACCCAAAGCCATTTCCTGTGGTTGGAAACCTGTTTTCCCAGCTCCTGACCCTCAGGCCTCCTTTGCATGGAGGAGTCAGGGCAAACGCAGGGAAGAACTCTTGCTTTAGAAAAGCTTCTAGCCCAATACCACCAGTGGCTCAACCCCTGTAAATCCTAGCTACTCAGGAGACTGAGATAGAGATCGAGGGTCATGCCAGCTCTGGAGAGGAAATTAATGAGAGTCTTCTTGCCGATTAACTACCAAAATCCAGAAATGGAGCTGTGGCACAAATGGTAAAGTGGTCACCTTGAAGGAAAAAAGAGACCAGAGCCAAGACCTTGAGTTCAAACCCCAATACTAGCACAGGAAAATTAAAGAAAAGCTTTCAGGAGCTCCTAGTGCCAGATCATCAGGCACAGGTGGCTCAGCCTGTCCTCCTAGCTCCTCAGGAGGCTGAGATGTGAGGATCACATTTCAAAGCCAGCCCAGGCAGGAAAGTCTGGGAGACTCAGATCTCCAAGGAACCTACAGAAAACCGGAAGTGGCTCTGTGGCTCAAGTGGTAAGGTGAAGAGCTGGGGGACAGCGCCCAAGCCCAAAGTTCAAGCCCCATGACCAACACCTGGCTTGCTTAGACCTTACTCTGTAGCTCTAGGCAGAGTTCTTTCCAGTTGCTCCCTGAGGGTCTCCTAATATCTAGGTGTCCTACAAGTCTTGATAGCAGCCTGTTTGGAGGCCATTGCCTACAGAACAGGACACAGTAGCAGAGAAGTATCCAGCCGTGGGGCATAAAGATCATCAGAATGGCATCTGTCATGGGTGCAATGCGGATCAGAGCAGTAAATCACTATCTCAGACCACAGTTCTGGGCCAGGAGGGGCAAGAGCTGTAAGATATCACACCAGATAATGAGAGACTGGGATAGCCAGTACCTCAATGTTCTGGGGCATTAGTTTTGCCCTGGATGAGCTGAGCCCATCACATGAGTATCACAAGAGTGCAAATTTGTCATTCAGACCTTGGGCAGGTGTTGCGTTGGGCTCATGAAAGTTTTGTAGGCTCAGGAGTCCACAGCCAATTGGCTGCTGCTTGTAGCAGTCACTATTCCAGGAGTCCGAGGGCTCAGTGCCCTGCTTTCCTCATCAGTGCTTGGGGAAGGGGGACAGATGAAGGTCTGGAATCATGGGCCGACTACCAAAGAGCAACCCTAGTGTCCTTCACTTGATCCTGTAGCCCCATGTTGAGATCGAGGGGCAGGTTCCATAGAACTTACTGCCATGGCCCAAACCCCTCAGCCTAAGAAGTACTTAGGGAGAAACCACTTGATCTGGCTTGAGAGTTTACTGTGACTATGACTCAGGACTGCCCCCCAATTGTAGCTCAGCTCAACGAGGGCAAAACTAATCCCCCAGAACATTGAGGTACTGGCTATCCCAGTCTCTCATCCCCCAGTTCCCTGGGCCTGGAATCTAAAGTATATGCCTCTGTATTCTGGGAATCTAGAATTGTCTAGAAGGACCTGAGAGGGCCAGTTGTTGCCAGAAGATAGATTTGCCTACAATAAGGTATGTTGACATTTCCTAGACATCGAACAATACATCCAAGCCACCTTGGCCTCACCTCTCATGTAGCCCCAGATTATCCTTGTTTGGGGAGCCTTCAGTCAGCTATCAAGGTCGAGTTGGCCAGAGCCACTGGCAACCACCCTTCCCCCACACCACTGCCAGCCTGCTGGGAGTGGGAAATGCACCAGGGTCCCAGCTGAGAAAAAGACAGGACACAGCATGAGTCACCCTGGCTCCCAGAGGCAGGAGAGAACATATGCCAGCCGGCCCTGAGGACCCAGAATCCCCTGGATGAGGACAAAGATATGGAGAGCCAGACTTGTGTCCCAAGGAAAAGTTGGAATATGCAGGTCTCTGGCAATTTGGGACTCATTGTTGACCATGATAGGGGACTAAAGACAAGGCCATAAAGGTCAGGAAGAGGCAGACAAGCACCCAGGAAGTGGGTAGAGAATGATCAGGGAAAAATACACACACATAGAAACACACACACACACACACACACACACACACACTCACACTCAAACACACACACACACACACACACACACATACACACACACACGGGTAGCCCAAGGACTCAGCAGTCCCTGAGCAACTGAACATCCCAAACTCCAAGAAGATGGCACTACCATCCTCAGACCAAATGTTGACAAAACTCAGAGCCTCTCACACATCTGGAATGGCTCATAAAACAGCATGGCATTTCCTACTGTACACCCCACTATGAAGAAAACTCAGCCACAGCATTTCGGTTGTCAGTCATGGGGTTTGAACTGTGTGCCTGCGTGCTATCCCTCAGCTCTTCAGTTGAAGGTATGCGCTCTACCACTAGAGCCACAGCACCAATTCCAGTTTTCTGGTGCTTCCCTTGAGTTAACGTCTCACAGACTTTCCTACACAAGCTGGCTTTGAACTGTGATCCTCAGATCTCAGCCTCCTGAGTAGCTAGGATGACAGTTGTGAGACACTGGCAGTGCCAGGTTTCAGCCACCTTCTTACAACCAGGGGAAATCCAAATTGTCAGGCCATAAAGCACATGCAACCCTTCACTTTCAGACTTTGAAACTAGTATCCAAAGCCATTCTTCCTTGGTTGGAGAGAATATAATCGATACTACCCTCCAACCCTACTCCCATTCTCCCACTCCCTGCCTAAGATAGGCCACAACCTCTGGAGTTCTTGGTAAGACAACGCCCAGCCTGCTGTAACTTTACACTTGGGCAAACGTGGGGAATTCTTAGAAATGGCTGTACACTGAGGCCAGAACTTGGTGTCCCAACAACAGCAACCCCACTCCTTCAGCATCTCTGGCAAGCAAGGGGTGTCTTTCTTTCTTGCAGTCCACACACGGGTGTGAATATACATCCCATGTTTCAATGATCATTGAGGGCTCTTTTGGCCTCCCTGGGGCTCGATCTCAGTTCCTGGGAACGGCCCAGCTCCTTAGTGGCTCACAGTCTTGTGATCACGTGGACAACAAATGGGGCCATTTCTTGTGTGGGTTTGAACTGAGGATCTGGGAGCTGTCTCTCTGAGTTTTCATGCTCAAGGCTGCTACTCTACCACTTGAACCACAGCTCCACGTCTGGATTTTTGGTGGTTCCATGCATAGAAGTGTCTTATCACCTTGCCAGCTTATGGCTGGCTTCGATCTTTGATCCTCAGATCTCTGCCTACTGAGGAGCCAGGATGTCAAGTGTGAGCCTGAGCCAGACAGGCTCCAGAACCTTTCCTTTGAGCTTCTGTTTATCTCGTGTCAACTAGCAAGCCCTAGTTAAAATAGTCATTTATAGAGGATCATGTTCCTCTCCTAGGTCAGTTAACCCAAGGAGATAAAGTATCTTTGGAAAAGGCTAGTCAGAGTTGGCCTAGGTGAGTGTGTATGTGTGTGTGTGTGTGTGTGTGTGTGTGTATGAGTTTCAGGGATACCTACCCCCATCTCTCTGGTGCTTCTTTCACCAAGAGGTGAGTACATCCAGGATCCCCACCCCAAGAAAGGCGGGTAGTGGAAGGTACTTAAGGTCACATCAAGTGGGTTGATCTGAATTCTATCCTACAACTGAAGCCAGGAGAGATAATAGAGAGAAGGAGAGGTTTAGAGGAACATCAAGGGAAACCCCTTACCTTTGGCTACAAGTACCAGAGAAAAGAATGTATCCATCCTTTTTGGTAGTAATATAACAAGTGTCCACTATTCATTTTTTTTTTTTTTTTGTGAGTCCCAGGTCTTGGATTCAGGGACTCAGTTTCATCCCTGAGCTTCTTTTACTCAAGGCTGAGGCTCTATAACTTGATCCACAGCACCAAAACTGGCTTTTTTCAGGGTGGGGTGAAGAAGGTCGTTTATGGGAGATAAGAATCTCGCAGACCTTCCTGCCTGGGCTGGCTCTGAGTCACGACCATCAGAACTCAGCCACCTGAATAGGCCGGATGACAGGCGACAGCCACTGGCACCTTGTTGGGTCTTCGTCCTCACAAAAGACGGACGGGGTCTGAGGAAAGGAAAGGTAAGTGCGGCGCTTGCCTGTTCCCCAGCCTCCCTGAGCCTGGGAGACAATCAGACACAGCGGGGAGCCAAATCCAGCAGGTAAAAAACTCGTTTATTAACAGAGAGCAGCCCCTTTTAAAGTAAAAAAGGGCGGGTGGCATGGTAAGGGAGGAAGAGGAACCAAGGTCAAGGTGTGCCAAGGTCACACCCTATCATTCACCTGAGCCTTCACGGGCTGGTTAGGCACTGATTGGCAGGTCAATTGGGCTCTGCCCACGCTACTCTCTCCCAGCGCCATCTTGGCTGCCCATGTGCTCTACAGTAAATTAGGCTCTGCCCACTCAACCCCCTCTCAGCGCCATCTTTGCTGCCCATGTGCTCCACAGTACCTGACTGCCACCATCCATTCATAGTCCCCTAGATCCAGTGCTGGACTACCTGCACTGCATCCTCCTTTTTGTGAGTTGGAAGCAGACCTGTGTGGGTTTGATTCTTCAACCGCCTACCTACCTTTGAGCATTGTTCTGGCTCAATCTGATGCCGGCTTCCTCCTTATCCACAGCAATGACTTCGCGCTGTCACAGAACAAATGTCCCCCAGGAGGTGTCGAACCTGGGGTCTTTCCTCTGCACACTGACTCGACTTCCTGAAATGACACACTGCAACAATGTGAAGTAGACATAGAGTGAATTCAGTTTCTTATAATCAGGGTCTGGCCAGATAGGTGGCAGTGAGGATCAGAGGCTCAGGATAGTGCTGTGCATTTGGACAATGCGATGCCTCCTCATCCACTTTCCTTTAACTGTCTTAGCAGAGGGTAGTGGGGAAAGACTCACCAGACAGACTGACAATGAGTAACCATCACGGTCTACCCCGGGCACAGAGGGGCTTACCTAAGGGAGCTAGTTCCACAGTACAAGTGGGAATGATCATGACACCCAGCCTACCTCCAGAATGAGAGGGTCACCTTGGGTCCCAGCCACATGGGAACGCTGAGCCAACTTCTCCAAGACAAATTCAACAAGTTACTGAGAGAGAGACAGAGACAGAGATAGAGAGAGAAAGAGAGAGAGAGAGAGGGAGAGAATTACACTTAAGCAGGCTGCCGGTGGCACAGGCCTACAATGGTAACTACACATTGAGATATGAGGATCATGGTTCATAGCCAGCTGAGGCAGGAATGTCTGTAAGACGCTTATCTCCAAAGAACCACCAGAAAACCAGAAGTGGTGTTATTGCTCAAGTGGTAGAGCCCTAAACTTGATCTGAGCAGCTTGTGGACAGTGCCCAGGCCCAGAGTTCAAGCCCCACGACTGACAATAAGTGGACTTCCCACCACAAGAAATGGACTGAATAGCACCCATTGTCCTAGGGAGCATGGCCGAGAAGTCAGGCCAAGCTTCCTGTCTCCTGGGGGTCATGAGTAGGTCACCCAGCTTTTCCGTGCCTCATTTGCCCCAGCTGCAAAGTTGAACAGTGAAAGATCCCCTTCCTCATGAGGATAGGGTAAGGATGAAAGAGAGCCATGTTTTGTTTCATAATCCCATACCTGTAGCATGATAAATAACAAGCCCCTTCTGAGTCCTTTCCAGGTATCTTCTTGTTATATGCTCACAGAATTGCCAAGAAACTTATCTGATGACCGTTGCCTCTATGCCTGGCCCTGCCCCAGATTTCCCCTTGTATTGATCCCTTGTTTCCTCACAACTGTCCTGTGAGGAGACTGAGGACCAATGGTTCCAGGCTGAACCCAGAGCTTCAACTGTGGTCAAAAATCCGCTGCTGTGGACTAAGAGTTTGGGACAGTAATATAAACCGATGACTGAGCATGGTGCTACATATCTACCATCCCAACTACAAAGGACCAGGCATGGTGACACCTGCCTGTCACAGGAGTACCATGATCCAGCCAAGCCTGAACATATATGGAGTCTCTATCTCAGAAATATCCAAGACAGAAAGGCTTGGCTCCCATGGAACAAGACATGATTGGAAAGCCTAAGCTCTTGAATTCAAACCTTAATATACCAAAAAGAATCTGAGGCCTGGTGCCAGAGGCTCATGCCTATACTGCTACCTACTCAGGATGCTGAGATCTGAAGATCACAGGTCAAGATTTAAAGTAGGGTTGGCCTTCCCCATCAGACGTCATGATGAGATGACCCAGAGTCTGACCCATGCCAATAAGGTCCATACTAACAGGGCTCACAGCCTTAATAAGTGCTAACCACGCTCTCTGTCCCACTGGGGAGCCAACCCCTAAGGGCCCCACCCCCAGGTCCTCCCGTGCTCCCTCTGCCACCAACCAGGCCCAAGAGAGTAGACAGTTCCAGATCACAAAGATCCCTTGTTCTTATAATTTAAAGGTGCTGAGTCCCCTTCAAACGTCTCACCCTTCCAAGTCCCCAGACCTCAGCCACAAAGTCCATGCACCCCCCCAATGACAGCGGTTAGAAGTTACCAAAGGGTCCAGCACTCCTTGTAACAACCAACTTCTACACACACACACACACACACACACACACACACACACACATACACAGAGCCATCACAGGTGGCTCCTGTCTGTCATCCTAGTTATTCAAGAGGCTGAGATCTGAGGATCACTGTTCAAAGCCAGCCACTCAGGAAAGTTTGTGAAGCTCCTATCTACACTGAACCACCAAATAGCCACAGGTGGAGCTGTGGCTCAAGTGTCAGAGCTCTAGCTTTGAGCAAGATATCTCAGGGACAGCACCTAGGCCTTGAGTTCAAGGCCCAGTTCTTCTACCTCCAAACACACACAATCACAGACACAGACAGTCAGACAGACACACACACACACACACATATGATAGCCCAAGGATTCCGCAGTCCCTGAGAACAGAAACATGAACTCCCTCAATTAGGATCAGATCCCACCCCCTAGAAGGTGGCAGTACCAACATCAGACCCACTGTAGACAAAACATTGAGCCGCACATATATCTGGAATGTCTCATAGACCAGTATGGCACTTCTTATCATGCACATTGCTATGTGGAAAACTTAGTCACCTCTTTTTTTGTTGTTGGTCAAGGTGTTTGAACTCTGGGCCAAGGTGCTGTCCCTCAGCAATTCAGCTGAAGGTGAGCACTCTCCCACTTGAGCCAAAGCAATACTTCCTGTTCTCTAGTGGTCTATCATCAAGTCTCACAAACTATTCTGCCCATGTTGACTAGTAACCACGGTCCTCACATCTCAGCCTTCTGAGTAGCTAGGATGAGAGTTGTGAGCCACGGGTGGCTTCTGGTTTCAGCCACCTTCATATACACAGAGGAGACCCATCTCATCAGTCCGCAAACTTTTTGCAACCCTTCACTTCAGATTTTGAGACCCAGCATCCAAATCTATCCTTCAATGGAGAAAATAAAGACAAAACAATCACACCTGCACCCCTTCTCCCACTCCCTGCTTGTCACAGGACACGTCCTCTTGAACCTGTGGCTTCAAACTGGGGCAAACTTGGGGAGTTCTTACAAATATCTTTACAGTGAGGCCAGCACTTGGTCTCCCAAACACAGCACCCTCCCCACACCCCCACAGCTCCACCATCATTTGCAGGCAAAGATGTCTTACTTTCTTTCTTTTTTATGTTGTGGGGCTTGAACTCTGGGCCTGGGTGCTGTCCCTGAGCATTTCAGCTTAAGGCAATTGCTTGAGCCACAGCACAACTTCTGGTTTTCTGGCAATTCCTTTTAGGTAGGAGTCTCAGGGTCTTTCCTGATCAGGCTAGCTTTGACCCGTGATCCTCAGATCTCACGTCCTGAGTACCTAGGATAACAGCCATGAGCTACTGGCACCCAGCCAAACAAGCTTCAATTCCTGTCATCCTCTCCCCCCAGGAGACTGAAATCTGAGGACTGCAGTTGGATGCCACTTAGCAGCAAGACCCGTGAGAACTCTTTATCTCCAATTAAACATCCCAAAAAGCTGGAAGTGGAGCTGTGATTCAAATGGAGCAAAGAAGATAAGATCCATGCCCTAGTTTCAAGCTTTTTCTAGCATAGACCCACCCAAGATAGGGAAGCAAATGTGCACATGGGAGCTCAAAGCTAACCCATAATACTCAGGACTCCCAGAACAGACCCCATCCAGCTCTGATTCTCTAGATTCTATGTCCTACACCATGGCAGTCTTAGATGGGACTAACCATGCTCCAAGTTGGGACATTCAAGTACAATCTCATACTCAAGATCCCCTGACCTTATCACTCAGGATCTCTCGCTGTCCTGCCTGAAAACTAGGCAGTGAGGTAAGATCTAGTTATCCACCACATGATATGGGAACCAAAGGGATTCCCGGTCAAGGGACAGAGACTGGGGGGATCTAGCTCCCTCTTTGGGAGGTGAAAAGGGCTGCTCTATCCCAGAAATTTTCCTATGTTGTGAGTATTATCAAAGAAACAACCCTGCTCAGACCACAGTGCCTCTGATTTTTCCACCAGCCTCTACCCAGCTCTGCCCCAGCTTCAGCCTGCCCTCTTGGAATCCAAGATCTGCCATCTATACTAAAGAGTGAGCCAGCCAAGAAACGCACTTCCTGCCCTCATTCCCAGGATGTCCTGTGTCAGTGGCATGCTTACCTCAGTCTTTGGTGAAGGAATGAACACCGGGAGTGATATCGTCAGATTGAGCCCTGGAAAGTCCTAGTCCCTAAGGGTGTACTGCACAGGCATCCTGCAGTGAGCGGCAGCCAGGTTGTCAATGATGAACCCAAGGTGACAGGACTTTTAATAGCAGTGTGGCTGGATCAAAAGCTGGTAGTCTATGTTGTCAGGCGAGGTCATGGCTCCAAAGGCCTGACACACGTGACCCAGGATCATTCTCCCTCTTCAAATTCCTACTTATACTTTGATTCCCCCTTGAAACTCTCTCACTCCAATACCTCCCTAACCCTTGGAAACTTTCATTTTATCTGACCAGAAAATAAACTCAATGAGGCTGGGCATAATTGAAACCTGGTGACCCACTCTGAGCCCTAGGTTCTACCCGAGGCTGGTTCCCTATATTGTCAGTGACCACACAGCTCCTGGATGGCATGAAGTTTCTGAGGGGTCAGTGGCTTGGTCCTCCATACTTACTTTAGGCTGTGAAACAGTCCACACATAGATTGTGAATAATTGGCTCCCTTGATCCAGAGACTCCAAACCGTGGCTTGCATGTTCTCTCTTCTTCCTTCCTTTCCTTTTTTTCTCCCTCTGTCCTTCCCTCCTTTCTCTCTTTACTTTCTTTGTGTCAGTTCTGGGCCTTGTACTCAGAGCCTAGGTGCTGTCCCTAAGCCTTTTTACTCAAGGCTAGCAGTCTATGGCTTGAGCCACACATCCATTTCTGGTGTTTTGTTTTTGGTAGTTAATTGAAGACAAGAGTCTTACAGGCTTTCCTGCCCGGGCCAAAAGCCTCAATCCTCTGATCTCAGCCTCCTAAGTAATTAGGATGACAGGCTTGAAGCACTGGCATCCAGATCAATCCAAGGTTTCTTCATGGGCTGTGGAACCAGTCCTGGAACTTTTCGTTGTCTATGACCCCCCAGAGCCTCGTGCACACTGTAATGGTTTGTTGGTTAAATAAATGAGCATCTGTCTATGACAATACTACAGAAAATCCCATCTGATTCAGGTAAGAATCCTCTGTGGGGGAGTGGGGAGAAAGCCTGAAGTAGCTCTCCCACAGTTCTCCCTCCTCCCTCTTACCCACTCCTGGTGCCACAACACTTAACTGTTTTGGCTCTGAGGGTGTGAGCCACTATGTACTCGCTACATTCCAGAGCCTCTGGGATGCCTGTCTTCTCAACGATCTCTGTCCAGCAGCTGACCAGCTCTGTGGCACTCAATTCACCATGGAGGTGTGAATGAGTTTGCTGTGAGCTGAATGGCTGGCTCAAGGGGACTCCTGTCCTCCCCCTGGGGCCAGCCAGGATTGTCCACCACATGTGGCCCCTAAATTTCATGATGCAGATGAAGGATTCTTGAGGTAGCCTGGGTTCTCTGAATCTCCCAGAGTCCAGTACAGGTGCTGGGAATCATCTCTGCTCATTGCTGGCAGGCTGGGGATGGTGAGGTCACAATGTCTGTTCCCCATAATGTCCTCGATTGGGGTCATCACCCTAGAGAGATGCAACAGCTGCCAGAGAAAGGCAGTCAAGGCACAACGTTCAAAGCAGATGACAATCTGGCTTGGGACCTCTGCCTGTGCCGCTTTGAACATCATTGTTTGATGGCTGAAATCATCCATCTAATTTGATCCATAATCCCAGGTATTAGTGGAAATTGCCATCTTAAATAAAAAAAAAACCCTGGAAAATGTGGTATTTAATTTGTCCGAATCAAACTTAAAGGGTTCCAAAATCAGTGGTCCCCTTTTCCTTCCAGACTGCCTATAACAGGTTACAGAAACTGGCATTCAGCCAGCCCTAGCTAACTGCCACCTCCTGATACTGAGCAGGCTCCAGCAGGGGAAATGGACTTGCCTACCACTGCCCAGCTGGAAACAGCCCAGGCGGGACACAGACTGGATTCTGCAGGACTCCAGGGAGGATTGACACTGAGCACTGCCCCAGGAGGGTGTCCTCACCACCAGTGGGGGCCCGCAACCCTGTGTCAGAATGCCCACAGTGACCGTTAATGCCCTAGATATGGTTCCCCTCTCATCCACTGTCATGGTGAACCATCTGTCATGTCACACCCTACGCCAGTTCCCAAAACCTCATAGCTTCACAGCCCCTGCCTTATCATTTCCCTCATCTCGTTCCCTAATTATGTTGGGCAAACACATTCTAAACCCTTGAATTACCTCCAACTAAACACACAAGAGCAGAGTGGCTTGAAGAATGTGGCTGTGATCTCATTCGCCTCATGAAACTTCTGGCTGGGGATAGAAGGACAGGCGTCCACTCCAGTCTAGGGTTCACACAGTTCTTCTAGAGGAGGCTCACTCTGGCCCAGCAGCTACTGTGGGCTACAGGAAAGGGGGAAGAGAGAGGTGGAAAGGGGAGGAAAGTAATGTCTACTGAAATCTTCCATAAAGGAGCCATGAAACTGTGAAGGAGAAAACAAAAATTGTGGTTGGGCTTGTACTTGGTATTGATGAAGAACAACAACAACAAATACACACACAGAGAGAAATAAAATGTTTTTGCTGTTTTTAGACATGGTGACTTAAATATATTTTCATTGTTCTCATCTCCCTGCTATCCCAACACACACACACACACACACACACACACCTCCAGAATGGTGACAGATAACACTTCCATGCAGCACCTGCAATTTGCCAACTGATCACTGACCTGAGGACAGTCAGGCTGTACAAGAAGAAAGATTCTCTCTCTCTCTCTCTCTCTCTCTCTCTCTCTCACACACACACACACACACACACACGCACTCACTCACACACACACACACAGACTCAGAGTAGTACCTCTCCTAAGTTTGTTGATTCCTCATCGGAGCAAGCGGGTTCCCATTCTCTGTTCCCTTGTCAGAACCAAGGACTCCCACACAAGGGGAGTCCACTCTAATGACACAGCACGACCCTGCCTCTCCCCTTCTCCAGGGCCAGACCCTTCCCCTTGGGAACAACCAGCCTTAACTCCCCATTCACCAAAACCCTATGCCAGGATGCTGGGTGAAGTAATCCCCAGAGAGGTGGGTCCTCAGAGCAGGACTGAAAAAAGCAGTGGGTCATGGGGTTCCAAGGGGGGTGTCTGACCCAGGGTGGGGGCGGTGTTGAGGAAATGGATGGGGTCCTAAAGGCTACATACATGCACAGACTCCTACTTCCAGCCTAGATACTTCTGGGCAACTGGGCAGATTCTTGGGGAGGACAAGGACACCAGATGGACAGGGAACACCAGCAGATGCTGGCAGAGCTGGGAAATGTGATCACCCTGTGAGTACTGTTGACAGCTGGGGTGGGGGGATAGGCCGGGTATATGTGTGTCTGAGGGCGTGTGTTCCTCCCATATATTCACCTACTATCTGACCCCCAGTGCCCTCACCTCCCTAGTGGGCTTTTCTGGGACCCTCCTCAGATGAAAGGGTGACTGAGCACAGAGGACAAGTGCTCACATAGCAAGGGAGGCCTATCTTCTGCATCCAACATCCCCCACTCCCAGAAAAAAGGAAAAGACCCAATAAGGCAGGTGCAGAGGTGATGTTCCCCACCTCTGACTAAAGCCACCAGGTTCCCACCAGGGAGAGGAAGGGTGCAGATGTGGGACTGTGTGGCTCCCACTGCTCCAGCCAGGGGCTCAGTGGTGACCCCTTCTCACCCATTCCTGCATCTCCCCATTTCCAGGGATACTGGCCACTAGGGATGGGGGTGAGTTCCCAGAGTCAACACCAACTCCCCAATCCCCCACTCCTGGGGCGCATTTGTGGCAGAGTCAGGGCTGGCCTGCCTGGTGCTGGGGAGGCGTGGTTGGGACACAAGAGGGAAGGCGGGATTTGCAGGGGGGGGGAGTGGGAGTGATAGGGGGAGGTCGCAAGGTGCTGACCTGCGATTGGCCACTCGTGCTGCTGGGAGAATCTGTAAGGCTGTGGTTCTGTGTGCAGCTTGCAGCAATGGTGTGAGGGATGTGCCTGATGTGCTGGCTTTCTGTGCTCTGTACTCCTGGCCCAGACCAATGCTCCCAGAGCAGCAGAGGTTTTGAGGCCGCCATCCCTGGTGCATGTGCCTGCTTTTCTCTCTGCTCTCTCTCTGCCCCCACTTTTCTCCAGGGCTGCCCAGCCCCTGTTGCACAAGTGCTGCAGTCCATGTGTGCCCCTGGCTGCAGCAGATATGTGCCCCCTCAGCCACGCCCTGTCCTCCCCTGGGTCACGCCTCCTCCCTCCCTCAGCCACGCCCCCATCTCTGGCTTTGTGCTGTCCTGACTCTGCCCTAAGTCTACCAGGCCATGGCAGAAGCAGCCTCACCTCAGGTCAGGGCTTCCCCCTAACCCCAGCAGCTCCCCGGGTGGGGGGATTGAATCTCCACTCAGCCCAACGGAGGACTCTTCTCCATCCACCACACACACCAAGCTGGTGCACGGTGTCTCTGTATGTTTGTGTGTGTGTGTGTGTGTGTGTGTGTGTGTGTGTGTGTGTGTGTGTGTGATTTTTGGGGATACCAACCTTTCAAGGACTCAGAACGATTTTAAAAAATAGCACAAAGAATCCTGTGTAATGGACTCAGCACAATAACAACCTTTGGGATCCTCATGGTAATCTAATGACTAGTAAGATAAGACATGCCATTTTAACATCACTAAACTTACATATCATAGTAATATGACATCATATGTCATAGTGACATTATAGACATATTGTGAATGCCTATTCTGTGATTTCATTCTATTTCAAGTGAGCAATATTGGTGGATTTCAGAAATTCATTGTGACCTCAAAGCCATTGTGATGTGAAAATCCCTTTGTGACATCACAGTGCCATTGTGATAGTAACCTGTTGTGACATCACAAACTGGTCCTGTCCATTGTGACCTCATCACCAAGGTGACATCACAAAGCCATTATATCACATTGCTGTTGTGACATTACAATCACCTTGAGACCTCCCAAACCCATTATGACATCTTTAGCACCTTTGAAAAAACACATGGCTTTTGTGACATGACAGTCCCTTTGTGTACCCATATCCTCATTGTGAAATGTCAATTGAGATCAGATATGCCAAAGAAATATCACAAAGTATTTACAATATAATCATAGGTGTGACATCACATTGTCATTGTGACAAAATCAGCTCATTGTGACATCACAAATCTGTAATGACATCATACCACT
This sequence comes from Dipodomys spectabilis, assembly GCF_019054845.1. Lineage (NCBI taxonomy): Eukaryota > Metazoa > Chordata > Mammalia > Rodentia > Heteromyidae > Dipodomys > Dipodomys spectabilis. The sequence goes on from NW_024871122.1 coordinate 691,269, forward strand.
ATGACATCACATTGTCATTGTGACATCATATATACATTATGAATGCCTATTATGTGATTTCATTACATTTCAAATGTGGCATGTGGATTCATATCAAAAACACATTTTGACTTCATAATCATTGTGACATCACAATCCCTTTGTGATGTAACATTGAAATTGTGATATCTCTAAACAACTGTGACAACTTAAACATGTCCTGTCATCAAAAGTTTTGTGACATGTTGCCACTGTGTTATGTTAGGCCCATTGATAGCTCAATCTATTTTCGACCTCAAATTATTTCAGGAATGACATGAAATATTAGAAATATACTTTGACATCATGAGCATAGTGACATCACACTGCTAGATGTAATGACCATTGTGTCATATTGTCACATCACAAATCTGTTTTGACTTCATTACATTTGTGTCAACAAATGCTTTGGAATCCTCACAAGCCCATTCTAAATTTATATACTCATTGTGAGTTAATGACAATTGAGGTCTGGAATGCCATTGTCACATCATCGATCTACTGCGACATCACAAAACAATTTTGAACTCATCACTATTATAGCATCACCAATTAATTAGAATTTGACATCATATTGCAATTGTGATATTATTGTACCATCATGCTTTCACAAACCTATTATGACCTAATCACATCTTAGAAAATGCATGGCCTTTAGGACATCAAGCTCCTTCTGTGAACTTGTATCATTGGGAACTTGTAGCAATTGAAATTTGAAATAATATGTGATATTACAAACTAATTTTGACATCATTAACCCATTTTTATATCATTAACATTTTCACAACCAAAACCTGTTAGGAACTTTAGCACTTTTGACAAAAAACATGGCGTTTGTGTCATCACAGTTCATTTGTATATGTCATGGTGACTTCATTCTCATGTCCTCACTGTAAACTAATAGCAATTAAGATCTGACATACCATTGTGACATCAAAAACCATTTGTGCCATCATCACCAGTGTGATATCAATCATTATGACACCATCAGCACATTGTGACATCAACAAGCTACAGTGACCTCATAGCATTATGACATCACATTGCCATTTTGCTGTCTTAGACACATTTTGAATGTATATCCTGTGATTTCATTCTATTTAAAATGTGGCATGTCAGTTGATATCAGTAACACGTTGTGACCTCATAACCATTGTAACATTATAAACCTTGTGTGACGTCATAACTGGTGTAACATCACATTGTTGTTATGACATCTTTAGCTTATGGTGACATCACAAAATGGCAATGACATTATAACATTTGCCATTATGTCATTGTGATATCATACTCACATTATGAATGCCTAACCTGTGATTTCATTTTATTTGAAATGTGGCATGTGAGTTGATATCAGAAACTCATGCTGATTTCACAACCATTGTCACATCAAAATCCCTTTGTGACATTAATTTGGCAATGTGACATCACAATAGCAATGTGATGGAACTAAGACATCATGATATCAAAATGGTCATGAACACACAATGGGTTTCTGATAACCGACATGCCACATTAAAAATAGAATCAATAACATAATAGGCAAACACAACGTGTCTATGACATCAGAATAGCAATGTGATGTGGCAATGCTATGATGTCATTGTAGTTTTACATGTCAAAATGAGCTGATGGTGTCATAATGGCAACATGATGTCACAATTATGATGTCAGAAAGGATTTGTTACGTTTCCTTGGTATGTCTGAAGTCAGTTGTCATTAGTTCCCCATGAAATTATGGATACAAAAAAGGTTCTGTGATGTCACAGAGGCCATGTGTGTTTTCAAAGGTGGTTATAAGTCATAATAGTTTTGGAATGGCACAATGTGATCCATAATGTCACAATGGAATGAGATGTCCCTTTGAGTATTGATGTCATCGTGGTGATGAGGTCAGAATGGCTTTGTGATGTCACAGTTTGTTTGTAATATCCCAATGATCCAATTTCAATTACTCATAATTCAATATGAGGATACCATTTGATAGAAGAAGCTTCATAGTGTGAGGTCATACTATGTGAAAACCCAACGGGACAGTGATTTCACAATGACAATGTGATGTCTCAACATCATGTTATAATAATGTTCTGATGTCACAATTCGTGATGCCATACTGATGAGGAGGTCATAACTTAGTCATAACTTGTGTGAAATGCTGCCATTAGGATATTTTGGCTTTTAGTAAGCTTATAATCTATTTTGAAACATAATAATTCAGGTATGACATATGATATCAGAAATTGACTCTGACATCATGAACATTGTGACATCATGAACATTGTGACATCACATTGATAGACATCAAGATCATAGTGGCACATTATGAACTCACAAATCTGTTAGGACTTCATCATATTTGTGAAACACATGACTTTAGAGACAACACAGTCCCTTTGTGAACTCATATCTTCATTGTGAATTAATGACATTTGAGATCTGGCATGCCATTGTGACATTTCCAACCAATTGTGACAGCACAAACCTATTATACTAGAAACACATTGTGATCTAATAGCCATTGTGACAGCACAATCCCTTTGTGACCCCACATTTCCATAGTGATAATACTAACCCACTGTGAAATTCCAATCCTCTCAAGCCCAATCCAGGTATGAAATGTGATACTCGAATCCAGTGTGACATCTAGATCATGGTGACATCACACTGATAGATTTTATGAGCATTTTGTCACATTCTGACAACACACACCTGTTAGGACTTCATCACTTTTGTGAAAATACATGCCTTAGGAGACATCAGAGTCCCTTTGTGAGCTCATGTACTTATTGAGTTAATGAAAATTGAAATCACATGTGTCATTTTGATATCACCAACCCATTGTGACATCACACACTTCTTGTGAACTCATCAGTGTGGCATCACAAATTATGATATAAAAATATTATTAAGTCATCATATTGCAACATCACATTGCCATCGTGATATCACTATCCCATTGTGTTTTTAAAAACCTAGTATGTCTTCATAGCATTTTAGAAAATTCATGGCCATTTATACGTGTCTTCTTCTGTGAACTCATATCTTCATTGGACATGTGAAACTGGACATGTGATTATGCGATGTGACTTCACAATACTATTTGATATCATCACCAATGTGTCATCACAAAACCATTGTGAGCTTTCATTGCCATTTGACATCACTATCACATTGTGACATTGCAAACCTATTAGGACCTCTTATCACCTTTGAAAAAACACATGCCCTTTGTGACAACACAGTCCCTTTGTGGAACTATACCCTCATTATGAACTGACAATTGATATCGGACATGCCAATTTAACATCATGAACCCTTTGTGACATCACCAGAGTGACATAACATTGTCATTATGACAGCATCAACTACTTTTGACATGACAAAACTACAATGACAAGATAGCATTATGAGATCACATTGTCATTGTGATGTTATAAAAAGATTGTGAATGCCTGTTTTTAATATTTTTTTGTCGGTTGTGGGGCTTGAACTCTGGGCTTGGGTGCTGTCCCTACTCTTCAGCTCAAGGCGAGTGCTTTATCACCTGAGTCTCAGAGCCACTTCCGGTTTTCTAATGGTTTTTATTGGGAATAAGATTCTCATAGACTTTCCAGCCTAAGCTGGCTTTGAACCTCGAACCTCAGATCTCAGCCTCTGGAGTAGCAAGGATTACAGGCGCAAGGCACCGGCACCCAGATTTTTCATTTTATTTCAAATTTGACATGCGTGTTAATATCAGAAACATAATGTGAACTCATAACCATTGTAACATCATAAATCAGCAATGACATCAAATTGTCATTATGACACCATCAGCTCATTGTGACATAACCAAACGACAATGGCATCACAGCAATATAAATTACTGTGACATTGTTACATCATAGACTTAACAGTGTGAAGGCCTATTCTGTGAATTCATTCTATATGAGAAACCCATTTTGACCATATAACCATTGTGATATCACAATCCTTTGTAACATCACATTGCCATTGTGATATCATTAATCTGCTGTGCCATCACAAACCAGTCCTGTCCTTATAAGTTTTGTGACATACTGCCATTGCCATATATTAGGCCCTTTCTGAGCTCATAATCTGTTTTCAATCTGATATTTCTGGTATGACAGGTGATATCGGAAATCCCCGGTGACATCAAACTGCTAGATGCCATGACCATTTTGTCATATTGTGACCTCACATTTCTAACACAACATGCCTTTGGAGACATTACAGTCCCTTTTTGAACTCATATATTCATTGCCAATTAATGACAGTTGAGATCTCCCATGCCACTCTGACATCGTGAACCCATTGTGACATCACAAACTTATTGTGACCTCATCACAAGAATAGCATCAACAACTAATTGTTGTATCAAATCATTATTTTGACATGATATTGTGGTATTGCTGTTGTGATATCACTCTCCCATTGTGTTTTTACAAACCTGTTAAGGCCTCATCAGATCTAAGAAAATTCATGGACTTTGAGACTTCAAGCTCTTTCTGTGTACTCATGTACATATGACCTCTAAGGCAAGGAGAAAATCCATGGAGTCACATTTAATATAATAAAACATTTTTCACTAGAAAGGGGACTGTGATATCCAGGTTCAAGAGCAGTGTTGACCACCAAACCTCAGACCTCCAATGGGCAGCTCCACCCTTTCTTAATTGTTCTGCAAACCACCAACCACAAAATTATGATCTCCAAAGCTCCAAAGCTCAATGGGCAAGGCTTTTTTCTTTTCCATTCTTCCCTCCTTCTCCACAGACCTGTCATTCCTTCCTCGTCTTTCCCTTTTTCCCTTCCACCACTTCCTTCTTCTCTTCAGGCCTCTCCACTCTCCACAGGCCTGCCCTACTCTGCCCCAGTGACCAATTGCCAACCTTCTGCTTTCCCTCAGCTTCCCCCCTTCTCAGGTTTATCCTTTCCTGCTGTCTCACAACTTTCTTCCATCCAGGTAACTCCCATTTTTATCTCCCCTTACAATGCCCTGAAAATGCAACTTATATATAGGTTGTACCCCTCCTCCCTCCAATGGATCTCAAGACTAACAGCTTTCAGCCATCACTTCCAAAACTGCCCAATGCTCAATCACTTCTTGACAGCTCACCGTGTGAGGCTTGACACCTCCACCTTTGGCAGCATTCCCCACACTCTCCGGTGGGCCAAGCCAAGAATTTACAATGAATATCGGCTCCCACAGATAATTCTGGCCCCACTGGTTATTATAGTATCCTCATAGTGAATTAGAAGAAATTGAAATTGTCTATGTCACTGTTATATTACAAACTTGATGAGACATCTTTAACTCTTTGTGACCTCATCACCTCGGAGACATCACAAACTCTTTGTGATATCACATTGCCATTGTACCAACATGATCACATTGTGAAATCCCAAACCTATTATGACTTCAGAAGCTTTGAAAGAAAGCATGGCCTTTGTGACATGACAGGCCTTTTGTATACTCCTATCCTCATGTCGAGCTAATGACAATTGAGATCAGGCATTCCATTTAACATCGCAAAACCTTTGTGACATAATCACCAGTGTAACATCACATTGTCATCATGACATCATAAAACAACAATGACATCAAATCACATGTAATTGTGATGTCACAGATACATTGGAATGCCTATTCTGTGATCTCATTCTATTTCAAATATTGCTGGTGGGTTGATATCAGAAATACATTGTTACCACATAAGCATTATAATATCACAATACCTTGATGACACCACATTGCCATTATTATATCACTAATGCACTGTGACATCACAAAACAGTCTTATACTCATAAATTTTTTGACATGCTGCCAGTGTGATCTCTTTGGCCTCCCTGAGTTCATAAATTGTTTAACTCATAATACTTCAGGCATGACATGTGATATCAAAAATCCACTGTGGTATCATGACCACTGTGACATCACACTGCCAGATTTCTTGACACTGAGTCACATGAGGACAACACAAACGTGTTAAGACTCATTACACTTGTGCCAACATATGCCTTTGGATACATGATTATCCATTGTGAACTTATATAGTCCTTGTCAATTAGAGATCTGGCATGAGATTGTGACATCACCAACCCATTGTCAAATCACAAACCTATGTGACCTCATCACCTGTATGGCATCACCATTTGTAACTTCAAAACCATACTATCTCATGTAATGGTAGCATCACATTGCCAATGGGATATCTCTGTCTCATTGCATTTTCACCAGCCTATTATGTCCTCATAATATTTTACAAAATTCATGGCCTTTCTGACTTCTAGCTCCTTATGTGAACTCGTATCTTCATTGTGATCTAGTAGTATGAAATTGGACATGTAATGGTGATATTACACATTCATTGTGACATCACTATCCAAGTGTGACCTTATCATCACTTGACATCAAAAACCCATTGTGACATCATATTGCCACAGTGATATCATGATCACCGTGTGACACCCAAAACTGTTGTGACTGCTTCGCACCTTTGAAAAAGCACATGGTGTTTGTGATATCATGGTCCCTTTGGGTAACCATGTTGTCATTATGAACAAAGACAACTGACACCAGACATGCCAAATTACCATTACAAACGCATTGTGACATCACCTCCAGAGTGAGATCACATTGTTATTATAATACCATCAGCCCATTGTTACATCCCAAAATGACAATGACATCACATTTTCATTGTGAGGTCCTAGAGACAATGCGATTGCCTGTTCTGTGATTTCATTCTATAACAAATGTGGCATATAGGTTTATTTCAGAAACCCATTGTGACCACACCATCATTGTGACATTACAATCCCTTTTTGACCTCATATTGACATTGTGATATCATTAATGCAATGTAACATCACAAACCTGTCTTGTCCTCATAAATTTTGTAACAAGCGACTACCTTGGCCGGGCTGGATGCTGAGAGCTAAATTCAGTCTCAACCACGAACCCTCAGGCCTCCAAAGAGCAGTTCAGCCATTTGTTAACTGGTCTGCAAACAACCAACCGCCAAAATAATGATCTCCAAAGCTCCACACTTCAAAGGACAAGGCTGTTTTCCTATCTCTTCATTCTCCTTCTCTACAGATCTGTCCTACCTTTCAGCTCTTTTCATTTTTTTCCTTCCAGCATTCCATTCTTCGCTTCAGGCTGCTCTGCTCTTGACAGGCCTGCCCTGCCTTGTCCAGGTGGCCAGTTGCCATCCTTCACCTCCTTCTCTCTCTCAATTTCCTCTCCTCCCAGGTCTTTGCCCTCCAGCAGTCTCATCACTTATTTCGATCCAGGCCTTTAACCTTTTTCTCTCCCCTTCTCTTGCTCTGAAAATGCAGCTTATATATAGGCTGTACCCTTCCCCAACTGCAATAATTTCTTGCCTTCCAGTTTTCAATTATCACTTACCAAATGTCCATGCCCGATCACTTCTTGGCAGCTCACCACGTGGGGCTTGACATCCTATCTCCTTCAGCAGCATGTCCTGCCCCCTCCAGTGTCATGCACCCCCCCCCTTTCAATTGGTCCAGATTAGGAGACCATGATGACTATCTGTTCTCGTGGATTATAGGGGCACTGCTGGTTATTGCAGTGTCCTCATGGTCAACTAGTAGCAATTGAAATTGGACAAATAATTGTGATATTACAAACTTGTGACATAACTAACCCATTGTGACCTCATCGCCACTGTGACATCACAAACCCATTGTGACTTCACATTGTTGTTTTTGATACCAAGATCACATTGTGACATTTCAAATTTATTATAACCTCTTATAACATTTGAAAAATACATAGCTTTGTGATATCAGAGTCCCTTTGTGTACCCAAAGCCCCACTGTGAAATATTGACAATTGAGAATCAGACATGATATTTTGACATCCAAAACAGTTTGTGAGATCATCATAATTGTGACATCACATTATCATTTTTATACCATCTACTCATTGTGAAATAACAAAACTATAATGACAGAATTATAACTTCACATTGTCATGGTTATATCATAGACACATTATGAATGCCTTTTCTGTGCTTTCATTCTATTTCAAATGTGGCATGTAGGTAGATATCATAAAAAATCAGGAACTCATAATCATTGTGAGATCGCAATCTCTTTGTATATCATGTTGCAATTGTGATATTACTAAACCACCGTGATATCACAAACCTATCCTCTCATGATAACTTTTGTGACATGCTGCAATTCTGATACCTTAGGCCTTATTGTCCTCATAATCTGTTGTTGACCTCATTAGATTTATATATGACATTTGATATCACAAATTCATGACCATGTTTGCATCATACGGCCAGATGTCATATCCATTGTGTCAAATTCTGACATCACAAAACTTTTAGAATTTCAATATATGTGTGACAACACATACTTTTAGAGAAACCACAGTCCCTTTGGGAACTCATATACTCATTGTAAGTTAGGACAATTGAGAATCATAATGTCATTGTGACATGCCCAACACATCACCAATATTTTGTGACCTCACAACCAATGTGGAATCATCAACTAATAGTGACACCAAAACAATATTTTGACATGATGTAATGAGTTGACATTGTCATGGTGATATCACTCTCCCATTGTTCATTCACAAACCTAAAATGACCTCCTAACATTTTTAAAAATTCATGTCCATTAGTACTTCCAACTCATTCTGTGAACTTGTATGCACATTGTGAAATAGTAACAATTGAAAATGGATTTGTGTTTAGATATTACAAATCATTATGACGTCAAAAGCCCATTGTGACCTCATCACTACTGTGTATCATAAAGCTATCATGACCCCTATGTACCTTTGAAAACACACATGGCATATGTGACATCATAGTCCCTTTGTGTACCCATATCCTCATTGTGAATTCATGACAATTGAATTCATATATGCCATTGTAACATCACAAACCTTTGTGACCCCATCACCAGTGGGACAACACATATTCATTATTACACAATTACCTCCTTGCAACATCACCAATTTACAATGACCTCATAGCATTATGACATTTATTGTCATTGTGATGTCATAGTCACCTTGTAAATGCCTATTCTCATTCTATTTCAAATGTGGCATGTGGGTTGATGTCAGAAATGTATTTTGATCTTATAAATATATGGCATCACAATCACTTTGTGACATCACAGTGCCATGGTGATATCACTAACACACTCTGATATCACAAACCTGCCCTGTCCTCATAAGTCTTGTGATGTGCAGCAATTGTGATGTCTTAGGCCCTTTATGAGCTCGTAATCTGTTTTCAACCTTATAATATTGCAGTTATGATATATGATATCAGAAATCCACTGTGACATCATGACCATTGTGACATCACACTGACAGACATCATAAACATTGTGTCACACTGTGACATCACAATCCTCCTCTGACTTCATAACGTTTGTTATGACTTTGGAGATACCACAGTCTGTTTTGAACTCATATTCTCTGTGACTTCATGACAAATGAGATCCATTATGCCATTTGGATATCACTAATCAATTGTGACAACATAGACCCCTTACCATATGGCATCACCAATTAATTGTGACATCAAAACCTTTTGTAATGTCACAATGTGACACGATGATCATGACATCTGTCAGTGTGATGTCACAATGGTCATGATGTCACAGTTGATTTCTGTTATCTCAAGTCATACATGAAATATGAGGTTGATAACAATTTATGAGGGCAAAAAGGTCTAAGATATCACAATGTCAGCATGTCACAAAAGTTATGAGGACAGGAGAGCTCTGTGATGTCACATTGTGTTAGTGATATCACAATGGTACTGTGATGTCACAAAGTGATTATGATGTCAAAATGGTTTGTAGGCACAAAATTGGGTTTCTGATATCAAGTCTCATGCCACATTTGAAATACAATGAAATCACAGAATAGGCATTCACAATGTGTCTATGATGTCACAATGAGAATTGTTGTCATAATGAGATTCTGTCATTGAGTTTGGTGATGTCACAATGAGCTGATGCTCTCATAATGAAAATGTGATGTCACACTGTTGAGGCTGTCACAAACAATTTTTGATGTTATAATGGCATTTCTGATTTCAATTGTCATTACTTAACAACAACGATATGGATACACAAAGGGACTGTGATGTTGAAAAGGGCATGTGATTTTCAAAGGAGCTAAGAGGTCATAATAGATTTGAGATGTAACAATGGAATCATCATGTAACAATGACAATGTTGTCAAAATGGCTTTGTGATGTCGTGGCGGTGATGATGTCAAAATGTGTTTGTGATGTCACAACGAGTTTGTAATACCACAATCAAATTTCCAATTTCAATTGCTACTAGTTCACAAGGAGGATACTGTAATAATTAGCAGTGCCCGATAATCTATAGGGTCTGATAATCAGCATGGGCCCATCTCCTGGCCAGCTGGGGAGGACAAAGAATGCCACCAAAGAAGGTGAGGCATCCTGTGGGAGGGACTGGTGCATTAATCACCATGTGTTGAGCTGTTAAGAAGTTATTGGGTTGTGGGCAGTTTGGGATGTGATAGTCAAAAACAGGCAGTTGGAGTGGAGAAGGGGTACAGACTTTATATAGGCTGCTTGTTCAGAGCAATAGGTGAGGAATAAATTGGAAATTACAATCCATTTATAAGCCTCAGAGTTCAAGCACAAGAAAGAATGAATATGACCTTAAAGGAAACTTTAACTAAATTAAATACAGAAACTGGCAATGGCTAGGTAAGCCTCCTCCACTTCACTCTCCTTTGAGCAAGATGTAGCCCTTAAGTTAATGGATTCAATCCCTTGAAATACTTTAGTGTACAACACCCCCTTGGATTCCTAAAATTAGGAAGGCTATATTAACAGAAATGTCTAACTACAATCTGCAGGTTTTACAACATATTCTTTTATGTACCTATCCTTTGGTAACCAAGGCCCAACAGCCGGATAAGAAAAAGTCCAACTGAAGGGGAGGGACCAAGAAAGTGATGGAACAGCAGGGAAACACCACAGCTCTCTCCAACCAAATACTGAGTTTGGATTTCAATGCTCTGTTTCTCCAAGTGACCCACAATAAAAGACAATTACTAAGAGAGATAAAGGAAGTGCAAAAAGAAAAGGGAAAAACCTACAGAGACAGTAAAGTGGGAAGACCCTTCCCCCACCCTTTGTTGGTGATGGTGCTCCACTTTGCGCAGCTTAAGTGACCGGGTTTTGTGCCAAGCTGCTTAAGTGCCCCGGGTCTGGACCCTCTGAGGACCACACACCCACAAGCATCCCAAGTCTCCCAGGAGACTCCCAAGAGCTGGGCCAACCCAGAATATACAAACAGAAATCTCAGAAGGCAGAGCTGGAACAAAGACTCCCCTCACCCTCTCTGGTACAGCGCCTCTGCCTGCCTGGTACAAGTAGCCCAGCCCAGTCAGGAGCAGTAGCAGCTGTCAACAGTGGCAAACGACCCTAGTCTCTCAGGGTGGCACCTCTGTCCTGCTGGTGGAAATAGCCTAGCCTAACCTGGAACAGCAGCAGCAGCTGTCAGTGCTGGCAAACCACCCAGAATTGGGGCACAATGCCTCTTGGCACTTGCCCAGACCAGCCTGGGACGGCAGCGGCTGAGGTGGGGACAGCTACAGTGAACAAGTCCAGACCCGTGGTGGTTTGTGACTCTCCATACTGGCCTGCATAAGTGGCCCAGCCTAACCTGAGACAGCAGCAGTGGTTAACACCTGACTTGTGGTGGGGTGCCTGGCTTGCATAAGTGGCCCAACTGATCCTGGGGCAGTGGCAGCAGCTGGGGTAGTGGCAACAACTGTGGCAGCAGCAGTGGCATCAACAGTGACAGCAAACAACTCTGGACCCGTAGTGGGTGTGGCACCTCTCCATACTGGTTTGCATAAGCAGCCCATGGTGGCAAAGGTGGTGAACAACCCTAGACCTGAAGCAGGGTGTGGTGCTGAGCATCCTTAGAAAAGACTCATTGGGCTGGCTTTGAACCTGAATACACAGATCTGAGCCTCCTGAGTAGCTAGAATTAAAGGTATTCACACCAGTAGGGTCTTCCTCTTGCAACCCCCCTAACTTTTTCTAAAATAGATAATTTCTTAGTTCATACATGGAATTTAAGCAAATACAAAAGGATTGACATAATACTCTGTATTCTATCTGAGCATCGTGGAATCTCCCAGACTTTCCTGCCTGGGCTGGCTTTGAAACGTGATCCTCACATCTCAGCCTCCTGAGGAGCTAGGAGGACAGGTGTGAGCCACCTGTGCCTGGATGATCTGGCCTTACACCACAGTGGACTAGGAGCCCCTGAAATCTTTTCTTTAATTTTCCTGTGCTAGTTTTGGGGCTTGAACTCAGGGTCTTGGCTCTGGTCTCTAAACTTTTTCCTTCAAGGTTACCACTTTACCATTTGTGCCACAGCTCCATTTCTGGATTTTGGTAGTTAATTGGCAAGAAGAGTCTCATTAACTTCCTCTCCTGAGCTCGCTTGACCCTCGATCTATATCTCAGTCTTCTGAGTAGCTAGGATTTACAGGGGTTGAGAACTGGTGGCATTGGGCTAGAAGCTTTTCTAAAGCAGGAGTTTTTCCCTGCGTTTGCCCTGACTCCTCCATTCGAAGGAGGCCTGAGGGTCAGGAGTTGTGAAAACAGGTTTCCAGCCACAGGAAATGGCTTTGGGTCCCTGGAGAAAAGAAAAGCTAATCGTCCCCCTGGGCGCTATTCAGGGACCCCACCCTCTGCCCTGTTACTCAAGTCTACGTTGACCCAGACTTGAATATCTTGCCAGACTTTTCTGAAGCCATAAAATCTTCATACCATTCACACCACCTGCGCTACAACACACCTCAGGACCTTTGCACATGCTATACTTTCTGCCTGAGGCTCTCTGTCCTGTACCCACATATTAGAACTACTGTGAAATTTTGGCACTGGGTATATCACATCCTGGAGAAAGTCTTTCCTTCCCTTCTCCACCTTTTTTTTTTTTTTAATATTGAGTTGCTAGAGATGGAATTTGTGCAGGCTGACTGGCAAATGCTCTATATTGGTGTATGTGTGTGTGTGTGTGTGTGTGTGTGTGTGTGTGTGTGTGTGTGTGTTTGTGCCAATCCTGGGGTTTGAATTCAGGGCCTGGATGCTATCCTATCCCTGAGGTTTTGTGCTCCAGGCTAGCACTGTACTACTGGAACAACAGCTCTTCTTCTGGCTTTTTGGGTGTTTAATTGGAGAAAAGTTTCTTAAATTGACTTTTCTGCTTGCAATTAGGATCCTTCCTCCTGAGTAGCTTACAGGGGTGAGCCACCAGCACTGCCCTCTACTCTACCTCTTACCTATAACCTCGGCCCTCCTCTGAGTCCGAGAAGAATATGTCTCACCAGGCTCAATTTTTTTTGCCCAGTCTTGGTGTGTGAACTCCACGCTCATACTTGGGAGAGACTCTAAACATGTAAAGACTGTGACAAATGTTTCCATTTAATTATGTATCATGTTTCAACACTTAATATAATGTTAATGAAAAATGAGTCAATGTCCTAAATTTTTGTGTATAATTTTATAATAGATGTGCAAAATATAATATTATGTGTATAATAATACTAAATACAATAATCAATAAATGAATCAAAGAAAAATACAATACAAAAATCAATAATAAAATTATAATATGAAATTAACATACATATATAAGTATATATCATGTATTACACATGTATAGAAATATTTCTTCCATTGCAGGGCCATCATTCAGGCCCTGGGAACTCTATCCTGAATTTATTTTCCTCAAGGACAATGAGCTTCACATTCACCCATGGTACAAAAGAGTTACCTGGGTGGTGAGCTCAAAAACTAGCAATGGCAGAAATACTGGCCCCAGTTCCAAGACAGTGACTTAATTTTTTTAATGGAAGCAGTTATGATTATTCAGTTCCATACTGAGCATTAAAAAAATAGTGTAGAGTTTTGTACAGCTATTCAAACATCCTGCCCTTACTTCCAAAGTGCTTCTCTGAGAACTACATTGTTTCTCTTTTTTTGTATGTTTTTTATTGTAAAAATGTTCTACAGAGGGGTTACAGTTCCAGGAGCAAGGTAATGAGTACATTTCCTATTGAGCATTGTTTACTCCTCCTGTGTTTTTCCCCTATCATCCCTTCCCTCCCATCTCCACAACTACACCCCCCTGCTGAGGTCAGTGACTTAGTTTTTCATTTTTGGTTGGCACAAGGTTTGAACTCAAGTAATGGCAACTCCGCTCACATTGCTACAGATTTACCAAGACCCTGAGTTCAAATCCCAGGCTAGAAACGAAAACTTGCAGAAATTCCAAACTAGAGAGCTTTATTTTTTTAATTTAGTTAAATAATTATACATATATATATGTATATATATACACACACACACATATATATATATATATATGTATATATATATATATACATATATATATATATATATATATTGATTTTGGCCAAGCATGGGGCTTGAACACAGGTCGTGGAAATTCTACTTCAGCTTGGATATGCCTTAGCTGGGGTACAGTCTCTGGACCAATAGCCGATCCTGGGTTCCTGGGCCCAGAGGGCTTTCAGGAAGAAAAAATCATTGGAAAGCACAAAAAGTGGTGACCTGCAGAGAGCTGGGGTTTTACGATTTTTTTCTTTGGACTTGACCATCCTATGTCTGAATGACAAAGCTGCAATATGGACTTGAGCTGCCATTGCTGGTGGCTGGTGGGCTATCAGTGAAGCCATAGGCCAACCTGTCAACATAGTCCCTGGGTGAAATCGTAGTTCTGACATCAATCACAGGAGATCACAAGAGACTCATTCTTATGCATAGGAATACTGATTGAAAGAGTAGTTTATTCATCGTTCTACTCTAAAGTTGGATGCAGTAATCCTAGAATGCTGATTGAGCTTAATTAATGGTTTATTAAGCATGAAAAGAGCAATATTCCTTCAATGGCGGTTTAATAAATACCTAAGAGTTGGTAGGACCATAGTGGGTGTCATTCTATCATACATAGACGGCTATGGAACTCTTTACATATATATATATATATATATATATATATATATAGATTTGTATACCTCTGTCTGCCTATCCATGTATTCCTGTTTTGGCCAAATCTGGGGGTCGATCTCAGATCCTGGGAACCACTTGACATCTTCATTGGCTAGAGGCTGCCATGCTCAAACTCATCCAATCTTGAGTTGGGTCTGCTAGGCACTAAGTTCAGATCCTGGCACTGCCAGGCATAATGGAGAACACATCTAACATCTAGATGTTATGTGACAGGATGTAAACAATGTAATAAATGGTATAGGTGTCATCAGAGTCAATAAATTAAATTCTAAATAAATGAATGACACAAGAAATAAAATAAATAACCACACCAAACATAATATGGAATGAACATCTGTAAGGAAGTATAAATACTATCTTTAAAATATATATAAGGAGGGCTGGGAAGGTGGCTCAGTGATAGAGCTCCTGCCTTGCATGCATGAGGCCCTGGGAACAATTCCTCAGCACCACATTAGCAGAAAAAAAACCGGCAGTGGCGCTGGGGCTCAAGTGGTAGAGCACTAACCTTGAGATGATGAGCTGAGGGACAGCGCCCAGGCCCAGAGTTTAGGCCCACAAGTGGCCCCCCCAAAAATTATATAAGGAGAATCTTTTCTACGCCCTAGTCTTGAATTCACTCCCCCTATGCGGAGGCAATGGCGGGAGATCTTGAGGTACTAGTTTCTGGCCTGGGAAGAGTCATGGAATGTGATTGATCTCATCCTTGAATGAGTAGTTTGTGCATGATGCAAGTAGGAAATGATAGGCAAGACTCATGGAGTATCGATTATTTGTAAAGAAGTTGATGAAGCATGACAATAATCATCACAGTCATGAAATGGAGGCATCAGTAAAGATCCAAGAATCTGTATTCACGCAGACTGGATTCCACCACAGGTTACCATCTCTCCCACTCTATACAAATGTGTACTTATTTGCATACTACTTTCAGCTTATGAATGGATGACTGTTGTGCTTCCCGCTCTCCCCTGGGAGGGGGGCTCAATTGCAGGTTGCAAAGGCTGGTGTGCTCATGTGGACAAATTCACCACTTGGTCCTGCTATGCACCGAGTTCAGATTACCCGACCTACGAAAATATTTATCTTCATGTCAGAAGTCAATCATTGCACCTGTTTTCTTTCTGTGCAAGTCCTGGGTCTCAGCTAGGATGGACAATGCTTGAGCCACCCTGTGGCCATGGGAATAAGTTATTATCCATTTCAGCCCAGTTATTCCTGTCATCATACACTCAAGGAAATACACAATACACCCATGAATAGCATACAAAATAAAGAGAATAACTACACTCAATGCACGATGCAGTCCACACACAGATGTGAATATACATCCCATGTTTCAATGATCATTGAGGACTATTTTGGCCTCCCTGGGGCTCGATCTCAGTTCCTGGGAACTGCCCAGCTCCTTAGTGGCTCACAGTCTGGTGTGATCACGTGGACCCATTGGGCAGTTGGGCCTCCTAGGCCCAAAATTTGAATCCCAGCACTGCCAAAAATTCACCCTGATGTAAGAAGCCAGTCGTTGCACCTGGTTTCCTGTACTGTGCAAGTTCTGGGGCTCAGCTAGGAAGGAGAATGTATATGCAACTCTATAGTCATGGGAATAGGTTGTCATCCAGTTCACCACAGTTATGTTTGTCATCCTATACTCAAGGAAATACACAATACATCAATGAATAAGACACAAAATAGAAAGAATAACTACACTGAATGCAAGATTCATACCACACCTGTAAATAAAGAAAAATCCTATGTTTTAAAAAGGTGGGCTTGTTATTTTGTCCAGTGCTGGGCTTCAAATCAGGCCCTGCACCAGGCCTGACATTCTACTCTTCAAAGATGGTGAGCTTCCCCTTCTCCCACAGTGCAACAGAGTTACCCAGACCTGAGCTAAAAATCCCACCACTGACAAAAGATTCATACTGATGTCAGAAACTAAAAATCCCAGCACTCACAAAAGATTCATACTGATGTCAGCAGCCAGTCGTTGTGCCTTTTATCCTCTCCTGTGAAAGTCCTGGGTCACAAATATGATGGAGAATGCATGGACAACACTGTAACCTTGGTAACAGGTTCTCATCCATGTCAGCACTGTCATAGTAGTCACCATATTTATTAAAATACACAATACCTCCATGAATTAGAGACAAAATAATGAGAATAAATACACTGAACCCAAGATGCTAACCAAACGTATATGTCAATATAGATCCTTTGTTTAAATTATGAATTTCTGACTATAGTGGACCACCCTGGGGATCAATGTCAGATTCTGGGATTGGCCACACTCCTTAGTTGCTCACAGGTTCATATGATCACCTTGACTGATTGGCCAATTTGTTTTGCTCTGCCCTGAGTTCAGATACCAGCACTATCAACAAGTGGGTCGTGGAGTAAGAAGGAGAGTGTGAAACTTTTTTTCCTTTTCTCTGAGAATCCTGGGGGTAAGGCATGAGAGAGAACATTTCTACAAATCTAATGTTCTGTGATAGGTTGTCATCAATGTAATAAACACATTGAGTACATAAATGAATAAAGCAGAAGATACAAGGAACAACCCCACCAAACATGTATGGACTGAACATCTATAGGTAAGTATAAATTTTATCTTTACAATATATAGAAATACTATGTTTTCCAAGTCTGGGTCTTGAATTCAGGACTAGTGAACAGACCTGACTTTTTTATCTTCATGAAAGGTGATATTCCCCTTTATGCACATTTCGGCAGATTTACCCAGAGCCTGAGTTAAAATCCAAAGCCTGTAAGAATAAACTGTGTGAATTGCAAGCTAGGGAATTAATTTTTTTCTCAGCATGGGACTTGAACTCAGGTCGTGGCAACTCTGCCTCAGTTTTGATCACACTAGGATGGGGTGCAGCCACTGGACACACAGGTGCTTCTGGGATTCTACACCCCCACGTGTTGCAGGGAAAACAATGCACAGAAAAAATGTGCCCTTTTATGTTTTCTTCCTTTGCACAGTGACCGTTCTTGGTCTGAATGACACTGTTGCAAAGGGTACTTCACCTTGCATTTCTGAAGGCTGGAAGACAATCGAGAAAGACATAGGCCCACGTGGCAACATAGGCCCTCATTTCGAATCCCCATACTGACACCAACCAATGGCAGGAGGTACTAAGAAACTGGTTCCCATCCAAAGGAATAACACTGGAATTGTGTCAATGTTACAGTTGAATGAGTTGACCATGAATGATGATCCTATAAAATTAAACAGCATCATTTCAGAAGGCTGATTGATTTTATTTAATATTTATGAAGCATTAAAAGAATATTATTACTTACAGGAACACAATAATTTCAGGACACTGAGTCCTTTCATTAATATTTTAAGGATGAAAACAATATCATTAATTACATGGACGCATAATAAATACCCAGGAATTGGTAGGAATATAGTCTATATAACTGAATAATGTATAAACATCTCTGGCACTCTATAAACACACACACACACACACACACACACACACACACACACACACACATATTAGCATACTGCCATCTACATGTCAATCTGTTCTTCTTCGGTTAACACCTGGGGTTCTAAGGTCCTGGGAACAACCAGCACCTTAATTTCCCCCAGGATGGCATGTTTGCACTCACCCATTCATGAATTTGGCCTTGTAGGCCATGAGTTCAGATGTCAGTGCTCCCAAACATTGAATCGTGGAGTAAGAAGATGATGGTGACACATGGTTTCCTTTACTGTGAATCTTCTGTGTGCCAGGTATGAAGTGGAATACATATGTAGAACTATATCCTATGTAGTCAATGTTTTATGTGCTACAATAGTCAATAAAATAAATGGTCAATACATGAATAAAACAAAAAATAAAATAACTACACTGAATGCAATACAGAGTCAACATATGTATAAAAATATAAAACATATATGTATATTGTACATGAATAGGGTGTTTTCTAGTGCTGGTGATCGATTTCAGGCTTAAGGAACAGACTTGAATTTCTTGACTTTAAGGAAGCAAGCTTCCTCTTCCCACACAGTGCAACAGAGTTACCCAGACTATGAGTTCCAATCCCAGTCCTGGTAGAAAAATGTCACCTTTATAGTATTTGAGGCCCAATTCTTAGGTATTTCATTATGCCTCCATTTGATGAATGTGATTGCTTAAATGCTTAATAAAATATTAACTAAAATCAATCAGTGTCGTGTAATATAATTGCGTATAATTTTATCCTAGAATCATTCAAGAACTGTTCATTCAATCATGACTTACATAACATTACATTGGTAATCATATGGATAGGAACAAGTTTCTTAGGATCTCCTACCATTTGGCGGTGGCACGACCAGGATTTGAATTGTGGGCTCCAGCTCCCAACACTTCCACCCAAGGATCGGGAACTCACCAGTCTGTCCAAGAACATCAACAAGACCAATGATTAGGCAGGCACCAGTGGCTCTCAGCAGTCCTCCTTGATACTTACAAGGCTGTGATAGGAGGATCATGGTCACAGTCACCCTAAACAGGAAAATCCTTGAGACCCCTGTCCAACTTCAGTGCCAACAAAGCCAGAAACCTTGTGGCTCTAGTGTAGAGGACCAGCCTTGAGCAAAAGCAGCTCATGAACTGTGCCCAGATCCTAAGTTCAAAGTCTGGGACTGGCAACAAACAGAACTACACAACAATCTGTGTAGCCATCCAGTTAAAGCAGGTCACCCTCTTCTCTCCAACTGAATTGGACAGAATTTCCTGGGAAAAAGGCTGGGAGAACCACTGTCATCTTGACTCTGCCCATGCTGCTTGCTTCACAGGATTCTGGGCAAACCCCCATTCTTTCATGCTTCTTTCTGACCAATGGGATAAAAGAATGGTGGCCATGCCCACATTCCATGCTGCCAGGTAGCACTGGAATTCCCTCTGTTAGTTTACACCACTACCAGCCGTTCAGGAAGGTAGAAGGGGCTGAGTGGTGAGGAAGAGACTCGAGGTGACTTTGGAGTATAGTAGAAAATTGATGCTCCTACCCCCACCTGACTCCTCCCCTCCTTTCACGCAGTGCCAGGTTTCAAACCTCAATCAATGTCTAGCTGCCAGCCGGCCTAAATCCCCGACCTGGTTCCTGCCCCTAGTCTTCTGCTCTGGGCCCATGTGTCCACAATGCTGGTGCCAGCGCTGCTGCCCCAATTGAAGCAGCTGCCAACAGCTTCTCCCAGCAGCACAGGTGAGTTTCTGTCCCAACAACAACCTACCCTGGGTCAAACACCCCTCTGGGGGAACCATGACCCCCCTGCTTGTTTCCTCTCCACGGCGCTGATGAGCCACCTTTCTGTCTTGAGGATTTCTGAGATAGAAAATAAAAATATGCTCAGGCTGGGCTGGATCACGGTCCTCCTGTGAAAGGTATGCTCCACCAGGCCTGGTCCTCTGTAATTGGGATGGTAGACATGTGGTGTCATGCTCAGTCATAGGTGTAGATGGATTATCCTAAACTCAGTCCATAGCAGCAGATTCTTGACCACACGTGAAGCTCTTGGTAGGGCCTCAACCATTGGACCTCAGTCTCCTCACAGGACAGTTGTGAGGAAACAAGGGATTTATACAGAGCAATCTCTGGAAAAGAGAGGGAATGGCCTTCAGATAAGGTTTTGGCAATTCAGTGAGCATATGACAGGAAGATACCAGAAAGGGCTCAGGTGGGGCCTGTTATTAATCATGCAACAGGTGTGGGATTATGAACCGAAACATGGTTCTCTTTCATTATTGCCCTATCCCAATGAGGAAGGGGATCCTTCACTTTGTTCAGTTTTGCAGCTGGGGAAACCGAGGCACACAGAAGCCAGGTGACCTACTTATGACCTCAAGTTCACAGGAAGCTCGGCCTGACTTCTCTACCATGCTCGCTAGGACAATGGGTGCTATTCAGTCCACTTCTTGTGGTGGGAAGTCTACTTCTTTCAGTCGTGGTTCTTGAACTCTACGATTGGGCACTGTTCCCGAGCTCCTCAGCTCAAGGCTAGCGCTTTATCACTTGATCCCACAGTGCCACTTCCAGTTTTCTGGTGGTTATTTGGAGATAAGATTCTCAAACACGTTCCTCCCAGGGCTGTCTATGAACCATTATCCTCATATCTCAGCCTCCAGTGTAGTTAGGATTAGAGTTTTATGCCACTGGCACCCGATTTAAGTGTAATTCTGATTTTCTCTCTCTCTCCCTCTCCCTCTCTCTCTCTCTCTCTCTCTCTCTCTCTCTCTCACTGTCGCTCTCAGGAACGGGTAGAATGGGTGCTGTAGGAGGTGGGCCAACGTCCCCAGGTAGCTGGAACCCAAGATGGCCCACTCATTCTGGAGGTGGGCTGTTGGTCGGGAGCTGTCTCTTTCAGCGTGTTGATACATCTCCATGAGATAAGCCCTCTGAGCCCTTGCAAGACTGACAGGGTTATTCATTTTCCATCTAGCTTTACTGGATTTATTATATTGTATTCTTTTCTACATTATTTTCTAGCACCTGGCCAATATTATGGTACATAGTTACTGAATGAAAATGTAATGTCAACTTAAGAAAGTCATTTAGCGATCTGGGAATGTGGCTTCATGATATGATAATTGCCTAGCATGCATGAAACCCTGAATTCAATTCCTCAGTACCACATAAACAGAAAAACACTGGAAATGGTGTTGTGCCTCAAGTGGTACAGTGATTGCCTTGAGCAAAAAAGCAAAAAAAAAAACCAAACCAAAAAACATTTAATTAGTAAATGCAAAACAAAGAACTCATACTTGGAATATATAATTGCTCCTGCCATACTGACACCTGACAATAATCCATAATTCATGTACTTTTTCTAATATTAGGATATTGTGTTGAAAAAAAGTTTTGTTCATTAGGTCCCAGCAATTAATGTCTTGAATGTGCTTAGATGTCAGGTGAAGATTAATTCTGCAAATTCAAAGATTCCAGGATTTTGAATGGTCTCTGCTAATCACAATGAGAAGGGTAGTCTAAGTGAGATTTGGAAATCTTTTTGGTTATTCATGGCACCACGACGGCAGAGGCAAATTAACAGTTGTGACAGAAGAGAAGGAATAACTCCAGAGTTAATGAATAAATGATATTTACTAATGTATGCCAGAAACATTTATAGAGAACGATTTTTGGTTATTGAACAAATAGTTATCAACTAGTCTTATTCCTCATTACCTTTAGCATTCTAAATCTCTTAGGCTACTTCTTAATCTCTGTGTAATACATGTATCTCCTTCTGTGCTGTTTTTTCTTACCTTAACTTCTTTGCTTTCTAAAAATCTCAATCTTTCTATATTTCTCTATGAACATTTCCTGATACTAAATACACCTACTCAGACAGCAGAGAATGCTAATTAAGCGTCCCATAGCTCATGAGTCATTAATGAAACAACATAGAAAAGGAGGACATATTTATTGTTATCTCAAATTTTCTGAAAAGCTGCAATGCCATCATTTGATTCAAATTTCCATTATTTGTCTACATAGTGTCATTCATTGCACATAAATGCAAATATGAGCTGGGTGCTGGTGGATCACGCCTGGAATCCTAGCTATTCATGAAACCAGAGGATTGTGGTTCAAAGACAGACTGGTCAGGAATGTCCATGAGACACTTATCTTCAATTAACCACCGGAAACCCGGAAGTCGTGCTGTAGCTAAAGCGGTAGAGCTCTCAATTTGAGCTGAAGAGCTGAGGGAGTGCGCCCAGGATCAGAGTTCAAGCCCCACAACCAACAAAAAGTGCAAATATTACCTTAAGTTTCCCCAAAAGGAAGGACAAGATCAATAATCTTCCCAAGCAGAAAAAATAATTTCAAAATGATTCAGTGCACCTACTTTTGCTGAGTTATTTAAGTTATGGCTTCTTTGCTAGACATATTCTCTTCCTTTATAAATTGTCAAATACTAACATTACAATAAACTTCATCTAATATTTTTTGTTTCAAAAGAGAAGTCTATACAGTTGATGTCACTTAGCTTTCTTACTATCTTAATTCAAAGCCAAACCAGGCAGGAGAGTCTGTCAAACTCTTATCGCAAATTGAACACCAAAATACCAGAAGTGGAGTTTTGGCTCAAACAGTAGATTACTAGCTTTGGGGGCAGGTGGGCTGGAAAGACAACTGTTCAGGGACAGGATCCAGCCTCTGGGTTCAAGCCCCAGAACCAGCACAAACTAAACAAACAAGCAAACAAAAATCCCAGATTTTTCTTTGGGGCCCTCCTTAAAGGTGTACTGGTCAGAGAAGAGGCTTCTTTTGCTGATCATATTGACTGGATCCTGCTTTTTTGGAATCCTTATTACTCTGGAGAACTCAGGACCAGACCAAAGGAATTGATAACTGACTCCTGCATCGAGAATCATCTCAGGGGTGAAATATCCATCTATAAGACACTTTAAAACCTCTATGTCTTTGTTCCTTTGCAGGAGAACACTTTTTAAACAACGTTATTTCCTTTTGTTCTATACTGGCCTTCAAATGGTACATTATTTCTTTTTGTAACACTATGAACTAGAAGTTTACATAAAAAATTTATATGAGTAAAGAACACACTCAAAAAGCCAGGGACAGAGTTTCCTTCAAGCCTTGGGATATTTTTCTTGTACAGTAAAAAGGAAAGCACAAGGTAACTTGAACTTTGTTTTTCCTCTATGTTCCATTCCTCTCCTGTGGTCAGTTTCCATATCCAGTAACAGTTACTTCCAGTAACAATCGATGGTGCTGCTTGAGGTATGATGAATGTTTTCTGGCTTCACTGCAATAAGACGAGAACACCTACGGACCTGAGGTAAAACGTGTTTCAGAGACAATTTAGTAAAGGGAAAATATGAAATTTATATTGCTTTAAATATATTATACATGAGTACATTGAGTTCAAACTTTGTAAGTTCTCTGTAAGCTAATGCGAATTTTAAATGGGAAGACGGTTTTCAGAACATTCTTTTTGTGAGTGTATGTGCTGTTCATTATTTCCCAAGTGTACGTGAGCTAACAGTAAGGAAACAATAGCAATAATAGGAGAAAGAGAAGTTCTGTTTTTAAGTATAAGGGTTCCATACAATATAGATGGCTACAAATAAGCAACATTGAAACAATAAAGCCAAGTCCAGGATGTAGATTTATGAGAGTGATATACAGAAAGCAAGACTCCTATGTGGAACATGAAGTATGAGGCCACTCCCATTCTAAATCATGCTTGCTAATCATGCAACTTTGTAGAAAGTAGAATGGAAGAATAATTCTGTTTTCAGTGCAAGTCAGATATAAAAGCATGGATTTAACTGGAAAAATGTCCATCTTGTGAGAGCAGGGATTATGCTAGCAATAAACTGTTGGCTAAGATCTCATTTCTTTTTTTTTCTTTACACACACACACACACACAGACACACACACACACACAGACACACACACACACAAACACACAAACATATATATTTGTTGGCGGTGGTCTTGGCACTTGAACTCTGGGCCTGCGAGCTGTCTCTCTGCTATTCAGCTCAAGCTAATGCTCTACCACTTGATCCACAGTGCCAATTCCAATTTTCTTTTAGTTAATTTGAGAAAAGAGTCTCTGGGACTTTCCTACTGGGGCTGGCTTTAAACCTCAATCCTCATATCTCACCATGACCCAGCTTATGATCACATTCCTAACAGTGTACACTCAAGATATGTAATGTGTCTGTTCATCTATCTTTATAAGAATTCTTTAGTTAAGGCTGAGGAGATGTCTCAGAGGTACAGCGCTTGCCTCGCATGCATGAGGCCCTTGGTTCATCTCCTCAGCACCACTTAAGCAATAAAGAAAAAAGCCGAAATTGGTGCTGTGACTCAAGTGGTAGAGTGCTAGCCTTGAGTTGAAGAGCTGAGGGACAGAGCCCAGGCCCAGAGTTCAGGCGCCATGACCAGACACCCCACCAAAACAAAAAAAAAAAGAATTCTTGAGTTAAAAATCTGGGCTACAGCTTAGACATTACCCTCACAAAAATGTTTGTCATTTAAAAGTTGATACTCCTGGAGAAATAAAACCTAAGAATGTAAAGGAGTCTGGGAAGTTCAATTGGCATCCAGCCTGGGCAGAACACTCTTTGCAACAGTATATAAAATTAAGCAGTCAAAATCTGGATTGGAAGAATGGCTCAATTGATGGAAGACCAGTCATGAGCAAGATTGCTGAATAAGAGCTTTAGGCTTTTGCATATATACATATAAACATACACAAACACCCAGAGGCACTTATATGTGCACACACAAATACACAAATGAAACAACTCTCAGAATGTGTAGAAAAGTTAGAAAACAATAAATATATGTCGTGAACAAAACTAGAATCAAGTGATAATTTTTAGTATTTGAAAATTCTCAAATGAACTTCCTTCAAATAAGTTTGAGAATATTACATTGGTAGGGATCAGAGATAGTAAGAATTAATAATCATTATTAAAGCGATCAGATCCATGGAGGAATGAATCAGAGATCTGGCAGGTGCATCTGAAAATGTTCATATCCTGTATCAAATGTTAGAACATCTTTGAAAATAGTAGATAAAGTCTAAGCAGTCACTCTGGTGTATAATATCACTGGAGAAGTTCAGAATTGGAAGTCTGTATCTAGATTAAATAAACCAAGAAACTATGGCAGGGCAATGTGATACAAGCTTAGAATTCTAGCACCGAGATTAAGACAGGAGATTAGAAAATGGAATTACATAGTGATATGTTCCCTGGACCAAGTAATTTTGTCTTAATAAAACAAAACAAACAAGAAAGGAATACATAGTTGGACATTTGGGCTAATTTTGTCATTATGTTTTGAGAAGTCAAATTTCCTGTTGAAATGCAACTCATATTTAATCCTCACTTGTGTTTTAAATTCTCTCTTCATTACAGAACATTCTTAGATGCAAAATGACTCATGATTCCCATCCAAAATTTGAAAAAATAAGTTGTCATCATTCTGTTGTAACCCAAAGAAATGATGAAGCATTACACAAGCTTAAGCTTGGAAAAATAGCAAAGTTCGTCTAATGAAGGATTTTGAAGATCTTGCTAAATTAGAATTTAGATTTAAAATATTTTGGTTTTGTTTGTAATTTTATATTCTATAGGATTCTACAAAATTGTTTTTAAGTAGAGGGTTTAATTGACATTCACAGATGATTTTGCATTCTATGTGACTATAATATTCTTTCAAGAACTTGTTTAATAGATAATTCCAACAGTTCATGTATGAAATGATAATGTGAATGTTGTAGACAGAGTTGCCAACAAATTGATGATATTAATTTATAAATTTAGAATAAGAGCAATTTTTGGAGTCTTTGGTATAACATGGTATGAAGAGAATAATTGTGTGACATCTTCTTTCTTCTACCTGTATGTAACACAGGAAGCAATTTCCTTAATTATTTGCTATTGTATACACTGAAAAAAATGTTGCATTTGGGGTTTGATTTTATTTTTGTTTTTGTTTTATTGGTTTGTCCTAGCGCTTTTTCTCTGGGCCTGGACACTGTCTCTGAGCCTGTTTATGCTCAAGGCTCGTGCCCTACCACTTCAATCTCAGTGCCACTTGCGTCTGGCTTTTGCTGAGAATTTTATTGGAGATAAGAATCTAGGGAATATTCTTGCCTGGGTGGGCTTTCAACTGTAATCTTCTGATCTTAGCATCCAGAATTTATATGATAGCTAACAATTATAAATATAAATAATATTTGCAAGTGTTCTGATATCAAAAATACCAGTGGGGGGGAAATGATGCAACCCAGTTTATTTTGGTGTTCTTACCAGAACATGAATGGCATCACATTAGCAGCATTGTATTTTTTCACAATAGAGATAAGCTATTCATCATATGAATTAAGGGAAGTTTGAGATGCACCCTAAAAGTTGGAGAATTTTGAGCTAGGATGACTCTATATCATAAATATTGGTATTGGTGGTCATAAAAATAATAGCTTATTGTGATAAACAATTGCTAACTCTTGAAGAATTAATTATTACCGATGCTACATAGTTTTATCCTCTACCAGAACATGGTTATTTTCCTGTTGTCTCTCAATCTGTAACACCCCATTGGAAAATGCATCTATTGCAGAATTACATAACATGCAAGCCGGTATTGTTTTGAATCTCTCAGGTATGGAATCTTCAGAATTTGAAAATGAGTAATTACTAGTCATTGGAATGTTGACGAACACATATATTCTGTCTTCTTAACAACTTATTTACTTTTACAAGTTATTTGTTTCCATAGAATTAAACTGTTTTCGCTTTTAGTATGAGAAAGTACTATATTTATTCTTTTTTCAAAATATTGGTAAGTATATTGTGAAAATATTGTCTAGTCGGATAGCATTCAAATTGATGGTCCTCTGATTAAAAAGGGGTAATTAATTCAAATTAGACACCAAACAGTATGGATTTTTAAAAAGTTACTACATAAAGAATAATATGTACTTTACCAATACAGTGAAATTTTATTTCATGCAGCTTATTTTTTAAATTTTATTTTATTTTCAAAGTGATGTACAGTGGGGTTACAGTAATTTTAAGGTAGTGAATACATAACTTTTCAAACTTGTTATCCCCTACCTCATTTTCTTCACAGTTTTCCTTCACCCCAGTACCCCTCACAAGTTGTAATGTACATTTCCAACATATTGTCTTGTGAGTATTGCTATTGCATTGGTTTGCCTTTGTCCTCTGTCTCACCATTTTGTTGTTCCTCTTCCCTTCCCTAATTAAGGTAAATATATACACAATACACAGGCTACCAAAATCAAATACAGCAGGGAAATAAGCATAGAGGAAAACCCCAAAAGAAAATGGAAATCACATAGTACATTAAAAACAACAATCGCAAATAATACTCTCTGTTTCCATATCTTGGAGTTCATTTTGCTTAGCATCAGATTATAAGGTTATATATATATGCAAAACAAAGCCACTGGAAAATAGTAGTTTCATGGACACTATATCATGAAAACAACATGTTTACTGTTTTTGATATTAAAGGTGGAGTTAGGATTGATGAACTTGTGGTTCTAATAAAGGAATTTCAATAGAGTTTTAAAATTATGACAGGTTTTTCTGGGAAGGTGGCTCAGTGGTAAGAGCGCTTGCCTTGCATGCCTGAAGCCCTGGGTTCGATTCCTCAGCACCACATAAGCAAAAAGAAAAAAAAGCCGGAAGTGGTACTGTGGCTCAGGTGGTAGAGCGATAGCCTTGAGCTGAAGAGCTGAGGGACAGCGCCCAGGACCAGAGTTCAGGCGCCACGAGTGGACACCCCCAAAAAAATATGACAGGTAAATTTTAATTTGTTCAAATTTTTTAACAACTTAGCCTATTATGAAAATTTAAAATTTCTTGGGAAAATAGGCTTTCATGCAAAGTAATGAATGGAGACTTAGCTGAGAGGGAGCAAAGTGGGTGAAGATGGCTCATTTTCATACTAAACAAACAAACCTCAGAAGCCTTGTTATAAGTCCTGTAGGTTCCCTTGAGAATTGTCCTTACCCAGGAAATCTACTCACTATGTGAAACAAGGTTGTAGTGGAATTTATATTCAAGGTTCTTAAAAAGAAAATCAAAATTTGTGTATTGACTTTAATTACCAAACAGTAATTCTCTGAAAAAGATAATTTGGGTCAAAATATTTAGGGAAAAAGTCCACTCAAAAATGTTTGTAATACGTTCTACAATGTCTTTGCATGTGAAGCACTGAACTACAGAAAAATACCTGATTGGATACTTGAAACCAATGATTTCACATTTCTTAGTAGCTCAAAAATATAATATCCTTATTAACATGAGATAGTGAAGATTTCTCTTATTACATAAGCCAAAAAGTTTTGGGATCAGAAAAGAATTGAGCAAAGTGAAAATGCAAGAAAACGCGTTCTTAGAAGTCCTAGCTAAGCATATTGGCTTCAGCAGTGGAAGGAGGCCAAACTTTTTGATATATTGTCTTAATATTTTTGCTCCCTAAAGTGATTTTACAGAGCCTATTTAGCTCACTACCATTTAGAATGGATTGAATGAAGACATGAAAATAAATTCCACATCCAAATAAAAGAGTTTTAAAAGAGAAACCGTGAAGATGTAGCAGTGGGGAAGGACTTATAGTCCTTCACCTTCACTAGACTTGAAGCCAAGAATCTGTGATTAGTTGGAAATCACATAAGAGCTAAGAGATGGACAGAGACATAGGAGATAGGAGCATTGTCCTTTTGTAACAGACACTGTCATCCAAGGTATGGGTGATTTAACTCTATTCTTTTCCGTACATCCTTCTGAGCAAATGGAAGACCAAGAGAAAGATAATCTATTGAAATAATTTTTGAAAGAATAACTTCACTGATCCTGATATGGTATCTAAAGAGAGTCTTAAGAGAGAAGATAAAAGTGAAGTATTCTTCGGTTTCCTCTAAGCATCTTGTTAGCAAAGTATATCTTTGAGGTTAGAAGTGATTGAACCAAAAAGTGGTGGAGTACCCATTTTTTTTCTAAATTTTATTTTATTTGTGAACATACTGTACAGAGGGGTTACAATTATATGGGCAAGATAATGCATACATTTCTTACCAAGCATTGCAGCCTCCTCCTTTGTTTACACTTCACCTCCCTTCCCAGCCTCCCCCCTCCCCCCACCCAATCCTTCCCCACCTCCCCCCCACCCAGTCCTTCCCCCCCCCACCGACATTGTAAAGCTCGTTTTTAACAAGACAATTTGTACTTCTCATTGTTGCAACAGGTCCACCTGAATCCTTAAACGACTTGTTTTTCCCCATCTCCTCCACAAGTTATACTAACATCAAATATAGTGAATGCGGGGGTTATAGTGTGGGGGAGGGACATACAAAACAACAAAGAAATAATCTTTTAAATGCTTTAGAAACACATGCATGAAAGAAAAAAACATTAAAATACATATCTAAGGGTTCATTTTCCTAACATCACATTATCTGAACTTTTCTGCTTGACTCACACATATACTAGATATTGCAAATAAGGGAAACCATGGGACCTGTGTTTCTTTGGGCCTGGCTTACTTCACTTAATATAATTTTTTCCAAGCCTTTCCATTTCCTAACAAATGGGGCAATGTCATTCTTTCTGATGGAGGCATAGAATTCCATTGTGTATATATACCACATTTTCTTGATCCATTCATCTAGTGAAGGGCATCTGGGTTGGTTCCATATCTTAGCTATGGTAAATAATGCTGCAATAAACATAGTTGTGCTGGTAGCTTTAGTGTGGTCTTGTTTGTAAACATTTGGGTAAATGCCCAAAAGTGGGATTGCTGGGTCACAGGGGAGCTCTATGTGAAGTCTTTTGAGGAACCTCCATACTACTTTCCAAACTGGTTGAACAAGTTTACATTCCCACCAACAGTGAAGTAAGGTTCCCTTCTGTCCACATCCCCTCCAGCATCTGTTGTTGTTAGAGTTCTTGATTTTTGCCATTCTAACTGGAGTGAGGTGGTATCTCAATGTTGCTTTGGTTTGCATTTCTTTTATGGCTAGGGATGTTGAGCATTTCTTCATGTGTCTATTGGCCATCCTTCTTTCTTCTTCAGAGAAGTTTCTCTTTAAGTATTTAGCCCACTTATTTATTGGGCAGTTGTTTCTTTGAGGATTTGTTGTTGGGGGATTTAATTTTTTGAGTTCCAATTATATTTTAGATATGAGACCATTATAAATTGTATGGCTAGTGAATATCTTCTCCCAATCCGTGGGCTTTCTAGTGATCTGGCTAGCTATGTCCTTGGCCAGGCAGGAGCTCTGCAATTGCATGCAATCCCATTTGTCCAACCTTTTTTTTAATTTTTTTTGTGTTTTGGGTCTCTATTAAGAAAATTTCAGCCTGTGCCAAGGACACCTAGGGTTTCTCCTATTCCATCCTGTAATATTTTCAGAGTGTCTGCTTTGACTCCGAGGTCTTTAATCCGTTTGGAGTTGATTCTGTTGCAGGGTGATAAATAAGGATCTAGCTTTAGTTTTCTACAAGTAGTTAATGAATTTTGCCAGCACCATTTACTGAAGAGTCTGTCTTTCTTCCATTCTATTTTTTAGCTCCCTTATCGAAAATTAGATGGCTATGGGACTGTAGGTTCATTTCTGTGTTTTCAATTCTATTCCGTTTGTCATCTTTTATGTTTTACTTCAGCTTTCCCTATTTGGTTTCCCTTTAAATTTGCATCTTGTCTTATTGTTCCAGCTAGCATTCTAATACTAAGTAGTTGAAGAGAAGTGGAGAGACCAGACATCCTTATCTCTTTCCTGAATTAATAAGAAATGGCTTTAACTTTTCAACATTATGTATAATGCTGGCTGTAGGTTAATCAATTCTTAGCAGAAAGAAGAGCACTGGAGCAATATCAGTTCCAAATTTCAAACTATACTAAAAAGCCACACTAATAAGAAGAGCTTGGTACTGGCACAAGAACAGTTTTGAGGACCAATGGAATAGGACTGAAGACTCAAAAATAAACACACTGACATATTGCCACCTAATCTTTGACAAGGGAGCTAAAAAAATAGAATGGAAGAAAGACAGCGTTTTCAGTAAATGGTGCTGGTAAAATTGGTTGTACACCTGTAGAAAACTAAAGCTAGATCCATATATATATTTATATATCATATATATCATGAAGGGTGATATATATATATACATACATATATACATATATATATATATATATATATATATATATATCTTAATAGAGAACCAGAAACAAAACAAATCAAAGAGAGGTTGGACAAATGGGATTGCATGAAACAGCAGAGCTTCTGCAAGGTAAAGTTCATAGACAGCAAGATCAATAAAAAGCCCACTTACTGGGAGTTCTTCATGAGTCATAAAACAGACAAAGTCTTATATATAAAATATACTTAGGAATCAAAATCATAAATACCTCAACAACACATCCTCAAAGGAACAACTGTCCAATATCTAAGTTGGCTGAAGACTTAAAGAGAGACTTCTTTGAAGACGAAATAAAAAATGTCCATTAGACACATGAAGAAAAGAAAATATATATATATATATTTGTAATTTGGAGAGTGGAAGGGATATAGCAGAATGCTTAAATGGGGATTCAGGTTGACCATTGTGACAATGAGATGTACAGGACACTGTGCAGAAAATGAATTTACAATCTCAGGCAGGGGTTGAGGAGGTAGGAGTTGGAGATGTGGGGAAGGAAAGGATGGTAGGAGAAAAACAAAGGAGGAGGTAACAATGCTGTATACGAAATGTACTCATAACCTAGTCCTGTAACTCTGAACCCTCTGTACAGTATTTTTACAATAAAAATATATTTTAAAAAATCTCTGCCTGCTGTAGATTTCCAGTGCTCCCCTCGGAATTGCATTTTCTGCCTATTCTGGCTGTGGTTAGGTCCACCTGCCCAATGGATCAGTAGTCTTCAAGGCATCTTGGTCTTGCAGTGGGACTTGGATTATCCAGTGGTGGTTGGAACCAGGCCAAGGACAGGACAAAACCACTTCCAGGACATGGCTTCGTCATTGCCCAGGTAACTAGGATTGCAAGCAGAATTTCTCTGAATTTGACTCCAGAAAACTATCAGTGAACCAAAAGGCAAGTCCACCAAACACCTCACTCCCCCCACCCCATTTCCTCCTTTCTCCCTCCCTGGGAAAGTAGAAAATAATTTTGCAGGTTTTGACACACACACAAAATGCCCACCATCTCCCCTGGTAAACTTGGTTTCAAGTCACTAAGTCATGTCAACGGATAATGCTGCATTCATTATTCTGGACAACATCTTCAGGTTGTTTGATGCTTTAATTTGTTGTTGTTGTTGTTGATGTTGTTGGTAGGGGTGCCTGAACTCTGGGTCTGGGTGCTGTCCCTGAGCTGTTCAGCTCAAGGCTAGCGCACTACCACTTTAGCCATAGTGCCACTTCCAGTTTTTTCTGCTTATGTGGTGCTGAAGAACTGAAAGTAGGACCTCATGCATGCAAGACAAGCACTCTACTACTGAGTCTTCTTCCAGCCTTAATGATTTAATTCTTTACAATTTCTTTTTGTCCGTCATGGGCCTTGAACTCAGGGCTTGGGTATTAACATATCCCAGAGTTCTTTAGCTCAAGGGGAGTCCACTCCCAATTGAGTTACAGTGCCACTTCCTGTTTGGAGATAACTGACTCACAGACTTTCATGCCAGGATTTGCTTTGAACAGATGAATTTTTAAATTATATTTCTCCTAGGTGTTTATTGGAACATTAAAGTTTTTCTGGAATTTAATGTTTTCTGTAAACGTTTGTCTTCAAGTAATCCAAAAGCATTAAATATTACATTTCAAAGCTATCCTTTAGCACATCCATTTTGAAATTATTATCTTAAGATGAAATTCTAATTCTTTGTAGTAACAACCCATTAAAGTCCAAATGGGAAATATGCTAATTTCAGCAGCCTTGGCTCTCCTCCCTCTTTTTTTCTCTCCAGTATCTTTTCTTGTTTTGGAACAAGTGTCATGGACTGTCCAACCAATCAAAAGGAAGATTATTCCATTAATTTAATAGAAAAGGTATCCAGCCTACCTGTATCTCAAGGGAACTTTGAGTATAATGTTAATCTAATAGTGGATTTTCAGTCATTTCAATAATTTTTTGTTTAACCACTCATTAAAGAGGTTCCAAAAGGCAAGATTCAAAAATCATGTTCTGCTTTCAAAGCTAATAATTCAACAAAGATTACATGGTGAAGAATTTCTCTTTTATCGTAGCCCTTACC
Organism: Dipodomys spectabilis; assembly: GCF_019054845.1. Classification (NCBI taxonomy): domain Eukaryota; kingdom Metazoa; phylum Chordata; class Mammalia; order Rodentia; family Heteromyidae; genus Dipodomys; species Dipodomys spectabilis. The sequence continues at coordinate 725,179 of NW_024871122.1, forward strand.
ACTGACTCCTTCCCTTCAAACTTGTAGCTTTGTTCAGTTTTCTTGTTCCAGCATTCATTTTGGTATTTGCTTCAGTAATATCCTTGTAGTATTTGACAATGAAATTCCATTTATTGTTAGAAAGCTCAATTCATATTGCCAGAGGCAGACTCATGAGCAGTTCATAAAGCATAAACTATTGAGAATCGTTAACATGGTCATATGCAAATATTCCATAAATTAATATAAGTACCACATAAATGTGCACTTTCATATACTTTTAAAAATGCAAAGTAGTTACATATATATGTCATAAAATAATTCATATCACTGGTAGAAGAGATTAAGCTAAAATTTTTATTAATATCATCCCCAATATTTTTTCAAATTTTCTTTTCTCATTAACATTCACCTTAGGGCCTGCTTTTCCTAGCAACAAGTTATAAGTTGATATCCTTGGATTTTAGTCCCCTCTGAGTAACGTCTTTTCTTTCCACCACTAGTTAGTCCCTCATGTTAAATACCTGAGGAATAAGGTCCCATTGTGCCTGCAAGAAAAGTACCCAAGTCGACTGTCTGTGCCTACTCTTGCTTTGCTTTGTTTGTGAATGTGGTAGCAGAGACAGGGGTGTCAGAGATCAGGTGGCTGGAACCATGGTGTTAAGAATTATGGGTAGCAAAATGAGTAGCAGAGAATAGGATACCAGGGAAAGGATAATTGTGACTGTAATTGCTGAGTTGTATTGGCAGTAAATTGGGTAGCAGCAACAGCTTTGCAGGGGTTGGGGCAGCTAATACATGTATCCAGAACAATTTAACAGTGACAAGGAAGCACAGACAAAATGAAAGATAAAAATTGTGAGGCATTGTGGGAATTCTTTGTCTGCCCATTCTAAAAACATGGAGGAGGGTTATTTTAAACTAAAACTACAAAAGAAAATTTAAGGTCTTGGTGCTAACAAATCTGTCCAGGTGTTACTACATTAAATAGAGAATTCAAAATGGTTTTTCTTCATGAATACAGAGATCAAAGATATTATAATTCTTATTTCAAAATGCAAATTAAAGGGGAAAATTAATCAGGAGGTAAAATTCATGTTGAATGTTAATATTTAAGCAGAAAAGAAGATCCTAGATGGCAGACTAAAGACAAAGCAATATTAGAGCATTATATGTTCAATAATAATTAAGAAACTTAATTGAAAAATTGAGCTAGAATGTTCACATCAGGAAAAGGCAAGCAATCAGAGTCTACCACCAACAAAGAAACATCATAATGTATATCTCAGAAAAAGGAACCAAGTTCCTTATCCTTGATGTCAATGATACACATAACCCCCCTTACAAACACACACACTCACACACACACACGAATTATGCAACAGCTCAAGATACTCACATCCATTCAACATGAATCAAAGATCTTCTTGTAATACTTGAAACTTTAAATTTTGAAGTCTTACTCTGAAAACATTACAGGAAGGAATAGGAGAAACCCTAGGTCTCCTTGGCACATCCGAAATTTTCTTAAAAGAGACCCAGAAATACAAAAAATCAAAGACAAATGGGACAAATGGGATTTCATGAAATTGCAGAGCTTCTGCATGACAAAGGACATAGCTATCAAGATCACTAGAAAGCCTATGGATTGGGAGAAGATCTGCACTAGCCATACAACGGATAAGGGTCTCATATCTAAAATATACCTGGAACTCAAAAAATTAAATCCCTCAAGAACAAATCTTCAGAGAAACAACTGCCCATTAAATAAGTGGGCTAAAGACTTAAAGAGAAACTTCACTGAAGGGGAAAGAAGGATGGCAAATAAACACATGAAGTAATACTCAACCTCTCTAGCCATAAAAGAATTGCAAATAAAAACAACATTGAGGTACCACCTTACCCAATTAGAATGGCTTTAATCAAATACTCTAATAACAACAGATGCCGGAGGGGATGTGGACAGAAAGAAAGCTTACTGCATTGTTGGTGGGAGTGTAAACTTGTTCAACCACTTTGGAAAGCAGTATGGAGGTTCATCAAAAGACTCCACATAGAGCACCCCTATGACCCAGCAATCCCACTTTTTGGCATTTACCCACATGATCACAAACAAGATCATAGTAAAGCTATCAGCACACCTATGCTTATTGTAGAATTATTTACCATTGCTATGATAGGGAACCAACCCAGATGCCCCTCAGTAGATGAATGGATCAAGAAAATGTGGTATATATACACAATGGAATTCTATGCCTCCATGAGAAAGAATGACATTGCTCCATTTGTTAGGAAATGGAAAGACTTGGAAAAATTATATTAAGTGAAGTAAGCCAGACTCAAAGAAACATAGGTCCCATGGCTTCCCTTATTTGCAATAACTAGTATATGTCTGAGGCAAGCAAAATATTTCAGATAAATGGATGCTAGGGAAATGAACCCCAAGATAAGTATTCAATTTTTTTTAATTTCATGCAGTTATTTCTAACATATTTTTAAGATGATTTCTATATTGCTTTTTATGTCTCTCCCCCTGCTTTCACTGTATTTGATGTTGGTAAAATTTGTGTAGGGGAAGGGCATAAACAAATCGTTTAACTAGGGGCACAGGTGGACACATTGCAACAATGAGATATACAAGTAATTATGTCGAAAAATGAATTTTACAACTTTGGCTATCTACTTTCCAGCTGATCTATAGGTATAGAAGCAAAACGTAATACAAAGCAATACAAACCACTTCTTACTATAAATAATTTTTCTCTGAACATCTTAAAAGTCAATTCTGACAACATGCAATAAAAAATCCCTAAGTTTAAAACATTCTTCTAGACAAATTGAAGAAATACTGAGAACAAGTGTTTTAAGAATAATTTCAGAGAGCTTGAACTCAACGCCTGGGTTCTGTCTCTGACATTTATTACTAAAGACTAGTGCTGCCACTTTGAACCACAGTGCCACAGTAAAGTCTCACCAATTTTCCTCTCCATACTGGCTTTGAACTATGATCTAGATGTTTCAGCTCTCTGCATAGCTAGGATTATAGGCATGAGTCCATGCACCTGGCTAGAATAATTGCTTACCTGAGACAGAGGCCAGTTAGTATTAAATGTCATTCATGTTTAACTTTGTAAAATAAAGTTAACTGAAATGTCTTCCACTAGAAATAAGGAATTAAATGTGTAGATGGGTTACAAAGTTCTTACCAAAAGATACATATTTTCCTTGCTTTGTTTTTCTTCCAAAATTGTTTGCTTTCCCGAATCATACCTTATCTTTCCTTGCTGGTTTCTTTAGTTTATTCCATACATGCCCACAGCTCCTTCAACTATCATTTCTTATGTGAAGACCTTGCAAATATCTATTTTCAGTCCAAACTCCTTGTATGCACCTCTCAACCATATATTCAACTGACATAAAAACTTGTGAAACAGTAATCATCTCTTATCATTACTGGATATTAAAGTGTAAGTAAAATTTAAGAAAATAAAGAATAACATAAATAAATATAACATTATTTTAATAGTAATGCTAAACATAAATAAAACGTTGATTATTTTCCGGAGCAATTTAATAAAAACCTCAAGGAAAAGAAATCAACTTTTTTGAGTGCTGATATTATGGTTTAAACTTAGGACCTTACCTTGTCACTTAGGCTTTTTCGCTCAAAGGTGGTGCTCTGTATTTGAATGACAGCTCCCCTTCCAACTTTATTTGGGGGATTATATAGAGGTAAGAATCTCATGTAATAAAAAACATTTGTGTCCCTATCTTGGGGTTCATTTCACATAACATCCTCTTATAGGGTACCATGTACAAGTTACTCCAAGTAAGATTAACCATGGGACCTGTGGTTATTTGAGCCTGGCTTAATCACTTAATATAATTGTTTCTGCGTCTTTCCCTTTCCTAGCAAATGGGGAGATGGCATTTTCTCTGATTGGAGGCATAGAATTCCATTGTGTGTGTGTGTGTGTGTGTGTGTGTGTGTGTGTGTGTGTGTGTGTGTGTGTGTGTATCACATTTTCTTGATCCATTCATCTACTGAGGAACATCTGGGTTGGTTCCATATCTTAGCTATGGTAAATAATGCTGCAATAAACATAGTTGTACTGGTAGCTTAGTATGGTCTTGTTTGTGATCATTTGGGTAAATGCCCAAAAATGGGGACTGCTGGATCATAGGGTGGCTCTAAGTGAGGTCTTAGAAAACTTTATATCAAGTGAAGTAAGCCAAAACCAAAGAAACATTGGTCCTATGGTTTCCCTTATTTGCAATAACTATTATATGTCTGGGACAAGCATAAAAGTTCAAAAGCTATGTCCATATGACCAGATAAGATGCTGTTAAGCGAAATGAACCCCAAGATAGGATTTATAATCTACCATTTGTTTTTTTTTTCTTTTTATGTTCCTCCCCCATGGTTTAATCTTTGTTTTCACTGTATTTAGTGTCGGTGCCCTGCATCTTGTATACACCCTTCTCTAGCTTGGGAAGTGGAAGGGACAAAACAAAATAGATAAATAGTGATACAGGCTGACGCATTGTAACAATGAGATGCACAAGACACTATGTTGAAAAAGTATCTTTACAATATGGGTGGGAAAGAGGGGAAGGGAGTAGAGGGGAGTGTATTTGTGGAGGTAGGAGGGAAGGGGAGGGGAAAAACAAAGGAGGAGGTAACAATGCTTGATAGAAAATGTACTCATTAACTTGCTCATGTAACTATAACCCCTCTACACAGCATTTTTACAATGAAAACCTCTTTTAAAAAATAGAAGGTGTGCCGGGCATCGGTGGCTCACGCCTGTAATCCTAGCTACTCAGGATGCTGAGATCTGAGGATAACGGTTCAAAGACAGTCCAAGAAAAAAAGTCCGTGAGACTCTTATCTCCAATAAAACCACTATAAAATCGATGCTGGTGCTGTGACTCAAGCGGTAGAGCACTCCCCTTGAGCTGAAGAGTGCAGGGACAATGCTCGAGCCCAGAGTTCAAGCCCTGCGACTGACACACACACACACACACACACACACACACACACACACACACACACACACAAACAGAAGGTGTCATGTACACCAAGTATAGTAGTCCCATCTGTAATCCCACCTGATTGGGAAGCAGAAATGACAAGGATCTTTGTCTCAGGCCAGGCCAAAGAAATAACTGCCAAGACAGCCATCTCAACAAATGAGCTGGCCATAGTAGTTCACATCTGTAATCCTAGCTAATTGTGTGGGAGACATAAGAAGCAATCTAAGATCATTCAGTCAATCTAAGATCAGACCCGGGCAAAAAGTTCAAGACCTCAAGTAAATAAAATGGACCAGAAGTATAACAAAAGTAATTGAACTGCTTGTTGCTATACAACTAAATTCCTATCTAGCAAGCAGAGAATACCTGAATAGAACCCTAGTAATACTCCTCGCTTCCACCAAAAAGCCTAAATAACTTTGTCCTATTTGAACATCTAATTTCAAGGCCACTGACAGATCAGAGATGGTGATACTGTCTTAAAAATTGGGTATTCAAAAGAGACAAAGTTCTTTAGGTTTTGAAAAAGTTGAAAAGGTAGGAAAATCCATGCGATGTTTGTTAGCTCCGTAATTCTAGAAAACATAAAATGTACTCAAGTATTTAATATATATCCATATGTGTGCATATATTCATGTATATATATATATATATATGTGTGTGTATACATATAATCATATATATATATATATATATATACATACATATATATGTATGGTTCATCTCTTTTCTGTGTAGCAAATGGTTCAAATGAATCTGTACAATCACTACTCAAAGGCATGAATAGACAAAGAGAATGAGCAGAGAACTCATACTCAGGAATCTATGGTTAGCCCATAACCTGAAAATCTTTTACAGCAGTTTGCATGTGTCAGTTACTGCAGTACAGGGACAATACGATGGCAATGAGATACCAGGCAGATGAAATGAGAAATGAGATATACAAATGGTACAATATTCTTCTGATGGGTAAGTAAAATTTCCAGTGTGTGTGTGTGTGTGTGTGTGTGTGTGTGTGTGTGTGTGTGTGTGTATGAGTGTGTGTGTGGGGGGGTGTATTACATTTACTTGGTTCATTTCTCTCTTGAAGAGTATTTGGGCTGATTCTGTAAGCATGGTTGTGCTGAAAACTTTACTATATCCTGGTTTGTAATCTTTCGGGTAAATGCCCAGGAGTAGAATTGCTGGATCATATGGAAGTGGGTAGTCAATAGAGGAGTGAAGTGGGAAAAGATAGAAGATTGAATAGGAGAAAAGGGGTAAAATGCAGAGAGGAATCCAGTAAATATCCTACAAAATTTAGAAGAGTGAAGGAAGAGCTGTATAGGGGAAGGATGGATGAGAATGTTGAAAGGGTTGACATTGATCAAGGTATATTGTACGCATAAACTGTTTTGTTTAATGATAACTGCTTTGCTACTTAAAATAATAATTAAAAAATCATGTCCCTAAAATGTTATGCAATTAGAAGCAAAGCATGAGATTCTGCTCAGATAATCTCTAGGGTCAATAAATCTTTTTGATTAGGATAAGTTTTAGAACAACACTAATGATACATATCATCTGAAGAAAATTTAATGATTTCCAGCTATTTAAAATAATCACTTTTGAAGATATGGCTCAAGTGGCAGAGTGCTACTTAGTGAGCAAAGCTGTCAGATAATGAATTCAAGTCTCAATCTCGAACACAAGTAAAAACAATAAGTATAATTTGGTCACTTTCCAGGGCATTAGTAGATCATGCATTAATCCTACGTTATATCAGAAGGCAGAGATCTGGGGATCTCAGTTCAATGTCAGCTTAGATTGGAATGTCTGTGAGACTCTCATCTCCAATTCACTGTCAAAGAAAGCTGGAAGTGGAATCATGAGTTAAGTGGTAGAATGCTAGCCTACAGCAAAAAGCTCAGGGGCAGAAGCCAAGCCTTGAGTTCAAGCCTTAGAATAGTGCATATATATACACAAAGAAAGTAAGTCACTCAATTTCTCAACCTTCCATTTCCCTAATCCTAACTCTAATCTTGGACAGAACCCTAAGAGTAATCTTGATGATAATAGTAACCCAATCCTAAAATTAATGGAAAACACACGAGTTTAGACACATTCTAACAGATACTCATTGTCTTTGAAATGATTTGCACTTTGTTCCAAATCCTACAGATTCCCTGAATTGGACTCTGAAATTGTTCCCTATTATGAATCATTAACCTCAAATCTTCATATCATGAAAATTATCACAGTTTCCACTGATCTTAACGTTTACTAAACTCCTATATCTCCAAAAAGAAGTTGAAGGATTATTTAAAATATACTTCAATACCTAACACTAACTATATATAAATCTTACCAGAAACCTTACTCTAAATTTAACCCAATTCAACCTTAAAGAGGAAACTTAGTAAAACTCTGTAGTTTTTGTTAAATCTCAAACTTATTTTACTTGAAAATATTAGCAGAAAACTCAGTTTTACCGTAAAGCTTACCCTTCCCTAAGCCTAAGTCTAACCTGAACTAGAACAGTAATCCTAACCCTAGAACTAATAGCCTTTGGATTCTAAAAGCCATACAAATACATTAGTTTTTATTCATCTTAACTTTGATTCAACTCATCTTTCTAAAAATAGTTTGTAGTTTTACTCAGTATCTTGCCATTTTTTCACCCGAACCCTAACTGGAATATTGAGGCTAACCCTCGCATTAATCACACCCTAATCTTAATATCATTATCAGTTTCTTATTTCACATTCATCCTAATTCTAACTAGATTTGTTATTCGAAGATTTACTTTCAGTCTGACCCTAAACTTTCCATTTCCCTAAGGCTAACTCTAACTCCGGCTGGAACTGAAACCAAACTTTCACTCTAATGATAGTCCAATTCTAATGTTTAAGAAAAAAACTCTAGTTTTTAATCATTCTAATGGATACTCCAGTTTGCACTCTGGAAATGCATTTCAATTTGCCCTAATTCCCACAAATTTTCTGACTCTACCTCTGAAGTTATCTTGTTCCCTAACATGAAGTATTATTTGTCCTCAAATTCTCTTATCAGGAAAAATACTGTAGTTTCCAATGATCCTACGTTTTTCTGAACCCCTGTACCCTAAAACAATTTCAGATTTACTTACCATCTAATCCATTACCTGACTAACTCTCAAGTTTAACCTGGCTGGAAAACTCTCATTAATCATTACAAGAATGGTCACTGAGAAATAAATATAATGATAATGCTCTAGTTACTATTCAATCTCTCATATTTGTTCCTACTTGTTAGTGAAAACTTTATACGTTTTTGGTCAGGCATGGGGCTTGAACTCTGGGCTTGAGCACTATCCCTCAGCTCTTCAGCTCAAGGCGAGCCCTCTACTGCTTGAGCCACAGCTCCACTTCCAGGTTTTTTGGGTGTTTAATTGGAGATAAAGAGTTCTCATTCACTATGCTTCCAAGGGTGGCATCCAACTGCAGTCCTCAGATCTCAGTCTCCTGAGAGGACAGGATGACAGGCATTGAAAAATATGTTTTTCTGGGTGCCAGTTGCTCATGGCTGTCATCCTAAGTACTCAGGAGTTGAGATCTGAGGATCACGGCTCAAAGCCAGACTGGGCAGGAAGGACCCTGAGACCCTTATCTCCAACAAACAACCAGAAACCTGAAAGGGGTGCTGTGGCTCACGTAGTAGAGTGCTTGCCTTGAGCTGAAGAGCTCAGGGGCAGCACCCAGGCCCAGCTTTCAAGCCCACAATTGAAAAAAAGAAAGTAAAACATCTTCCTGCAAAGATGTAGAGGTGTGTGTGGGAGGGTGTAGTGATTGAGAGACCAGGTGCTGGCCTCACTTTACAGACATTTCTAAGAATTCAGCAAGTTTGCACTAGTTTGAAGCCACAGTAGAATGGATGGGGCCTTACCAAGAACTCAAGTGGTCGAAGCCTATGGCAAGCAGGGAGTGGGCAAATGGGTGCATGGGTGGGATTGTTGTGTCTGTATTCTCCCTAATGAAGGATGGATTTGGATGCTGGGTGTCAAAGTCTGAAGTAAAGAGTTGCAAGAAGTTTGTGGCCTGATGAATTTGGTTTCCTCTGGGTATATGAAGATGGATGAATCTGGCGCCTGCTGTGGCTCACAACTGTCATACTAGCTACTCATAAAGCTAAGATGTAAAGACCACGGTTCAAAGCCAGCTTGAGCAGGAAAGTCTGTGGGTCTTGATATACAATGAGCCACCAGAAAACAGGAAACGGCACTATGGCTCAAAATGTAGAGTGCTCATCTTCAGCTGAAGAGCTGAAGGACAGCTCCCTGACCCAGAGTTCAAACCCCATGACCAACAATAAACAAAGAGGTTGGCTGAGTTTTCCACATTGCAGTGTGTACGGTAGGAAATTCCATGCTGGGTTATGAGCATTCCAGATATGAGAGGCTCAATTCTGTGTCTACAGTTAGTCTGAGTATGATAGTGCCATCTTCTCAGGGGTTGGATGTGATCCTAATAGAGGGAGTTCATGGTTTTGTTCTCAGTAACTGCTAAGGGCTTGGAATATCCGTGTGTGTGTGTGTGTGTGTGTGTGTGTGTGTGTGTAATTTTCCTTCGTCTCTTTCTGTCCCCTTCCTGGTTGCTGGTCTGCCTCTTTCTGACCTCAGAAGGTGCCCCTCCTTCACACCGACCTTGCTGTTAGCCCCCTATCACGGTCTACAATGAGTCCTAAATTGCCAAAGGCCTGTGTTCCAACTTTTCTCTGGGGCACAAGTCTCGCTGTCCCAATAAATTGACCGCCTCCAGGGGATACTGGGTCAGTGATGCCAGCTGGCATAGGGTTTCCTCTGCCTGAGAGGGAGGGCCTCAGTCATGCGATGTCCTATCCTTTTCCTCAGCTGGGCCTCTGACTGCACATCCCTCTCATCAGGCTGGCAGTGGAGTGGGTAATCAGGGATTGCTGGTGGCTCTGGCCAACTCGAGCTTGACAGCTGACTGAAGGCTGCCCAAGCAAGGAGGATCTAGGGCTACATGGGAGGTGAGGCCAAGGAGGCTTGGAAGTATAGGTCAGTGTCTAGGAAATGTAAATGTACTTTTTCACAGGACAGTCTATCTTCCAGCCCCAACTAGACCTCTCAGGTCCTTCTAAAAAATTGCAGATGCTCAGAATACAGAGGCACAAACTCTAGATTCCAGGACCAGAGAACTGGGGGATGAGAGACTGATATGGCCAATACCTCATTGTTTTAGGGTATTAGTGTTAACCTGGCTATACACCCCCTTATGTACTTTCACTTCTTAACCCAGTGTTGGCCACACACCGGCCACTTGTGGCAGTACTGTGGAAGTGGCAGGAGTGGATGTGAGGTCTAGGATGACCAAAATCAGGATTTATGACCTTTGGGGGTGGCAAAGGTTGACTTTAAAAAAAAATCTTAGAGCCTGGACTCAGGGCCTAGGCAATGTCCCCGAGCTTCTTTTGCTCAAAGCTAACATTCTACCACTTGAACCAGAGCTCAATTTTCATCTTTTTTTAGTAGTTTAGTGGAGATAAGAATCTCATAGACTTTCCTACCTCTTCTGGCTTCATGTTGCCATCCTAAGATCTCTGCCTATTGAGTAGCTAGGATTGCTGGGATAAGCCACTGGCACCTGTTAAGGATGTTAGTGTGTGTGTGTGTGTGTGTGTGTGTGTGTGTGTGTGTGTGTGTGTGTGTGTGTGTGTGTTTACCGGGACTTGAACTCAGAGCCTAGGTGCTATCCTTTAGCTTGTTTTCACAAGGTTGGTGCTGTACCACTTGAACTACAGTAGCTCTGCTTCCCAGCTTTTTGGTGATTCATTGGACATAAGAGTCTGCCCAAGCCAGCTTTTAATTTTGATTGATCCTCAGGTCTCAGGCTTGAATACCTAGGATGACAGGCATGAGCCACAGGTGCCCAGCTGATAATGACCTTTCACCACAGTGGACTGGGATCTCCTGAAAACTTTCTATATTTTTTTCTGTGCCAGTACCGGGGCTTGAACTCAGGGTCTGGGCTCTGGTCTCTTAACTTTTTCCCTCAAGGCTGGTACTCTACCACTTGAGCCACAGCTTGATTTCTGGATTTTGGTAGTTCATTGGATAGAAGAGTGTCACTAATTTTTCTCCACTGAACTATCTTTGACCAACCATCTCTGATCTCAGACCTGAATAGCTAGGATTTACAGGGGTTTAGCCACTGGAGGTATTGGGTAGAAGCTTCTCTTGAGCAAGAGTTCTTCCCTTCATTTTTCTTGACTCCTCCATGCAAAGGGGGCCTGAAGGTCAGGAGCTGTCTAAGATAGGTTTCCAGCCACAGAAATTGGCTGGGGTCTTTGGTAAAATGTCAAGCTAATCTTCCCCTGAGCCCCATTCTGGGACGCCACCCTCTGCCCTACCTGTGACTCAAGTACAAACCTTGACCCTGCCTACAGTGTTCTGCCAGACTTGTCTGAGGCCATAGAACCTTCATTCCACCCACACCACCTGCTCTACACCACCCCTCAGGACCTTTGCACATGGTCTGCACCTTCTTCCCTAGGCCCTCTGTCCTGTTCCACATCTTAGAACTCCTGTGGAATTTTGGCACTGGTCATATCACCTCCTGGAGCAAGTCTTTCCTTCCTTTCTCTCACTTTTTTTTTAATACTGAGTTGCTAGAGATCAAACTAGTGCAGGCTGACTGTCAAATGCTCTATCTTGGTGTGTGCGTGTGTGTGTGTGTGTGTGTGTGTGTGTGTGTGTGTGTGTGTGTGTGTGTGTGTGTGTGTGCCAGTCCTGGGGTTAGAATTCATGGCCTTGATGTTATCCCTGAGTTTTTATGCTCAAGGATAGCATTCTACTACTTGTACCACGGCTCTGTTTTTTTTGGTGCTTAATTGGAGAAAAGAGTCTCATATAGACTTTCCTGCCTGCACAGGCTTGCAGTTATAATCTTCAGATCTCAACTTCCTGAGTGCTATTATTACAGGGGTGAGCCACCACCACCTGCCCTCTACCTCTTACCTACCTCGGCTCTCCTCTGAGTTCCAGAAGTGTATGTCTCACCAAGCTCACATTTTTTTTGCCAGTGTTGTGGCTTGATCTCAGGGTCTAGGCATGTTCCTGAGCTGCTTTTGCTCAAGGCTACATTCTATCACTGAAGCCACAGTGACACTTTTGGCTGTTTCTGTTTATGTGATACTGAGAAATCCAACCCAGGGCTTCATGCTTGCTTGGTAAGCACTCTACCACTTAGCCACATTCACAACCCAATGCTTACTTCTAACAGGAACTATGAGGGTGGGATTTATTGGCATATTCTTTTCAGCACAGAAATCGATGGGCATTTCAAATCTTTGCCAGGATTTGGGACAAGAGTGGGACTCGGCAATGAGGAATGATGAATGAGTGACAGCCACCAGGCCCCAGAGATCTAGGCTCAAGTCCTACAGAGGGATAGGGAATATGGATCCAGAACCTTCCACAATACCTACAGCCTAGGAACAGTGGTCTCCCTGGAGGCAGTGGCTGGCTGCTAGATGTCCCAATGGGACACCTCAGCCTGAACATAATGAACCCATTGAATACACCAGCCAAGGCAAGCCTTCTGGGCTTCAGTTATTAAATGGCAGAGAAGGATGCTTTGTTCAAGCTACTGGCTTAGTACTCTCTGAGGGCTTGTCCCAGCATTCACATGTTGGGGGTCTGGTCATAGGCATCCTGCTGAATGCATATCATCCACACATCATCAATACATACACAGAGACTCGGAGTTACTGCCTTCTTTTTTTCTTTGGCAGGTCTCAGGTTGAAATATGAGCCTAGACCCTATCCTTAATCTCTTTCTCAAGAGTACCACTCTTCCCTTCAGCCACAGCCCCAACACATGGGGATATTTTCCTGTGATCTCTTAGAAATAAGAGTTTTGCAGACTTTCCTGCCCTGGCTGAATTCAAATAGGCATTCTCTACATCTCAGGCTCCTGAAGAGCTAGGATTACAAACAGGAGCCACTGACACCTGGCTTTCTTTGCTTCTTCTTGTTCTTTTTTAAATCATGACAATCTGAAATCTTCAGTGTCATTCCAATGGTTTGCATTCGAAGTAAACTTCCCAGACCTGGAGTTTGAACCCCAGAACTGCCACACAGAAATGGAGGGAGATCCTGACAAACTCATTCCTATTTATGTGAAGGATAATGGAATGTTATAAAAGTAATTAAATTTGCAGTTAATTCATGATTCTATTTTAGAAAGTCACACATAAATCATTGGATTTATATCTTCCATTCTAGCACCATGTTATGATTTCCCTAATGGAAGGATATTGATTAATTTTTAATTAATGCTTTCATAAGTATTCAAACATGATACTTCATTAAACGGAGACATAATTTAATAACTAATTATTGGTAACTATATATCATTAAATGGAGACATAACTTAATAACTAATTATTGGTAACTATATATATAAAATTTAATAATATCCTCACATTCTCTCTCTCTCTCTCTCTCTCTCTCTATATATATATATATATATAGCAAGCTACACACACACACACACACACACACACATATATATATATATATTGGGAACTACTGTGGCTTGATAACAGGTAACAGGTCCTTAGAACTTCCTGGCATCTCAGTTTGCCAGAGGTTGGTGTGCTAAGACTTTGACCCCATTTATGTATTGGACATTGTAGGCCGTGAGTTGAAATCCCAGCATTGCCAAAAATTTATTCATGTAGTAAAAAGATATTTTTGACACATTTTTTTCCTAAAAAAAAATCCTGGGTCTCAGTATGATGTATAATTCATATGCAAATATATCATGTATGATAGGATGTAATAAACGAAATGTTATATGTGTAATAATAATAAATGAATAAGGGTAATAAACATATTCACTAAACTCATGTGTGTATTTTTTCCAGGGCTGGAGCTTCAATTCAGGCCCTGGGAACTGGTTTGAATTTCTTGTCTTCAAGGACGGTGAGCTTCTCCTTCACCCACAGTGACACAGAGATACCCAGATGCCAAGTTCAAATCCCAGGCCTGCCAGAAAAATGGTGCAAATTCCAAGCCATGGCCTTATTTTATTTTATTATTTTTTTGCCAAGCACGGGGCTTGAACTCAGTTCTTGGAATCTCTGCCACAGCTGGCCCTGGGATTCTAGGACCCAAGTTCAAATATTGGGGTTGGCAAGAAATAAAATAAATAGGAAAAGGATAAAATGGAGAAATTCAAGAAGGTGGTTTTACTTTTTTTCCCTTTACATTGTGACCATCCAGCCTGTAAATGACAAAGCCCTGAAAGTGTACATGACATTGCATGCTGATGTTTGGCTGGCTATTAGGGACGCCGTAACCAAAACCATAACTTAGGCCTGGAGGTTGCATCCCAGGGCTGCCACTAAATATTGGCGGGAGATTCCAAGAAACCCATTTCCATGTACATCCATTCCAATGGAATTTTATAAAAGTAACAAATTAGTAGTTAGTGTATGAGTATACTATAAAATTATACACAACAATTTTATTACATTGATTAATTTTCAATTAATACTTTACTATGTATTCAGCCATGATACTTAAAAGTGGAAGAAATAATTTGAATGTCAATAATGGATAGTAATATCATATATGTAATTTCATAATATACAGACACATTTCTCTTGTCTTATACATACATATATGTGTATATATATATGTATATACATATACATATATGCCAATCTACACATTTATCTGTTCATACACTTGTCACTCCTGGGGCTCAGTGGTATAGTGATAGCTAGTACATACAAATCCCTGGATTCGATTCCTCACTACCACAAGCACATAAAAATCCAGAAGTTGTGCTCTCGCTCAAGTAGTCGAGCATTAGCTTTGAGCATAAAAGCCTAGGGACTGTGTCTAGACTCTTATTCAAGGTCCAGGATGAGCATGAAAAAATGTTGAATGTTGTGACTGCAACTCTATAAGGATAGGACTTCAAATACCTCATCACAGAGCAAGCCGGGAGTCTGGTGCTGACAGCTGCCATCTAACCTGACTTAGTCAGAGGTATACGACTGCAACTCAGCCCCTCAGAACCAGATGCTGCTGGCTTGCTCACCCCTGTCATCCAAGCTACTCGGGGGCTGAGATCTGACACTGGTGTATTTAAAACCCAGTCCTGGCGGTATGTCTGTGAAACTCTGAGCTGTGGATCAAAGTGATAGATCTCTAGCCTTGAGCAAAAGATCTTAGGACAGTACCCACAACATTTCAGTGCAATCCCTGTGGCTGACTCCCCCCCAAAAAAATGCTCCTCTGAATCATTAGATGTGAACTTTGTGCAATTTGTGATGTGTTTCTGAAAGAATGGTGATACTGATGAAAGCACCCTAATACTAATGACAGCTTGTGGGATGCATCTATGTGATGAGTCCTTCCTGGAATGCTGGGGCCCTCACGGGGTGCTGTGTGCTGAGTCCTGCACAGGATGCTATGTGCTGAGTCCTTCACAGGGTGCAGTGCAGGGTGCAGTGAGGTCTTTTGTGTTCCTGTCCAGACAATGAGGGAGACTTCTTCCAGCAGGCCTGGGATGAAGAGAACCCCTCAGGCTACATTGGGAGCAGTGAGGGGAGCCCTGGAACATGCAATATCATAGGGGAAGGGATGTGAAGGGTAAACAAAGGAGGAGGCTGCAATGCTTGGTAAGAAATGTACGCATTATCTTGCCCATGTAATTGTAACCCCTCTGTACAGTATGTTCACAAATAAAATTAAATTAAAAAAAAAGCAGTCTCTGTGTTATGAACTCATTGTATTGAATACAAATTTCCTTGCTTGGTGCCACTCATCATACCTACTCAGGAGTTTCACCTAGAGGAATACATCCATACATACACAAAGAAATTGAGGTACAGTTTTTTTTGAGGGGGCAGTCCTGGGGTTGAACTATGAGCCTAGGCCTGGTCCAAGAGTTCCTTTTGCTCAAGGGTACTGCATTAAGCTTGAGTCACAGCCCCACTTCTGGGTTTTTCTGTGATCTCTTAGAAATAACATTGTCAAGGACTTTCTTACACTGGCTGGTTTCAAACTCAAATTCTCTACATCTCAGCCTCCTGAAGAGCTGGGATTACAGTAAGCAGGCACATTCACCTTCTTTTTTTTCTTCTTTGTTTTATAATCTGGACTTACTTCTTAATAAGGTCATTCCTATGGTTGAGACTTATAAGTAAACTACCCAATGTTCTTTATACCTGTTTTCTCTGAGAGTATTTTCTCTCTTCATCTTACCCTCTGGTCACAGGGTTGAAGCCAAAAGTGAGAAATGAGTGTTACAGGATTTAGGAGCAAATGTCAACAGGACATGCCAGTTCTGTCACTTAGCATTGAGCTGCAGTGAATTTATTGTCCAAGGATATGAGGACCGAAAGCTGGAGCGATCCTTATACTATCTGTATTGCTCCTTTTGCCTGTAAAATGATCTAATAATTATGATTGTTTTGTGTCTCCAACCTTAAGTATCTAGGACACACTAGAAGCATGTTCCTGTTTCCGTTTTTCTCTAGTACCTCTCGAGATTTATACTAAAGGTTTGGATGGAGCGGCTCCTAGATGAATCCCTGAGGAAATACACTTGAAGCCTCCTCAGAAGATCTCCATTCAAAGCCAGCCCTAGCAGGAAAGGTTTATTGTCTCCAATAAACCACCAGAAAACCAGAAGTGGAGCAGTGGCCTAGAGGGTAGAGCTCCAGCTTTGAGAGAGAAAGCCAAGCAGGCCATACAGGCCAGACCAGGCAGGAAAGCCTGGGAGGTGCTTATGTCAATTGAACAACCAGATGGCTGGAAGTTGAGCTGTGCCAGTGGTAGAACTTCTGCCTTGTGAAAAACAGCTGAGGAATGCATCACTTCCTCAGTTTAAGCCATAGGATGGCCACAAAAGAAAATTTAAAAAGAGAAGGCCAAGTTTATGTATCAGTGTCCTACTTACTTATGTGTGTATATTACGTCCCTAAGTGCAAAGAGGCTGTATGCAAAACTTCTGCTTTTATTTACAGATTTATGTTTTAGATATGCTCATTGTACATACTGCATCATTCTCTTCATTTCAGCCCCATTGATTTTCTCTTCCAGGATTCTAGGCCTATTTCCTATATGATGCACACTGAAGCTCTCAGCAGCCTTTATTTACATTTTATTATGAGGCCAATGTAGGAGCAGTCACAAATCAGGCAGGGGAAAAGAAGATCAGAGTTCATAGAAATAAGCGGTATTCAGAAAATTATAATTGGGGACGCAAATTGGTAGCATATATATGTAAAAACTACCATTAAGAAAAAAGATGAGGGGGCTGGGAATGTGGATTAGTGGGAGAGTGCTTGCCTAGCATTCAAGAGGCCCTGGGTTCGATTCCTCAGTAACACATACACAGAAAAATCCAGAATTGGTGCTGTGGCTCAAGTAGCAGAGTGATAGAGACAATGCCCAGGCCTTGAGTTCAGCCCAAGAAATGTCAAAGAGATAACTAAGTAGGTAGTTAGGTAGGTAGGTAGTTAGGTAGGTAGGTAGGCAGGTAGGTAAGTTGGTGCATAGATAGATACATAGAAAGAAAGAAAGAAAGAAAGAAAGAAAGAAAGAAAGAAAGAAAGAAAGAAAGAAAGAAAGAAAGAAAGAAAGAAAGAAAGAAAGAAAGAAAGAAAGAAAGAAAGAAAGAAAGAAAGAAGGATAGAAGGAAAGAAAGAAAGAAAGAAAGAAAGAAAGAAAGAAAGAAAGAAAGAAAGAAAGAAAGAAAGAAAGAAAGAAAGAAAGAAAGAAAGAAAGAAAGAAAGAAAGAAAGAAAGAAAGGTCAATAAATGATTAGATAGATAGATAGATAGATAGATAATTAGATAGATAGATAGATAGATAGAAAAATGATAGATGAATCTGGTCTTGGACTTCAGGAGGAAAGAAGGGAACAATTCCCAGTCATGAAGCTTCTGCAGTGTGCCAGGACACCAGCATCGCCTTCACACAACCACAAAGCAGGAAAAATGTCTCTTTACCACTTCTCAGGCAGCCGAATGCCGCAGAGCCAAGAGGGCAGAGCCAGGTTCTAACTCAGCTGCTTGGGGACAAAAGAGAAATGACCCTGCCTCACCTTGGACTGGGGATTAGCATTAATGATGTGGAGAATGAAGGAGGAAAGACTGGCAGAGGTAGAAGAAGGGCCTTCAAATCTGATAGATGGAGAGTAAAAAACCCACTCCCTAAGACCAGAAAGCAGGGCTTTTCTACTCTGTTCCTCCCCTCTCCCTCACTAAACTGGCTCTCTATTGGTAACCTAAAGATAGCCTGAAGCTCTCTTCACCTGAGTGAGGAAGGTTAGTCATTGTTTGAGGAAGCTGAGAAAAGCCTGATCCTGGTGTAACTGTAACAAACATTTCAGGTTTCCCCCATTGCTGGCTGTCCCTGGAATGAATGAAGTGGTTTTGCAGCTCACTTCCCTGTTGAGTGTGTATATTCTGCCTCCTTGTTCTCTTCACCTAGCCTGGCTTTTGAAATTGTTTTCTGTCCTTCAAATACAGTGTTATACTGGAGTTCTTCCTGCTGACTGTGCCAGGGCTTGGATCCTGAGAACTTCATTTGAACCCAGGATGGGGCAATGGGTCAAGAACACTAAGAACATTTAGAGTAACTTCTCATCACCAAGGGAAAAACAAGAAGCTCTTGAACATCTGACCTTTCAGATGTGGAAGTCAGAGTGTCATAGACTTTTCTGCCCTGGCTGGCTTCAGTGTGATCCTGAGACCTCAGCCTCCTGAGCTAGGGTGATGGGCAAGAGCTACTGGTGCTCTGCTCGGTTCAGATGAGTAATGACATTGACAATACAAGTCAACTGCTTATCACAAAAGGGTTTGGGGAGCATATTAAGCCTTTCAACATTGGACCTTTCAGAACCCTGCGGACACAAGGTTACAATGCTAGAGTCAGTGAGGCTGGGCATGTGTATCTGCTACACTTAAGCCTGGAGGTCTGACTCCAATTCTGGTGTATATTAGTGTTGATTTTCCAAAGAATATTCTCATAATTAGCAAATAGGAAAAGTACTTTGATTAACCCTCAATTTTTTCCAGTTGTGTGTCTTGTATCAACCCTGGGCACTGTCTCTGAGCAATTCAGTCAAGTCTAACTCTCTACCACTTGAACCACAGCTCCACATGGGATTTTTTAGTGTTTCATTGGAGATAAGAGTCTAACAGGCTTTTCTTGCCTAGGCTGTCTTTGAACTGTGGTCTTCAAATCTCAGCCTCATGAGAAGGTAGTTTTCCAGGTGTGAGCCACCAGCATCTGGCCTATTGTTTTTGACAGTCCTGGGGATTGTTTTTCTCAAAGCTAGCACTCTACCACTTGAGCCATTCCACTGCGTCTGGCATTTTCTGAATATGTGGCATTGAGAATTCAAACCCTGGTATTCATGCATGTTGAGTGAGCTCTTTAGCACTAAGCCACATTTATAGCCTCTCCCTTACAATTTTATCCCACAAGTTTCCTGTCCTCAAGAAAAGCCTTCTCAGTATAAATCATCTAAAAACACCCCTATAGTAAGGTGTCCAAAGATAAATAAGACAAAGCTCATTCTTGGGAGAGACTCTAAACGTGAGAAGACTGTGACAAATGCCTCCATTTAGTTATGTATCATGTTTCAACACAAAAAGTTTTAATGATAAATGAGTCAATGTCCTAAACTATTGTGTATAATTTTATAATACATGTGCAAAATGTAAATGGGAATAATATAAATAAAATAAACAATAAAAATTAATCAAATAAAAAATAAAATAAATACAAAATCAATAATGAAAATCATAACATGTAATAAACATACATATGTACGTATATATCATCTATTACACATGTATAGAAATATCTTTTCCATTGCAGGGCCTTCATTCAGGCCATGGGAACTCTAGCCTGAATTTCTTTTCCTCAAGGACAGTAAATTTTTCCTTTACTCATGGTACAAAAGAGTTACCTGGATGGTGAGATCAAATCCCAACAATGGTAGAAATACTGGCCCCTGTTCCAAGACAGTAACTTAATCTTTTAATGGAAGCAGTTATGTTTATTCAGTTCCATACTGAACATTAAATAAAAAGCAGTATAGAATTTTGTACATCTATTCAGACATCCTCCCCTTACCCCCAAAGTGTTTCTCGAAATAATACATGGTTTCTATTTTGTATGTTTTTTATTGTAAAAATGTTGTACAGAATGGTCACAGTTACATGAGCAAGGTCATGAGTATATTTCCTATTGAGCATTGTTACCTTCTCCCTTGTTTTCCCCCTACCATCCCTTACCTCCCATCTCCACAACTACTCCCCCTGCCAAGCTCAGTGACTTAATTTTTTAGTTTTGGCTTGGCACGGTGTTTGAACTCAAATAGTAGCAAATCTGCACTTTCTCTCACATTGCTACAAGTTCCTGAGTTCAAATCCCAGTCTAGGAAAGAAAACTGGCAGAAATTCCAAACCAGAGAGCTCTATTTTTTTAACTATAGTTAAATAATCATTTTTTTATTTTTTCTTTTTTGTGGCTTTTTTAGGGCTTGAACTCAGGTCGTGGCAACTCTGCCTCAGCTTTGATCACCCTAGGCTAGGTGCAGCCTCGGGACCCATACCCAATCCTGGAATCCTAGGCCCAGGGGGCTTGCAGAAAGAAAAAAAAAGTGGGATAGCACAAAAAGTGGCAAGCTGCACAGGGATGGGGGTTTAATTTTTTTTTTTTAATCTTTGCACGGTGACCATCCTGGGTCTGAATGCCACGGATGCAAAGTACACCTGACCTGCCATTCCTGAGGGCTGGCGGGTTAGCAGGGAAGCCATAGGCCAACCTGTCAACATGGGCCCTGGGTTCAAATCCAGGTCCTGACAACTACCAATGGCAGGAGATCACAAGACACTCATTCCTATGCATAGGAATATCAATTGAAAGAGAAGTTTGTGCATTGGTCAAGCCTAAAATTGGATGCAGTAATCCTAGGACACTGATCTTAATTTCATGCTTTATTAAGCATGAAAAGAATAGCATTCCTTTAATTGTGTCATAATAAATACCTAAGAGTTGGGAAGAAAGTAGTATATGTCATTCAATCATAGATAGGAGGCTATGGTGCTTTTTACCAATATATATTTATTTGTATACTACTGCCTGCCAATCCTTGTATCGCTGTTTTGGCCAATCCTGGGTCACGATCTCAGCACCTAGGAACCACCTCACAGCTTCATTGGCTAGAGGCTGTTGTGC
The DNA here is from genome assembly GCF_019054845.1 of Dipodomys spectabilis. Taxonomy (NCBI): domain Eukaryota; kingdom Metazoa; phylum Chordata; class Mammalia; order Rodentia; family Heteromyidae; genus Dipodomys; species Dipodomys spectabilis. Next base: position 746,450 of record NW_024871122.1, read on the forward strand.
TCACACTCACCCATTCATGAATTGGACCTGCTAGGCCCTGAGTTCAGATCCCAGCACTGCCAAAAATTTAATCTTGGAGTAAGAAGCCAAATACGACACCTGTTTTCCTTTTCTGGGAGAGTTCTGCATGTCAGGCAAGATGGAGAACACATCTACAAATCTAGATGGTATATGTTAGGATGTAAACAATGTAATACATAGTTAGGATGCATCAGTGTCAGTAAAATAAACGGTAAATAAATGAAAAAAACATAACGTATAACCACACCAAACATAATATAGACTGAACATCTGTATGGAAATTCAATCTTATCTTTAAAATGTATATAAGGAGTACATTTTCCAGGTCTGGGGCTTGAATTCAGGCCTAGGGAATAGGCCTGACTTACTGGTCTTCAAGCAGGGTGAGCTTCCCCTTCCCTGACAGTGCAATAGAGTTACCCAGACCCCGGGTTCAAATTCCAGGACTTGCAGACAAAATATGGCACACATTCCAAGCCAGGGAGCTTCATTAGCATTTTTAATATTTTTTAAGTTCACTTCACCTTTATTTGATACATATTGATTTTATAATATGAGAGTTTTTCAAAAAAGGGGTCTAAACTTACATTTCAGCATAGCACATTGGTGTTTCTATTTTGACCATCTGCCCTGAAGAGTGAGAATGAAAATAAGGACATTTCTCCCTAGAAGATCGGGACAGTTGAATTTATTTCTATTTAGAGTTTTTTTCTACAATTATAAACTCTCTGAATTTGTGTCGTATAAGTTTTCCTCAGTGCCTACCACGAAATACACTAGGGGAGTCCTCTTAGTACAAAAGGTAGGATTTCTGAATAAAACCTCACTTCTGTGAGGACAGTAGGTACTTCTAAGCATTTTGGGAATAAACTGGATTGTAAAATGAAAAACGAAAACAATGGGACTGTGATGTATCTCAGTAGTGGAGTACTTTCCTAAAGAGCATAAGACCCTGGCAGAAAAGTTTCCTAAAGCTCAGAATGTTAGAATTTTATGATCTGCATGAACAAACATTTTTTTGGGGGTCCTGTGGCTTGAACTCAGGGTTTATCCCTGTGCTCTTCAGCTCAAGGCAAGCGATCTACTGCTTAAGTAACAGTGCCACTTCGGTTTTCTAGTGGTTTATTGGAGATAAGAGTCTCACAGTCTTTTCTGCCTGGGCTAACTTTGAACCACCAAACTCAGATCACAGCCTCCTGAGTAGCTAGGATTATAGGCATGAGTCACTGTTGCCAGGCACATGAAAAAACTTCTTAAAGATGGATCCTGAGAAAAGAAACTTGGAAAACACTTTTAGTATAAATAATTTATAGTGCCATGGTTAAGGCACTAATTCAGAAGTATTTATTCATTGGCTGGTTTCTTAGTTTATTTAAATATATATATATGCATTATTAAAATATATATGTATATATATATATATTATTAAAAAACATAGCTTTGAAGTGTACCTAAGAGCATATGTGCTCATGTAAAGTTATACAAATGAAAAAGCTTCATTTTTCTTTTCAGTTTGGTTGGTACCATAAATTAGGTGGGATTTGTGTATTGTTTTGTTCTCTGTTCCCCCAACCCCCTCTCCTCTCTCCTCACATTTGAACTCAGCTTGCTCTTTCTTGGCTTCGTTGTTCATAGCTGATTTTCTACCACTTCAGCTATACCTGTAGCCTGGCATTTTGCCAGTTAATTGGAGATGATGTCTCTCAGGCTTTTCTGCCTTCATTGGCTTTGAAATTTCATCTTCCAGTTCTCAGCCTCCTGAGTAGCTAGGATTAAATATGTGAGCCACTGGGGTGCCTAGGGATAATTTAGACTTTGGTTAGTGTATTCTTTGTGTTTTTCTTGGCATGGGATCATCTACTATAAAATTTCTGTGAATGACCTGGGTCTGAAGTAAGATATATAATACATATGCAAATCTGTATAATTTTCATAAGATGTAATAAATTTAATACGTGTTATAAGTGTATTAATAGTCAATAAACATAATGAATTAATAATACAAAAATAAACACACTCAAATCAATATGCAGTAAACATAAATATGTAGATATTAATCATTTCAAATGTGGATGAATATTAATTAACAGGGTGGGGATTGAATTCAGGCCTAGGGAACAGTCCTGAATTGCTTGTATTCAAAGAGGGTGAGTTTCTCCATCCCCCAGAGTGCATTAGATTTTCCCAGACTCCAAGTGCAAATCCCAGGCCGGGCAGAAAAAAATGAGCATGAAATCCAAGCCAGAGAGCACCATTAGTATTTTTAAATTTTTAAAATTCATTTTTTTTTATTTTCTATTTATGTATGTATGTATGTATGTATGTATTTATTTTGCCAAGCACGGGATTTGAACTTAGGTCGTGGCAACTCTGCCTTAGCTTCCATCAGCTTAGGCTGGGTTTGTGCAGCCTTTGGACCCACAGCCCATCCTGGGAGCCTAGGCCTCATGGCTGACAGGAAAAAAATGAAAATGGCAAGGAAAAATAGCCACGAATTGCAAACAGTTAGAGGTTTCTCGGTTTTCTGTCCATGCATGGTGACCATCCCGGGTCCAAATGACACGACTGCAACCTGTAGGTCACCTGGCATTTCTGTCAGTGGGGTGTCAGCGAAGCCATAGGCCTATCTGCACACCTAGGCCCTGAGTTTGAATCCCGGTGTTGCCACTTACAAAGGGCTGGAGAGCGTAAGAAACTATTGCCTGTCCATAGGAACACCAGAGGAATGTGATCAATGTTATGGTTGGATGAGTAGTGTGTCAATTAGTCTAGCAAAAACTAAATCCAGAATTCACAAGATGTGGATTGATTTTAATTTCTAGTTTATTATGCATTAAAAGAATACATTGTGTGTGTGTGTGTGTGTGTGTGTGTGTGTGTGTGTGTGTGTGTGTGTGTGTGTTTTGTCAGTAGTGGGGACTGAACTCGGGCCTTGGCGTTATCCCTCAGCATTTCAGCTCAGGGTTAGGGTGGTACCATGTGAGACACAGTGCCATTCCCAGCTTTTTCTGATCATGTGTTGCTGAGGAATTGAAACCGGGACTCATGCATGCAAGATAACACTCTCCCAATGAGCCAACTTCCCATCCCCTAAAAGAGTACTATTGATTAAATGGAGTCCTCACTGAGAATCACTAGGAAGGTAGTATATGTCATTGAATAACAGATAGACATCACTGGCAATATCTAAATATATATTTGTATACCACTGTCTGCATAGAAAGGTATTGCTATTTTGGCCAAACCTGTGTCTCCATCCTAGGTCCTGGGATCCACCTGGCACCTGAATGTGCTAGAGGCTGCTGTGCTGACACTCACCCATTTGTGAATGGGGCCTCTAGGCCCTCAGTTCAGTTCCCAGCATTGCTAAAAATGTCTTCCTTGAGTCAGATTGCAAGTATGATACCTGTTTTCCTTTTCTGTGCAAGTGCTGGGTGTCAGGTATGATATTTATAATTTGTCTGCAAAGCTACCTGCTATGGAATAGATTTGAATGAATGTAATAAATGTAATAGGTGCACTCATAGTCCATAAAATAAATTGTAAACAAATAAATATATAATAAAATATGATTAATCATTCCAACAAACAAGATATAGACTGAATGTATGGATGTAAGTATAAATGATAAAATAAAAATGGTTATAATTGTTATGTTCTCCAGGGCTGGGGCTTGAATTCAGGCCTAGGGAACAGTCCTGAATTGCTTGCATTCAAGGGAGGAGATCTTCCTTTCCTCCGCCTCCCCCAAGGGCATCAGAGTTACCTAGATCCCAAGGTGACATTCCTGGCATGGCAGACAATAAAATGGCACGAAATCCAAGACAAGGAGCTTCAATAGTGTTGTTAATTAATTAATTAATTTTTGCCAAGCACAGGGTTTGCACCCAGGTTGTGGCAACTCCTCCTCATTTTCCATCACCCTAGGCTGGGATAGTGCAGCCTCTGGATCCACAGCCCATCCTGTGGTCCTAGACCTCAGGGGTTCACTGGAAAAGAAAATGAAAACAGCACCGAAAAAAAGGCACAAACCGAGGATGGTCAGCAGTTTCTGTTTTCCGTCCTTGCACGTTGACCATCCTGGATGTGAATGACATGGCTGCAACCTGTAGGTCATCTGGCATTTCTGAAGGCTGACTCTATCAGTGAAGCCATAGGCCAACGTGGACACTAGGCCCTGAGTTCGAATCCCGGTCATGCCACTTACAAGGGGCTGAAGAGCCTAAGAAAATATTCTTGTGCATAGGAACACCAGAAGAATGTGGTTAATGTCATGGTTGGATGAGTAGTCCGTCAATCAGTCTTGCTTAAAATTAGACCCAATAATCACTGGAAAGGGATTGACTTTAATTCATAGTATATTATGTATTAAAAGAATACTATTGATTAAATGGAGTTCTCACTAAATACATGAGAATCGGTAGGAAGGTATTATATGTCATTGAATACTAGATAGACACCTCTGGCAGTACCTAAATATCTAAATTTATATTTAGGCTGGAAAAGTGGCTCCGTTGTAGAGCTCTTACCTTGCATGCCTGAGGCTCTGGGTTCGATTCTTCAGCACCACATAGGCAAAAAGAAAAAAAGCCGGAAGTGGTGCTGTGGCTCAAGTGGTAGAGTGCTAGTCTTGAGCTGAGGGACAGCACCCAGGCCCAAAGTTCAGGCCCCACAACCAGACACCAAAATAAATACATAAATTTTATTTATTTATATATCTCCATCGTCATAGAAAGTTACTGCTATTTTGGCCAAACCTGGGGCTTGATCCCAGGTCCTGAGATCCACTTGGCAGCTGAATGGGCTAGAGGCTGCGGTGCTGACACTCACCCATTCATGAATTCGGCCTCTCAGGCATTCACATCAGGTCCCATCATTGCCAAAAATTTCTTCCTGGTGTAATATTTCAAGGGTGACACCTGTTTTCCTTTTCTATGCAAGTTCATAATATGTCTGCAAAGCTACACGCTATGGAATAGATGGGAATAAATGTAATAAATGATATAGGTGCACTCACGGTCCATAAAATAAATGCTAAATAAATAAATAAATGATAAAATATAATGTATCACTCCAAAAAACATGATATAGACTGAATATATTGATGTAAGTAGAAATCATATATTTAACATGTCTATAAATGTTATGAGATGCTTGAATTCAGGCCTAGGGAAGAGTTTAGTTCATGCATGATTCTCATAGGAAATGATAGGCAAGATGTATGGCACAACAATTATTTTTATTTAAGAGTTCATGAAGTGTGACAATAAGAATCACATTCAGGAAATGGAGGCATTGGGAAAGATCCAAGAATCGGTACTTGAATGGTAGATAGGATTTGAACACAGCTCGCTACATCTCCTACTCTAGCCAAATAGGTAATTAGCATACTAGCTTCAGCTTATGAATGGATGAATATTGTGCCCCATCCCCACCCTGGGGCTCGATCTCAGGTCTGGGTATGTCTTATCTCCTTAGTGGCTCACAAGTTGATGGGCTCATGTGGACCCATTTGGCTGTTGGGCTTCCTAGACCCCAAGTTCAAATCCCAGCACTACCAAAAGGTTTATCTTGATGTGAGAAGCCAATTCTTGCACCTGTTTTCCTGTACTGTGCAAGTGCTGGATCTCAGCAAGAATCAAGAAACATTGGCAACTCTACACCCATGAGAATAGGTTGTCATCCATGTCAGCACAGTTTTATATGTCATTCTATGCTCAATAAAATACATAACACATCCTTGAAAAAGACACAAAATAAAACGAATAACTACACTGAATGCAAGATGCATACCACACCTGTACATAAATAGAGATCCTATGTTTAAAAGAGCTGGGCTTCTTATTTTGTCCAGTGCTTTAACTTCAGATCAGGCCCCGGACTAGGCCTGACATTCTAGTCTTCAAGGATGGTGAACCTCCCCTTCCCCCACAGTGCAACAGAGTTACCCATACCTGAGTTCAAATCCCAGCACTGACAAAAGATTCATCCTGATGTCAGAAGCCAGTCGTTGCACCTGTTTTCCTCTCCTGTGAAAGTCCTGGGTCTCAGCTAGGCTGGAGAATGAATGCATAGGCAACCCTGTAACCATGGGAAAAGTTTATCATCCATGTCAGCACAGTTATAGCTGTCACCATACTCAGTAAAATACACAATACCTCCATGAATTAGACACAAATTAAGGAGAAGTGCACCGAATGCAAAATGATGACCGCACATGTCAATATAGATCCTGTGTTTAAATTATGAATTTAGGACTATCCTGGCCCTCCCTGGGGTTCGATGTCAGGTCCTGGGAAAGGTCTAGCTCCTTAGTTGCTCACAGGCTGGTATCCTCACCTAGAACTTTTCGCCAATTGGCCCTGCTGGGCTCTGAGTTAAAATCCCAATACTGCCAATAGATGAACTCTCATGTGAGAAACACATCGATCCACCTGTTTTCCTATGAAAGTCCAGGTTCTCAGGAAGGATAGAGAATGCTATATAGGCAACTCGATAGCCATGGGAATAGGTTGTCATCCGTTTCGGCACAGTTATATCTGTCATCATGCTCAATAAAACACAAAATGCATACATGACTAAGACACACAATAAAAAGAGTAACTATACTGAATTCATGAGGCATTCCACACATGTATGTAAATAGAGATCCTATATGTAAAATAGGTGGGTATATTATGTTTGCCAATACTGGGGCTTCAATTCAGGCCCTGTGACTTAGCCTGATATTGTAGTCTTCAAGGATGGTGAGCTTCCCTTTCCTCCACAGTGCTATAGATTTACCCAGACCTGAGTTGGAAACCCAGCAGTGGTAGAAAAATGGTGCGAGTTCTGAGCCAGGGTGTTTATTATCATTATTATTATTACTATTACTATTATTATTTGCCAAGGAAGGGATTTGAACTCAGTTAGTGGTAACTCTGCCTCAGCTTCAATCACCTCAGGGTGACAGGCTGCCATGGGCCCATAGCCAATCCTGGGATGCTAGGCTTTGAAGTCTTGCAGGAAAACACACACACACACACACACACACACACACAAACACACACAGAGAAAAAAAAGCCGCGGGATGGATTTTTTACATTTTTTTCCCCTTTCTATGGTGACCATCCTGGGTCTGAATGACATGTCTACAAAGGGTATTTCACCATGCATTGGCGAAGGCTAGTGGGCTATTGGGGAAGCCATAGTCCCATGCAGCAATGTAGGCCCTGAGTTAAACTGCTGGTCCTGACACCTACCAATCGGGGGATTTCCCAAGAGACTTATTCCTATGCATTGGAATACCGATGGAATGTTAACAAACTATGATTGAGAAGTTTCTGCATGCATAGGTCTAGTCTAAAATTAGACACATTGATCTTATTGAATAGTTTATTAAGCATGAAAAGAACCCTATTCCTTCAATGGCGCATAATAACTACCTAAGAGTTGGTAGGAACGTAATTGATGTCATTGAATCCTAGGTAGATGTTTCTGGCACTCTATACAAATATATATTTATTGGTATACTACGACCTGCCTATCCATGTATGGCTATTTTGTCCACCCCTGTGGCTTGATGTCAGAGTCTGGGAACTGCCTGGCAGTTTCCTGGGCTAGAGGTTGTCGTTTTGACACATCCATTCATGAATTGGTTCTGCTAGGCCCTGAGTTCATATTCCAGCACTGCCAACAATTGGAACGTGGAGTAAGAAGCCAAGCGTAACACCTGTTTTCCTTTGCTCTGAGCGTTCTGGATGTCAGACATGATTGAGAACACTTCTACAAATCTAGATACTATGTGATAGGATGTCATCAAAATAATAAATGGAATGCGTGTTATCACAGTCAATAAAATAAATGGTTAATGAATAAAACAGAAATACAATTAATAACCACAACAAACAGGATATGTACTGAACATCTATAAGTAAGTATAAATCTTATCATTACAATATATATAAATAGTATGTTTCCCAGAGCTGGGGCTTGAATTCAAGCCTAGGGAGCGAGCTTGACCTTCTTGACTTCAAGCACGGTGAGCTTCTCCTTTGTCCACAGTGCTGCAAAGTTACCCAGACCCTGAGTTCAAATCCAAAGCCTGGCAGAAAAAACGGCACCAATTGCAAGCCAGGGAGATTATTTATTTATTTATCTATCTATCTATTTATTTATTTATTTTGTGTGAAGCAAGGTCTTGAACTCAGGTCATGGCAACTCTGCCTTATCTTCCATCACTCTAGTCTGGGGTGCAGCCACTGGAACCACAGGCAATCCTGGGATCCTGGACCTCCAGGCCTTGTGGAAGGGAAAAAATGCACACAGAAGAAGTGGTGAGATGAAGTTTTAACATTTTGCACCATGACCATTTGGGTCTGAATGACACGGCTCCAAAGGGTACTTCACCTTGTATTGCTGAAGGCTGGCAGGGTACTGGGGAAGACATAGTCCTGCACGGCAATATAAGCCTAGACTCGAATCTAAGTCATGTCACTTCCGGATGGCGGGAGATCCTAAGAGACCCATTCCCATTTATAGGAATAATGATTGAATGTTGTAAGTGTCATGGTTGAATGAGTTGCTCATGAGTGATACTCGTATAAAATTAGACATTATGATTTCAGTAGGCTGACTAATTTTATTTAATATGAAGCACTAAAAGACTTCTATTTCTGGAAGTGGCTCTGTGGCTCAAGTGATAGAGTGCTCGCTTTGAGCTGAATAGTGCAGGGACAGCACCAAGCCCAGAGTTTATATTTTTGAAAATGCTACTATTTCTTACAGGGACACATTAATTTCAGAACACTGATTTACTTAATAGTTTATTAAGGATGAAAACAATAACATTAATTATATGGGGACATAATAAATACCCAAGAATTGTTAAGAATGTAGTCTATATAACTGAATAATGGATAGACATCTCTGGCACACTATAAAGATATATATTTATTAGCATACTACCATCTGCATGTCAATCTGTTCTTATTTTGTCAACCCCTGGGGCTCAATCTCAGGTCCTGGGAAATGCCTGTCAGCTCAGTTTGCCCCAGTATGGCATGCTGACATTCAATCATTCATGAATTTGGCCCTATAGGCCATGAGTTCAAATGCCAGCACTCCCAAACAAGAAATCATGGAGTAAGAAGCAGATGGTGACACATGTTTTCCTTTTCTGTGAAAGTCCTGTGTGTCAGGTATGAAGTGAAATAAATATGCAGACCTATGTCCTATGTAATCAATATTCTATGTGCCATAATAGTCAATAAAATAAATGGTCACTACATGAACAAAACAAAAAATAAAATGAATAACTACATTAAATGCAATATGGAGTCAATATATGTATGTAAACATAAATCATATATTTAAAATGTACACAAATAGGATGTATTCTAGGGGTGGCGATCAATTTCAGGCCTAAGGAACAGACTTGAATTTCTTGACTTCAAAAAAGCAAGCCTCCCCTTGCTACACAGTGCAACAGATTTACCGAGACCATGAGTTCCAATCTCAGTCCTGGCAGAAAAAAATGGCATCTCTATGCTATGTGATGCCCAATTCTTAGGTATTTCATTATTTCTCCATTTAATGAATGTAATTTTTTAAATGCTTCATAAAGTATTGATTAAAATCAATCAGTGTCCTAGAATATAATTGTGTATAATTTTATCCTAGAATCATTCAAAAACTGTCCATTCAATCATGATATACATCACATTTCATTGCTATTCATATGGATAGAAATGAGTTTTTAGGATCTTCTGCCATTTGGAGGTGGCAGGACCAGGATTCAAATTGTGGGCTCCAGCTCCCACTACTTAAACCCGAAGATAGGGAACTCACCGGTCTGTCCAAGAACATCATCAAGACCAATAATTAAGCAGGCACCAGTGTCTCTCAGCAGTCCTCCATGATACTTTCAAGGCTGTGAAAGGAGATTCATGGTCAAAGTCACCCTAGGCTGGAAAGTACTTGAGACCCCTGTCCAACTTCAGTGTCAACAAAGCCAGAAGTAGAGCCAGTGGTAGAAGGGTAGCCTTGAGCAAAAGCAGCTCACCAACTGTGCCTAGGTCCTGAGTTCAATGTCCTGGACTGGCAACAAACAGGCATACACACAAAAATCTGTGCAGCTATATGGCTAAAGCAGGTCTCCCTCTGGTTCCCAACTGGATTGGACAGAGTTCCCTGGGAAAGGGGCTGCTGTCATCTTGACTCTGCCCATTCTGCCTGCATCACAGGATACCAGCCATACCCCCATTTTTTTATGGTTCTTTCTGACCAATGGGATACAAGAATCGTGGCCACCCACATTCCATGCTGCCCTGTAGCACCAACATTCCCTCTGTTGGTTGACACCACTACCAGCAGTTGAGGAAGGTAGAGGTAACTGAGTGTTAAACAAGAGACTCGAGGCGAATTTGGAGTACAATAGGAAATTGACAACCTAGTCAGAGAGTGGGAGAATAGAGGATTTCCCAGAGCCTGGGAATGTGGCCAGCCCATCTTTCCCATCCCAGCGCTCAGATGTCTGAAACAACAAGACTCCGTGAGAGAGCTGTGGGCAACAAACTACTGCCAGAACACCAGCAGAAGAAATCCTCCCATCAGACCTTCAGCATTCAAGAAAACAAAGAATACATAACAAGGAAGGATCCCAAAGACAAATACCTCTGGGAAGGGTGATTCAACCGAGGGTCTGGCCAAAGGTGATGCTGACCACTGGCCTCCCCTGCCTTTGGACACAGTCACAGCCACAAGGATCCAGAATGTCAAGGGTCCCGATACCACCAAGAATATGCAGAGGTGCTAGCGACATGCGGTGCCTGCCCTGGACCACAGCAAAAGGAGAAACCAGGTGCTCTATGCCAAGATCCAACCACTGAAACAGGAAAAGACAGACCTGCAGGATTGATGAGAGAAAGAGAAGGAGAAGGTAGCCAAAGTACACAAAGCACCAAAAACAGAGCTAGACATCCACAAGCCACCCATATAGAGGTTGGTTTTGGCAGAAAGTGATTTACAATCACCACCAGCCCACATGCAGCTCATGGCCAATGACAGCAAAATGGAGCATGAAGCTCTCACCAGCTGCCTACAGGCCGCAGAGCAGCACATGGCAGAGCTGGAGATGGTGGCTTCTGTGGGTACTACTTACAGAAGGTGGCCGAAATGTTCAAACAGCTAAATGATGTAACACTTCAGCTCAAGAAAAAGAAGAGAAGCTTCTATGACCTGCAGCAAGTGAACACAGAATTTTAGGAGAAGGTGTAAGCATTCTGGACATAGAGGAGCAACAGGAAGAACAGAATCTGCAAGTTCCAACAAGTGCTGGAGTGGTGTGAGGTACTAAAGAGACTTCAGGACAACCTGAGTTGAATGGTGTCTGCAGCGAATCTGGAGACAGACACCTTCTCGCAGAACCTGAGCATTGAGAGGTCCACGCAGAAGGAGGAGCCCTGGTGGCAGACCGAGCAGGTGAACCAACTGACAGAGGAAAAGGAGTGAGGATGAAGGTAGGTGCTGCACCTAGAGAATGAGCTGGGGGAACTGAGAAGGAAGCTGGCAAAGCCATGGCCCTCTGTGGGTCCATCTCAGGAGGAGCAGCACCTGCGGGCCCACACCTACCACACGCAGATGGGGTTGAAAAACCTGGAGAAACAACTTCACATCCAGGTACAGGAAAACTAGAAACTCCGTCTCCACTATGCAGAGCAGCGGGAGCAAGTGGGAGGATTGGAGGAGAAAACCAAAGATCCACAGGAGAACCCCGAGACCCCACGATGTGCATGTGTATGAAACCCACAGCTGGAGTAACAGCTGGCCTTGCTGCAGGACGCTCTCTACAGAGTGAGCAGTGAGAAGGAGGAGCTCACCAGCATTGTGGACTCAGAGCAGCAGGTGAAGAAACATCTACAGGAACAGCTGGACTGCTGAGAGGAGAACATAGAGGAAGGGAAAGAGGTAGCTGAGAGAGAAAGCCAAGTGACTCAGGAGCTCCAGGAGCAGCAGGAGCAGTCCCTGGCCCAGCTTCAGGAGCTCAGAGTCACCTGTGAGCAGCACATTGCCTCCAATGAGCAGCTGTGCTCCAAGTAGTAGGTCCTGCAGTAGCACCTGCAGAGGCAGACCCAGCTGTTGGAGCAGCTGAAACAAGTGCAGGGTCCGATCAACTGGGGGGACTAGATGGTGCCCCCAAAGTGGCAGGACAGTTTCAAGTGCCTGGACGTGACCAGTCCAGAGGAGGAGCACATGCAGGCCCAGCTGAGCTTCCTGGCTTTCCCTGGGGAAGGAGAAGCTGTGAACTCTGGAGAAGCAAAAGCTGAGGGAGCAACTCTCCTCGATGTGCCCATGGAAGAGGATGGAGATGTCCCCCAAACTCAGAGGGACGTGGAGCTGTTAGCACTCTTGGAGGCTGAGATCCACAGGGGGATACTCCTGCCACAGGAGCAGCGAGACTGCTGCAGGCACTCCCCCTCCCACCGACAGCTCAGTGCCAGATAGAGCTGGAGCCACAGGTCCCCCACCCAATGAGCTGCCACCACAGCATGTGTGAGGTTGGGAAGTGGGACACGTGGGCGTCCAAGAAGAAAATCTTCTTCATCCACAACTTGCCTGATGAGGTGGACTTCCAGAGTCCTGCAGATGAGCTCCACCATCGATGCAAACAGCTGTCGGCACATATCTGCACCATCCAGGAGTCCCTCCTGACATGTAAAGGACAGATGTTCATTCTGGATCAGCTTTGTCAGGAGAAAGCCGAGTGCATGTGCCAGCTGTCCCAGGAGAAGATGAAGAGTAGATAGCTGCCACAGCTTCTGTGGCTCCTACACTGGGCTCCAGATGCTGACACAGGCTGAGCTCCCCACCAGTGCAGCTGCTTCAGAGGCCTCAGGCTCCTGGGTGGTCAAAATCAGGGAGAAGCAGAAAGGTTTTGAAGAATTGCAACTTTAGGATAGTGTGGAATCTGCAAGAGGAGAGGTCAAGGTTCCCTGCCCCGTACAAGACTCCCCCACAAAGCATGTCCTGCTGCAGATCCCCACATGAAGAACTGCCCATAGCTGGTGCGCTAAGGCTTGCAGTGCTCTGTTCCTTTTTTCTGTAGACAGATGGGGATGATGACTCCCTATGTGACTTACTGAGTCCCCAAACCCTCAGTAGCCACCAGAACTAGGTGGCCAGGTGAGCTTCTCTAGGCCTCCATCTGCCTGGTGATAGGAAGGGTAAACTATGGGCCTGGTAGAGCAGAGGCTGCTGGGAGGAGGCCCAAGTTCCAGGAACATCTAATGGCCCATTGGTGGCCAGGGAAGAGGCCCGTGTTATGCTTATCAAAAAGAATAAATCGTTTCCAAAGGGAAAAAAAAGGCCTCCACAAATATTTGTTCTTCCAGTTATGGGGCTTGAACTCAGAGCCTGTCCACTGTCCTTGAGCTCTATTTGATCAAGACTGGTGCTCTACAAGTTGAGCCCCATCTCCCCTTCCAGCTTTTTCTTTGTGGAATCAAACCCAGGGCTTCAGGCTTGCTAGGCAACCACTCTATCACCGAGCCACATTCTCAGCTAGGATGATCTCCTGCCCCCAAACCCATATGGCCATTCCTCTGATAAATAGGAAGTAGGGGCTAGGATGAATATGAAGCACAAGTCTGGTTCACACAGAAATAATCCCCTGCCCCCTCTTCGACACCCTTATTTAAAGTTTCTCTTTTACTATTGAGGGATGAGAGCGGGAGAGGGACATCTGAGAGAGGAGTACCAAGAACAGTGGCCCCCTGAGCCCCACAGCTTCCTCCACACAAGTCGTCCTACACATTCCCATCTTACCTGACTCAATGTTGTGTCTACACTGTCTCCCTACTCCAGCAAGTCTTAGAATGAAATAAATGTCAGCCCTGGCCTCAGCCCACACCCAGGGTAGAAGCTCCTAGTCCCAAACTGACTTCCACCTCTGACTTCCCAGAGTTAGGCTGGACCCACCACTCACCACTGTATTGGTGTCAATGATCTCATGGATGAATTTCAGGAAGAAGGTCTATGGCAAAGAGCAGAAGCAGCAGGGTAAGCAAGGAGGAAGGACCCAGGGCAATTGGTCTGGGATCTTCCTCCTTGGAGTCCTCCCGTCAAGCCAGAGCCATCCTGACCCAAATCCCGGCCAAGGGCAGGGGGTGGAGAAGATAGAGGAGTACGGGACTAGAGGAGGTACTGCTTTATCTTGGTGCACTTGAAATTTCCAATATTTGGCCCATGCCAATACCAAAGCCAACATGCAATGCCTCTCCTTGTTATTGTCCATGAGTGTTGTCCCTGAGCTCTTTTTCTCAAGGCTTGCAGTCTACCACTTTAGCCAAGGGACACTTCTTGTTTTCTGATGGTTCATAGAGGATAAGAGTCTCACACACTTTCCTGCCCAAGCTGGCTTGGAAGCCAGATCTCACCTTCCTGAGTAGCAAGGATGTCAGGCGTGAGCCACAACTGCCCAGCATGTGATGCCTTTTTAAAGGATCTTGGCAAGTCTGTAAATGGAACCCCAAAGGGCCTGGATAGACCAAGACCCAATCAAGGAGCTGGGACTGGGGAAGGCTGACATTCTAGCCATTCTGTTCCCCAAAATTATAGATGTCAGGTGGTGTTGGATGCATCGAACATCTAGGCCAACAACCACCAGACTTAGTGGGAAAAAGGTATAGCATACCCAAAGGTTACAGTGTAGAAATCTCTGATTTTGCATGCATATGGGTGTGTGTGTGTGTGTGTGTGTGTGTGTGTGTGTGTGTTTACCAAGGGTTGAAGAGCCTAGGTGGTAACCTTTATCTTGTTTGCACAAGTTTGGTGCTCTAACACTTGAACTATAGTATTACTTCTTCCCAGCTTTTTGGTGATTCTTTGGAGATAAGAGTATGCCCAGGCTAGGTTTGAATCTTGATTGATCCTCCAGTGTCAGCTTGAGTAGCTAGGATTATAGGCATGTGCCACTGACATTCAGCTGCATGGATGTCTTTTCATACTTTCTGTTCTAATAGCTGTCTACTTGCCTTGGCCTAGATCGCTGACCTCTACATCAGCTCCCAGCAGCACCTGACTGTGTGGAGACCATAATGCTCAAAAATTGTCAGTGCATCCTATTTCTTTGTCCTCAGGGCAGGGTATGTCTCCTCTGAAGACCGAAGGGGTAGGGGAAGGGGTACGAGGGATAGCTGTAGATGGGTGCTCGGCTAGGAAATAGGTACTCTGTTTTATCCAAAAAGGAATGCGTGCCCAGATGCTAATGGCTCATGCTCTCATAATCCTAGCTCATTCAGCAGGCTGAGATTGGAGGATTAACATTCAGATGCAGCCCAGCAAGAATTGTCTGTGAGACTCTCCTCTCCCAAGAATCACCTGAAAGCTGGAAGAAAAGCTCTGGCGTAAGTGGTAGAGTGGTATCCTTGAATGAAAAAACTGAGGGACAGAGCATGAGCCCTGGATTCAAGCCCTACTACCAAGATGCACTCATGCGCATGCACACACCCACCCACCCACCCACACCCACACACACACACACACACACACACACACACAGAGGAAGGTAGTAATGATAAGCTGAGCTAGAACTGGGGGCAGTCCTGAGGCATAATCATAATAAACTCTCAAGCCACATCAGTTGTTTCTCCTTAAGTCCTTCTTGGGCTGCGGGGTCTGGTCTATGGCAGTAAGTTTCATGGAACCTGCCCCTCCATCCCAGCACGGGGACATAGAACCAAGGGAAGGACACTATGGATGCTCCTTTGTAGTTGTCCCATGATTGCAGACCTTCATCTGCCCTGAGCACTGGTGAATTAAGCAGGGCTCCGAGTCCCGGGACTCCTGGAATATAGCAACTGCTACAAGCAGCAGCCAACCTGCTTTTGTTCCTCAGGCTACAAGTCTTTCATGAGCCCAACTCAAAACCTGCCCAAGGTGTGCCTGACAAATTCACATTCTTGTGATTCCCTTGTGAGCTGGCCTTAACTGGTCTACCCCTTCTGGCCCAGAACCGTGGTCTGATACGTCGATTTAGTGCTCAGATCCACACTGCACTCATGACAGATGCCCTTCTGATGACCGGTGGATGACCTGCATGCCACAAGGCATGACCTTTTCTGGTACTGTGTCCTGCTCTGTAGGCAAAGGCCTTCAAGGAGGCTGCTCTCAAGATTTGTAGGACACATAGACATTGGAAGACCATCAGAAGCCCACTGGAAAATACTTGCTAGAGCCACAACATGAGGTCAAAGCAGGCCAGGTATTGGTCATGGGGCTCTAAGTCTGGGCCTGGGCACCATCTCTCAGCTCTTTAGCTTAGCAGTTCAGCCTCGTCTGGTTTTCTGGTGGACCCTTGGAGATCAGAGTCTCCCGGACATTCCTGCCCAGGCTGGCTTTGAATGGCCATCCTCACATCTCAGCCTCCTGATGTGCTAGGAGGACCAGCATAAGCCACCCATGCCTGGCCTATCTGTCCATTCACCACAGTGGACTAGGAGCTCCTGAAAACTTTTCTTTATTTTTTAGGTGCCAGTACTGGGGCCTGAACTCAGGGTCTGGCCTGTAGGCTCTTAATGTTTTCTCTCAATGAGGACATGCTACCATTTGAGCCAAAGCTCCATTTCTGGCTTTTGTTAGTTCATGGGCAAGAAAGTCTCACTAACTTTCCTCCCTTGAGATGGCTTTGACCCACAATCTCTGATCTCAGTCTCCTGAGTAGCTAGGATTTACAGGGGTTGAGCCACTGGTGGCATTGGGCTAGAAGCTTTTCTTAAGAAGAGTTCTTCCCTGCATTTGCCCTGACTCCTCCATGCAAAGAGGGCCTGAGGGTCAGGAGCTGTGAATAATAGGCTTCCAGCCACAGAAATTGGCTGGGGTCTTTGGTGAAATGTCAAGCCAATATTTCCCTGGGCCTCATTCTGGGACCCCACCCTCTGCTCTACTTGTGACTCAAGTACAAATCTTGACCCTGCCTTCAGTGTTCTGCCAGACTTGTCTGAAGCCACAGAACCATCATTCCATCCACACAACCTGCTCTACACCACACCTCAGGACCTTTGCCCATGCTGTACCTTGTACCTGAGGCTCTCTGTCCTGTTCCACAACTTAGAACTCCTGTGGAATTTTGGCACTGGTTATATCACTTCCTGGAGCAAGTCTTTCCTTCCCTTCTCCATCTTTTTTTTTTTTAAAATACTGAGTTTCTAGAGGTGGAATTTGTGCAGGTTGACTGTCAAATTCTCTATCTTGGTGTGTGTGTGTATGTGTGTGTGTGTGTGTGTGTGTGTGTGTATGTGTGTGTATGTGTGTGAATGTGTGTGTGTGCGTGTGCCTGTGCCACTCCTAGGGTTTGAATTCAGGGCCTGGATGCTATCCCTGATCTTTTGTACTCAAGACTAGCACTCTACTACTTCAACCACAGCTCTACTTCTGGCTTTGTGGGTGTTTAATTGGAGAAAAGAATCTCATATAGACTTTCCTGCTTGCATTTGGGATCCTCAGATCTCAGCCTCCTGAGTAGCTAAGGTTACATGAGTGAGCAAACAGCACCTGCCCTCTACCTATTACCCATAACCTCGGCCCTGCTCTATGTCCCAGAAGAATATGTCTCACTATGCTCACGTTTTTTTGTTGCTGTTGTTGTTGTTGTTGTTTTATTTTGCCAATCTTAGGGCTTGAACTCAGGGTCTGGGCATGTTCCTGACCTTTTTTTTTTTTTTTTTTTTTTTTTAAATTTTATTTTATTTTATTTGAGAACATACAGTACAGAGGGGTTACAATTACATGGGCAGGATAATGCATACATTTCTTACCAAGCATTGCATCCTCCTCCTTTGTTTACCCTTCACCTCCCTTCCCAGCCTCCCCCCTCCCTCCCACCCAATCATACCCCCCCTCCCCCCCCCCCCCCACCGACATTGTAAAGCTGGTTTTGACATGACATTTTGTACTTCTCATTGTTGCAACAGGTCCACCTGAATCCTTAAACGACTTGTTTGTCCCCGTCTCCTCCACATGTTATACTGACATCAAATATAGTGAAAACAGGGGTTACACTGTGGGGGAGGGACACACAAAGCAACAAAGAAATAATCTTATAAATGCATTAGAAACACATGCATGAAAGAAACAAAAACATTAAAATACATATTTGAGGTTTTGTTTTCCTAACATCACATTATCTGACTTTTTCCGCTTGACTCATACCTATACTAGATATTGCAAATAAGGGAAACCATGGGACCTATGTTTGTTCCTGACCTTTTTTTGCTCAAGGTTAGCACTTTTATTGCTTAAGCCACAGTGTCACTTTTGGCTTTTTCTGTTTCTGTGGTAGGAAGGAATTGAACTCAGGGCTTAATGTGTGCTAAGTAAGCACTCTACCAGTAAGCCACATTCGAAGCCCAAGGCTTACTTCTAATGGGAGTTATGATGGTGGGATTTATTGGATTACCCCTTTTGGCACAGAAATTGCTGGCTATTTCCTATCTTTCCCAGGATTTGGGACCAGCCTGAGACTCAGCAATGAAGAATGATGAATGAGTGATGGCCACCAGGCCCCAGAGACCTAGGCTCACATCTTAATGAGGGATATAGGGTATAGAGCCACAACCTTCAACAACTCCTACAGCCTAAGAGAAGTTTCCCTTGAGAAGTGCCAGGACATAATGCACCCGTTGTACACACCAGTTGCACACACTAGCCCAGGCAAAGCCTTCGTGGCTTCAGTTCTTAAATTGCAGTGAAGGATGCTTATTGAAGCTGCCTGCTCAGACTTAGTACTCTCTGAGGGCTTGTTCCAGCTTGCCCAGTTTGGGGGGCTGGGCATGACCAACCTGCTGAATGCTCATCATCCTGGCCCTGTCCCTGAGACTTTTGCTCAAGGGTAGTGCTCTGCAACTTGAGCCACAGGGCCACTCAGGGTTTTTTTGTTGTTATTTTATTTTGATTTCCTGTGATCTTTTAAGAAATATGAGTGTCGCGGTCTTTCCTACCCAGGCTGAATTCAACTTGGCATCTCAACCTCCTGAGGAGCTAGGATTACAGGCAAGAGCCACTGACACTTGGCTTACTTTTCTTCTTGTTGTTCTTTTTTTTCGTGACAATCTGAAATCTTCAAGGTGTCATTCCAATAGTTTGTATTAGAAGTAAACTTCCGAGGCCTGGAATTCGAATGCTAGGACTACCACCCACAAATGGAGGGAAATCCTAACAAACTCATTCCTATTCATGTGAATGCTAATGGAATGTTATGAAAGTAATAATTAAATTTGCAGTTAATTCATGATTCTACTTTAGAATGCCACACAAAAATTATTGAATTTATATCTTCCATTCTAGCACCATGGTATGATTAAGGATATTGAATGATTTTTATTAATGATTTTATAAGTATTAGATGATGATACTGAAGTGCCCTCGTCGCAGGACTCCCACCAAGAAGACCACCGAGATTTGGACTTTCCGAAATACAAAAGCAAGGCTTTATTCAGTCAGGCTGCAGCTCAGGCCTCGTCCTACACACCGACACAATGGAGCTTAGGAGGAAGCCCCGAACTGAAATTTCATAGGGCTTATAAAGGCAAAAACTACAAAGTTACGGTAACCAGATGTGTTAACAGGACATCCTAGGGTGATAAGGGGTGATAGGGGGTGATCAGACCATTTGGGCTAGGGCATTAAAGGGCAGGGTGTTATCAGACCATTTGGGCTAGGGCAATAAAGGGCAGGGGGTTATCAGACCATTTGGGCTAGGGCAATAAAGGGCAGGGGGTTATCATACCATTTGGACAAGGGCAATAAAGGGCAGGGGGTTATCTGTGAAGCAAGGGAAGTTTGTGGCCACAGATAACTCTGTCCTTGGGATTTATGTGAGCTCTGGTTAACTTCAACATGGACAAGTCAGTTCCTGGAATTTATGTTTGCTCTGGGTCACTCATAATTTAACATAAAGGACAGAATGGCTGCTGCATCAAAATGGAGTTACTTTAACTCTTCAATACTTCATTAAATGGAAGTATAATTTAATAACTAATAATTTGTAATAATATATAATTTAATAATATCCTCACATTCCCTCTGTCTATATATATATGTGTGTGTGTGTATATATATATATATATATGTATATATATATGTATATATATATGTATATATATATATGTATATATATTTGGCGTTACTGTGGCTTGATCACAGGTCCTCAGAACTTCCTGGCAGCTCAGTTTTCTGGAGGCTGGTGTGCTAAATCTGTGACCCCATTTATGGATTGGGCATTTTAGGCAGTGCTTTGAAATCCCAGCATGGCCAATAATGTATTCATGGAGTAAGAAGCCAAATTTGACCCATTTTTTTCCTTCTCTGTGAAAGTTCTGGGTCTCAGTATATGTGATATGATGTAATAAAATAAGTGATTTATGTGCAATAATACTAAACAAATAAGGGTAATAAATGTCATATGGAGTAAACCCATGTATGCAAATAGATCTCATATATGAGTATCATTTTTTCCAGTACTGGGGCTTCAATTCAGGCTCTTAGAACTTTTCTGAACTTGTCTTCAAGGAAGGCAATCTTCCCCTTCACCCACAGTGCCACAGAGCTACCCAGACTGAGTTTAAATGCCAGGCCTGCCAGTATAATGGTGCAAATACCAAGCCAAGGTCATATTATTATTGTTATTGTTGTTGTTGTTAACATTGTTATTATTATTTGGTTTTAGGCCAAGTACCGAGCTTGAACTCAGGTCTTGGCATCTCTGCCAAAGCCAATCCTGGGATCCTAGGTCCCGAGTTCAAATCTCAAGGCTGGCAAAAAAAAATAAAAAGGAAAAAAATAAAACTGAGAAGTTCAATGAGGTGATTACACTTTTTTTTCCTTTGTATTGTACCATCCTGGGTCTAAATAACAATGCCCAGACAATGTACATGACCTTACATTGCTGATGTTTGGCAGGCTATTAGGGAAGCCAAGCCGAAATCGGCAACTTAGGCCTAGAGCTTGAATCCCGGGACTCCCACTAATGAATGGCTGTCGGGAGATTCTAAGAAACGCTTTCCAATAGACATCTGTACAAATGGAATGTTGTAAAAGTAACAATTACATTAGTAGTTAGTGTACAATTATATTAGAAAATTATACACAACAGGTATACTACATTGACTAATTTTCAATTAATAATTTATTATGTAGTCAATCATGATACTTAAAAAAGGAAGGAATAATTTAATTGGCAATATTTGATAGAAATATCATATATGCAATTTCATAATTTACAGACATCTCTCATTAAATATATCTATATCTATCTATCTATATGTCTGTCTACCAATCTACACATTTATCTGTTTATACACTTGTGACTACTGGTGCTCCGTGGTAGAGTGCTCACCTAGTAAGTACGAAGCCGTGGGTTCAATTCCTCACTACCATTTGCATAGAAAAATCCAGAAGTTTTGCTGTAGC
The DNA here is from genome assembly GCF_019054845.1 of Dipodomys spectabilis. Classification (NCBI taxonomy): domain Eukaryota; kingdom Metazoa; phylum Chordata; class Mammalia; order Rodentia; family Heteromyidae; genus Dipodomys; species Dipodomys spectabilis. The sequence goes on from NW_024871122.1 coordinate 767,915, forward strand.
TCAAACACTTGAGCACTAGCTTTGAGCATAAAGGCTTAGGGACTGTGTCTAGACTCTTACTCAAGAGCCAGGACTGGCACCAAAACAAAAAATAAAAAAGGAAAAGATAGAATGTTCTGACTGCAACTATATACGGATAGGGCTGCAAATACCTCATCACAGAACAAGCTGGGAATCTAGTGCTGACATTTGCCATCTAACCTGAATTAGACAGAGGTAAACCGCTGGAACCCAGTTCCATCAACTAGATGCTGCTGGCTTGCTCACCTTGTCATCCAAGATACTAGGGGGCTGAGATCTGACACTGGTGGGTTTAAAACCTAGGCTTGGCAGGAAGTCTGTGAAACTCTGAGCTGTGGCTTAAAGTCACAGAGTTCTAGCCTGATCAAAAGACCTTAGAACAGTACCCCCAACATTTCAGTGCAATCCCCCCCCCAAAAAAAACTCACCCCTCCAAAATCTAAATTTGGACTGTTTGTGGTGTGTTTCTGAAAGAATGATGATACTGATGAAAGCACCCTAATTCTAATGATATTATGTGGGCTACAGCTATGTGATGAGTATTTCATGAGTTGTTGTGGGCTGAGTACTTCTTGGAGTGCATTTTTTTCATCTGGTTCTTGTAAGAGCTCCACAAGTAAGATGATTGTGCAGATGAGAAACTTGTGGCACCATTTCATGGCCAAAATTATGTATGTACCTAACTCTAGTGAGTTGTCTCCTGCAGACAATTGTTTTGTATTATATTTCTTGATCATGAACCTTGAACTCAGGGCCTAGCCACTGACACTTACCAGTGGGGATCATGGGTAGCGCCCTACTACGTGGAGCCAAGGACCCCCTTGCAACAGAGTGTTACAGTCTAGGCGTGCAGTAGCTGAGGTCTGTCATCCTGTCTACTCAGGAAGCTGAGATCTGACAGTCTGGGTTCAAAACTATCCCAGACACAAAAAGTCCCATGAGACTTTTATCTCCTATTCACTACTTAGGAACCTGAAGTGGAAGCTAGTTGCTGCTGACTTGTGCCTGTCATCCTAGGTACTCCGGATGCTGAGAGCTGAGGATCACTGTCCAAAGCCAGCCTGGGCAGGAAATTCCTTAAGATGCTTCTCTCCAGTGACCCACCAAAAACCTCAACGGGTGCTGTTGCTCAAGTGGTAGAGTGATTGACTTTAGCTAAAGAGCTCAAGGACAGCACCCAGGCCTAGACTTAAATTCCTCCAACTTCCAACAAAAGAAAGAAAGAAACCTGAAGTAGAGTGCTGGGAATGTGTCTTAGGAGTAGAGTGCTTTGCATGTATGAATCCCTGGGTTTGATTCCTTAGTACTACACTAGAAAAAAGCCTGAAGTGGCTGGGTGCCTCAAGTGGTAGAGTGCTATCCTTGTAGAGGAGAAACTCAGGAACAGGGTTCAGGTCCTGAGTTGAAGCTCCAGGACAAGTGTATGAACACACATACATGCACACACACACTTACACACACACACACACACACACACGCACACAAACACAGATAACAGAAGTGAAGCTGTGACAAGAAATGATAAAGCACTGAGCTACTGCTCTGAGCTCATGGTCAGTATCCAGGTCCTGTGTTCAACCATGAAACACAGCCACCCAGGGCCCAAGTAGGAGAGGTCAAAGTTTCAAAACCTGATGAGTTTCACCAGCCCTAGATGACATGAAGCATAGTAATATTACACATGTACTTTGATTTAGCAAGCTTCTGGAAACCCAGGGAAGCATCATTGCCAATAATGAATCATTTTATTAGATTCAGCTCCTTAGTTGTCTGCCAAAAGGACCCTTGAATTAATTGTATCAGGTTATTTCAACACTGGAACATAGTCTAACAAATACAGGATAAGTGCAGGGAACTTGGCCTGCCACGGGAGGTGGCACAATTGAAGTCTTCCTGTCACAACAGAGCTCTCGGCAGAGAGATAGCTTGAGATACAAAGAGGCCTTTTTCTCCTGGCCTTCAGAGCCCACCCACACTCCTCACTAATTGGCCTAGAAAGAGTTTTTTGTCACTCAGCTCTACAGGAGTGAGGCCTTTTGTCTGCCTGTTCCAATAATGAGGAAGTCTTCTTCCAGCAGTCCCCGATGTGGAGAAAACCTCAGACTACAATGGGAACAGTGAGAGGAGGCCCGGAAGATGCACTGTCTTGAAAACTCTCTCTGTGCTATGAAATCATTTTATTCAAAGCAAATTTCCTAGCTGGATGCCTTTCATTATAGGGATTCTGGACCTTCGCCAATAGAAATACATGCATACATACATGGGGAGACATGTTGTTACTGGCTTTTTTTTTAATTGCCAGGTTTGGGAGTTTTACTATGAGCCTAGGCACTGTCCCTGAGTTCTTGTGCTTAAGGTTAACGCTCTGCCCTTGAGCCATAGCCCCATTCATGGGGATTTTTTATTCCTGTAATCCCTCAGAAATGAGTGTGGTGGATTTTCCTGTCCTGGCTGAATTCAAACTGGCATTCTCTACCTCTCAGCCGCCTGAAGAGCTAGGATTACAGGTAGGATCCACTGACACTTGGCTTTCTTTCCTTCTCATTCTTTTCTTTCATCCTGACAATCTGAAATCTTCACAGTGTAATTCCAATCGTTTGCATTTCAAAGTAAAATACCCAGGCCTGGAGTTAAACTGACAGTACTGCCACCTATAAATGGAGGGAGATTTTGAGAAAATCATTCCTATCCATGGGAATGCCTAATGAAATGTTATAAAAGTAACAATTAAATTTGCAATTAGTTAATAACGCTCTTATAGAATGCCACACAAAAAGTATTGGATAATGTCTTCCATTCTAGCAACATGGTATGGTTCTCCCAATTATGGAATACTGACTACTCTTACATTAATGCTTTAATAAGTATTCAACCATGATACTTCATTAAAAGGAGGCATAATTTAATAACTAATAATTCATAATACATATAATTCAATATTCTCACATTCTCTCTCATATACATAGCAAACTACACGTCTATCTATCTATCTATCTATCTATCTATCTATCTATCTATCTATCTATCTATCTATCTATCTATCTATCTATCTATCTGCCAGTACTATTGCTTGATCACAGGTCTTCAGAACTGACTGGCAGTTCAGTTTGCCAAAGGCTTTTGTTTTACAACTGACCCATTCATGATTTGTGCATTGTGGGCTGTGAGTTCAAATCCCAGCATGGCCAAAAGTTTATATGTGGAGTCAGAAGCCAATTTTGACCCATTTTTGTCCTTCTCTGTGAAAGTTGTGGGTCTCAGGATGATGTATAATCCATATGCAAATAAATCCATGTGATAAGATGTAATAAATGAAATAAATGTGATATATGTAATAATACTAAATAAAATAAATAAAAAATAAATAAGGGTAATAAATGTCATAGGGAGTAAACACATGTATGTAAATAGATCTCTTGTATGAATATTATTTTTTCCAGTGCTGGGGCTTGAATTCAGGCCCTGGAAACTGGTCTGAAATTCTTGTCTTCAACGATGGTGAGTTTCCCCTCTCATACAGTGACAAAGCATTAATCAGACCCTGAGTTGAAAGCCCAGGCCTGCCAGAAAAATGGTGCAAATTCTAAGCCAGTGTCTTAATTTTTTGACCAGGGACATGCACTATCTTGAAAGCACTCTCTGTGCTATGATATCATTCTATTCAAAGCAAATTTCTTAGCTGGGTGCTATTTTTCCTAATGACTATGGATGTTCACTGATAGAAATACATGCATATATACACAGACACATGGAATTACTGGCCCTTTCTTTTTAGTGCAGATCCTGAGGTTTGAACTATGAGCCTAGAAATTGACTCTGAGCTCCATTTACACAAGGCAATACTTTATTGGCCCTTAATCCATGATACTTCATTAAATGGAGGAATAATTTAATACCTAATAATTATTAGTAATATGTTAAATGCCATTTAATAATATACAGACATCTCACATTCTATAATATATTTATATTTAAATGTACAGTGGAATATACATATACATCTCTCTCTCTCTCTCTCTCTCTCTCTCTATATATATATATATATATACATGTATTTGCAGCAATTTATACATCTCTCTATTTATATATTGACCACTCCTGGGGCTAGAACTCAGGTCTTGGGAACTGCCTGGCATTGAATTTGTTTGAGGCTGCTGTGCTTAAATGATGAATTAGGCATTTCAGGCCCTGAGTTCAAATCCCAGCAGTGCCAAAGTCAATAGGTGGAGTAAGAAGCCAATGTTGACCTGATTTCCTTTCTGTGGTAATATTGTGTCCTAGGTACCATATGTAATATCTATGCAACTACATATATTTGATATATATTATACATGTATACAAATAATATTTTTGCCAGTTCTAGGGCTGGAATTCACACACTGGGTAATGCTCTGGATTTTTTTTTCTTCTAGGAGGTTAGCTTTCACATCACCCAGAGCACAATAGAGTTACCCAGTCCCCGAGTTCAAATTACAATTATGGCAGATAAAATGGCCCAAACTCCTATCCAGGACCTTAACTTTTTGGAGTGGCAGGCCCCGAGCTTGAACTCTGGTCACCACAACTCTTCCTCAGCCTTGATTATCCTAGGCTGGGGTGCAGCTTTTACACCCACAGATGATCCAGGGATCCTAGGACCCGTGTTCAACTCCCAGCTCTGACAAAAAAATAAACCAACCAAGATGGAGGAGGAAAAACCAGGAAGTTTTAGACAACAGTTATACCTTTGTTTCTTTTGCACTGTGATCATCTTGGATCTCAATGACTCGGCTTGAAAATTGTACATGACCTTGCATGGCTGAAGGTTGGCGTGCTGTCAGTGAAGCCTCAGCCCAACCCAGAAACCAAGACCCTGAGTTTGATCCTGGGACTTCCACCTACTCGTTCCTATCTATAAGAACAATAATAGAATCTTTGTAATATACCAATTGAACTACTAATTAGCTAGTCATTGTAGTATAAGATTGTACGCAATAAATATAGGTCATTGATTAATTTAATATTTTATCGTCTCCCACTATGATTAATTAATGGAGGCATAATTTTAGACCAAATAATTCATAATAATAGAGTATATAAAAATAAGATATAGACATCACTATACAGTAGAATCCATATAAATGTCTATCTGTCTCTCTCTATAACTTTATTTATAGATACATAAACATATGTAAATACACACCCTGCAATATACATATCTATCTGTTTATATATTGGCCACTCCTAGGGCTTTATCTCAGGTCCTCAAATTTGCCTGACAACTTCACTTGTGTCAGACTGGTGTGCTAACATTGACGCATTCATGAAGTGGGCCTTCTAGGCTCAGAGTTCAAATCACAGAACTGCCAAGAACTTAATCGTGGTAGAAGAAGCCAATTGTCTCACTTGTTTTCCTTATCAGTGAAAGTCCTGGGTCTCAGGAATGATGTATAATACATAGTCAAATCTGTGTTCTATTTAATAGGATGTAAATAATGTTATACATGTAATCATACTCTCTAAAATATATAATAAATAAATAAAAAACAAAATAAAATGAATACCTACACTAAATGCAATATGTCATAAACATGCATATGTAAATATAAATCGTGTTTTTAAAATGTTTTCGAATATTATTTTTGCCAGTGCTAGGGCTTGAATTCAGACCCTGGGAACAGACCTGTCTTTCTTGTCTTCCAGCATTGTGAGTTTTCCCATCCCCCACAATACTGCAGATTTACCCAAACCCTGAGTTCAAATCCCAGGCTCGGCAGAAAAAATGGCTCAAATACGAGAAGTATCCTCATAATTATTTAAATATTTTTAATGTATCTATGTATATATGTATGTATGCATGTATGTATTTTTATTTTGTCAAGCTCAATGGTAGCTCTGCCTCAGCTTTGATCACTCTAAGCTGGGTTGTAGCCACTGGACCCACAGCCGAACCTAGGTTCCTGGGCCTCAAAGGCTGACAGGAAAAATAAATAAATAAAACGACACAGAAAAAAACCCCAGTAACTTTCAGATGTCTGCCGATTTTACATTTGTTCTCTTTTCAAGGTGACCATCCTGGGTCTAAAAGACAGGGCTGAAAAGTGTTGGTAACCTGCCATTGCTCAAGGCTGTTGGGCTTTCAGGGAAGCCATGGGCCAACACCACAACATAGGCCCTGTGTTCGAAGCTGGGTCCTGACCCCTACCAATGGAGGGAGATCCTAAGAGTCTCGTTCCTATTCATAGGAATACCTATGGAAGATTATGAATGTCAAGGTTTAATTGGTTGTTACTGAATGATACTAGTATAAAATTAGACAGTGATTTTAGGAGTCCGAAGGATTTTAATGAATATTTTTTGGCACATTAAAAGAATACTATTAATTATGTGGACACAATAGTTTCGGGACAGTGGTCGATTTAATTAATAATTCATTAAGGATGAAAACAGTAATATTAATTACATGGAGGCATAATAAATACCCAAGACTTAATAGGAATGTAGCCTATATAACTGAATAATGTATAGACATCTCTGGCACTCTATAAAGATCTGTATTTATTTGTGTACTACCATCTGCATGTCAATCTGTTCTTGTTTTGTCAACCCCTGGGGCTCAATCTCAGGTGCTGGGAACTGCTTGCCGGTTCAATATGCCCCAGGCTGGCATGTTGACACTCACCCATTCATGAATTGGGCCTTGTAGGCTGTGAGTTCAGATGCCAGTACTCACAAAAATTGAATCGTGCAGTAAGACACAGGGTGACACATGTTTTCTTTTTCTGTGAAAGTCCTGGGTGTCAGGTGTGAAGTTTCATGCATAGGCAATTCTATATCTTATTTAATAAATGTAGTAAATATTCCATGTGTTGTAGCAGTCAATAAAACAAATGGTAAATGAATAACTTCATTAAGCACAATTTAGAGTCAACATACAGGGCACTATCTCAGGGCCTGGTTACTGCAGCTGAATTGACTAGTGGCTACTGTGCTGGCAGTCACCCATTCATGAACTGAGCCTTCTTTGCCTGAGTTTGGATCCCAGCACTGCCAAAATGTAATTTTGGAGTGAGAAGCTGAGCATGACAAGTTTTCCTTTTCTGTGAATGTGCTCTGTGTCAGGTAGGATGTATAATTTGGATGCAAATCTATATTCTATGTAATAGGATGTAATAAAGGTAAAAAACATCATAGGTTGAAGAATTGCCACTACAGTAAATAATAAACAGATTGAATTAGTAGTGAATCATTCTAGGATAAAATTAGATGCAATAAGTGTAGGATGTGCACTAAGTTTAATTGATATTTTATTAAGCATTAACAGAATAAAAATTACATGGAGACATAATTAAATAACTAATAACTGGTAGTAACACATGATGCATAATTTAATAATATATAGACATTGGTCTCATTCTATGAAATATCTAATTATATATATGGATATATGTACATATATGATAAACAATAATGGGATATTGAGTAATTATTAATGCTTTATTAATTGTTATCTGGGACACATCATTAAATGGAGACATAATTTAATACCTAATAATTGGTAGTAATATTATCTATAGTTTAATAATATGCAGAAATCTCATTTTGTATATATAATATTTATATACAGCAATCTCTATCTATTTGTACCTCATTCACTCCTGGGGCTCAGTGGTTGAGTGCTCCCCTAATAAGCACGAAGCTCTGGGTTCGATTCCTCAGTGCCACAAAACAGAAAAACCAGAAGTTCTGCTGTCTTTCAATTAATTGAGTGCTAGCCTTGAGCACAAACGTTTAGAGACAGTGTCTAAGCTCTTACTCATGCCCCAGATCTGATAACACAAAAAGGTAGAATGGTCTAACTGCAATTATAGAAGGACAGAACTTCAAATACCTCATTACAGATCAAACTAGGAGACTGGTGCTGACAGCAGCCACCTAACCTGACTTAACCACATGTAAACCGATGCAACCAAGCTCCACGGGTTACCCATATCATCCTGGCTTATGCCCATCATCCTGGCTGCTCAGGAGCTTTAAAACCCAGTCTTTGCAGGAAGTCTGAGAGACACCTCAAAATGTGGCTCCAAGAGGTAGAGCTCTAGCCTTGAGCAAATGTTATTGGAACAGTACCCCATGCTTTGAGTTCAAGCCCCATGGCTAACAACCCCTCCTCCCAAAAAACACCCCACTAAACCATTAGATGTGAACTTGTATGGTTTGTAAAATTTTCCTCAAAGAATGGTGATACTGATGAAAGCACCCTAATTCTAATGACAGCTTGTGGAATGGAGCTATGTGCTGAGTCCTCCATAGGGTGCTCTATTCTGAGTCCCGCACAGGGTGCTATGTGCTGAGTCTTTCATAGGATGCAGTGTACTGTGTCCTGCACTGGGTGCTGGGTGCTGAGTCTTTAACAGGATGTTGTGTGCTGAGTGGTGCAACGAGTGCCATGTGCTGTGTCCTTAACCGGGTGCATTCTTACATCTTGTCTATGTAAGAGCTCCACAACTTAGATGATTATACAGACAAGAATATTGAGGCTCAGATAAGTCCCCATGTCAGGGATAAAATTATGTGTTACCGAAGATTAGTGAATTGTCTACAGCAGACAACGGTTTTGTTTTGTTTTTTCTCGGACATGAACCTTGAACTCAGGGCTTAAGCGCTGACCCTTACGTCTTGGGCTCATGGCTAGCACTCCACCACGTGGAGCCATGGACTCCCTTGCAGCAGAGCCCACAGCCAATGGGTCAGTAGCTGGTCTCTCATCCTGCCTTCTCAGGAAGCTGAGTTCTAAAGATCTGGGTTCCAAACTATCTCAGACACAAAAGGTACCATGAGACTATTATCTCCAATTCACTACTAAGAACCTGAAGGGGAAGCTGGGTGCTTTTGGCTCATGTCTCTCATCTTAGCTACTCAGGAGGATGTGATCTGAGGATCATGGTTCAAAGCTAGCCTAGACAGGAAAGTCCTTGAGAAACATAGCTCCAATGAACTATGAGAAAACCGGAAGAAGCTCTGTGGCTCAAGTGGTAGAGCACAAGATTTGAACTGAAGAGGTCAGGAACAGCACCCAGGCCAAGACTTCATCTCATTCAACCGACAACAACAACAACAAAAAAAGACAGAACTAAACTAACAAAGCTGAAGTAGAGGGCTGGGAATGTGCTTTAGTGGTAGAGTGCTTTCCATATACGAAATCCTGGGCTTCATTTCTCAGGAGCACATCACTAGGACAAAGCCTGAAGAGGCTCTGTGGCTCAAGTGAGAGAGGGATATCATTATACAAGAGAAACTAGGTACGGTGCTCAGGTCCTGAGGTCAAGCTTCAGGACTCATGTATGTGTGTGCACGCATACACACACTCGCGCACACACACAGCGTCAGGTGCTCACACACAAACACACACACACACACACAGACACACACATACATATACTAGATATTGCAAATAAGGGAAATCATGGGACCTATGTTTCTTTGTGCTTGGCTTACTTCACTTAATATAATTTTTTCCAAGTCTTTCCATTTCCTGACAAATGGGCAATGTCATTCTTTCTGATGGAGGCATAGAATTCCATTGTGTATATATACCACATTTTCTTGATCCATTCATCTACTGAGGAGCATCTGGGTTGGTTCCATATCTTAGCTATGGTAAATAATGCTGCAATAAACATGGCTGTGCTGGTAGCTTTAGTGTGGTCTTGTTTGTAAACATTTGGGTACATGTCCAAAAGTGGGACTGCTGGGTCATAAGGGAGCTCTATGTGGAGTCTTTTGAGGAACCCCCATACTACTTTCCAAACTGGTTGAACAAGTTTACACTCCCACCAACAATGAAGTAAGGTTCCCTTCTGTCCACATCCCCTCCAGCATTTGTTGTTATTAGAGTTCTTGATTTTTGCCATTCTAACTGGAGTGAGGTGGTATCTCAATGTTGTTTTGATTTGCATTTCTTTTATGGCTAGGGATGTTGAGCATTTCTTCATGTGTCTATTGGCCATCCTTCTTTCTTCTTCAGAGAAGTTTCTCTTTAAGTCAATAGTCCACTTATTTATTGGGTAGTTGTTTCTTTGAGGATTTGTTGTTGGGGGATTTAATTTTTTGAGTTCCAAGTATATTTTAGATATGAGACCCTTGTCCGTTGTATGGCTAGTGAAGATCTTCTCCCAATCCGTGAGTTTTCTATTGATCTTGCTAGCTATTTCCTTTGCCATGCAGAAGCTCTGCAACTTCATGCAATCCCATTTGTCGAACCTTTCTTTGATTTGTTGTTTTTCCGGGTCCCTATTAAGAAAATTTTGGCCTGCGCCAAGGAGACCTAGGGTTTCTCCTATTCCATCCTGTAATGTTTTCAGAGTGTCTACTTTGACTCCGAGGTCTTTGATCCATTTGGAATTGATTCTGGTGCAGGGTGATATATAAGGATCTAGCTTTAGTTTTCTACAAGTAGTTAACCAATTTTGCCAGCACCATTTACTGAAGAGGCTGTCTTTCTTCCATTCTATTTTTTAGTTCCCTTATCAAATATTAGATGGCTATATGTCTGTAGGTTCATTTCTGGGTTTTCAATTCTATTCCATTTGTCCTGAGGTCTGTTCTTGTGCCAGTACCAAGCTATTTTGATTACTATGGCTTTATAGTAGAGTTTGAAATTTGGTATTGATATTCTGTATTCCAACAATGAGAAAAGAGGGGCTGAAATTAGGAAAGCATCTCCATTTGTAATAGCCCCAGAAAAAATAAAATACCTATGAATCAACTTAACCAAAGAAGTGAAGGACCTCAATGATGAAAACATTAATAACTTGAAAAAGGAAATCAAAACAGAACTTAGAAAATGGGAAAATCTCCCATGCTCCTGGATTGGAAAGATTAACATCGTGAAAATGACAATACTTCTCAAGGTTATCTACATATTTAATGTGATACCTATCAAAATTCCAACCACATTCTTCAAGGAAATAGAAGAGGCAATCCAAAAATTCATGTGGAACAATAAAATTCCCCGAATAGCAAAAAGGCTCTTCAACGGTTGTGTGCCTTTATAAATCATGCAAATCTTTAGCTCGGGGTTCTCCTCCTTGGCTCTGCTGTGTTGGAGTGTAGGATGAGACTCGAGCTGCAGCCCGTTTAACTAAAATCTGACTCTTGATGGTCTTCTTGGTGGGGATCCTTAACCTGGGTATAACATTAGTGGAGGCCTTCAGGGATCCCCCCAAAGACATCTGAGATCTCAGACTCCAAAGGTAAAACAGCGCTGTCTTTGTTAATTTGTCATATCCTGTCGTTTTCTGTTTTACTTTCATTTTCCTTTGTGAGGATGGCTGCTCCCATGTACAAAGGGTTGTCGAAGCTGAAGCGCTTGCACAACAACCCTGGAGGAACTGGGAGATGTCCCACATCCTCTTGTGGGGAAGGGGTCTTTGGAACCCCGCCGTGTGGGGTGGGAGTTGATACCCCACTGTGTGGGGTGGGCTGGGGGGTGGTTCTTGGAACACCACCTTGTGAATTTTGGGACGGGGGTCGTTTCGGTGTTGGGCCGGAACTGACCAAGAGGGCCTCCTAACAGAGGCCTAACTTGCCCAATGTGGCTCTGGTCCTTCTGCTGTGGGGCGTGGGTGGGGAACCTCACCATGACAGGAGTCAGTGGACCAATTTGGGAAATCTCCTCTTTGTAAGCTTTTTTTTTTGTAACTGTCAGGCCTGCATGTGTTTTGTTTGTACTGTTTATTGGTTTTTGGGCTGTACAACTGACGGGATTGGAAACCATGGGCACAGCTCAGTCTAGCCCCCTAGACTTACAAAAAGAAACCGAGGAAGAGGTAAAGAAGAGGTACCCCCTGGTTTTTCAGGGAGATAACTTGGAAGAAGAAACGTTTCCTCCCCCATACTCTCCTTTCCAGGTTCTTTTTGCAGAATCTGAGAATGATCAAGAGGAGGAGGGAGCTAGAGAATCCTCGGCACCTGCCCTTAAAGTTTCTGAGGGGCCAGTCACTCAACGATGCCATGGGATCAACCCCTCTTCTCATACAGCTGTTTTTCTCTTACACAGCGTAGGTCCTGTGTATGTGGATGGTCAACAGCAACTCCAATATTGGTCATTTTCTACCAGTGACCTATACAAAAATGCCTATACACCCAAAATGCCCCCTTTTCTGAGAAACACCAGGATTTAATTAGTTTGCTTAAACTATTCACTTTATTCATCAGCCCATTGGGATGATTTTAGTCAGCTTTTACAGGTCTTTTTTACCACTGAAGAAAGAGACTGTATCCAAGAGTTGGCACGGAAACATCCCTGGCCCCACAGGAGCACCTATCATGGATCCTGCCCTGATCACTGCCTATTTTCCTGAGATCCGACCAACATGGGACTACAATATGGTTGAAGGTAGGGAGCGACTCCTCATCTATCACCAGGCTCTGTTGGCAGGTCTCAAGGTGGCGGCTTGCCAACCTACTAATATGGCCAAAGTTTTTGATGTTAGACAGGGAGGAAGTGAAAGTCCATCAACATATCTTGAGTGGCTCATAGAAGCTTTTAGTCAATATGCCCCATAATATCTTGAGACCCAGGAGTCGGTTCAGATGATTATGTTTGCCTATATAAGTCAAGCTGATCCAGACATAAAGCAAAAGTTGCAGGCTTTAGACAGACTTGGTGAAAAGTCTATTAGGGATCTATTAGCTGCAGTGGAAAAGGTTTACAATAAGAGAGAGACAGAGGAGCAAAGACAGGAAAGGAAGGACAGAGAATGTGAAATTGAGTGTAAAAAGAGCAACCAGGCCAAGGAAAAGAGTCCAGACTTGTTGGACACGACACTATCGCATGCAGAGCATACCTGGTTCACAGAAGGCAGCAGCATGCCGAGCATACCTGGTTCACAGAAGGCAGCAGTTTCATTTGAGATGGAAAAAGGTACGCAGGTGCAGCAGTCACCACGGACACTGAGATAGTGTGGGCAGAAACACTCCCCCAGGAAACGTCTACACGAAGAGCAGAACTAGTGGCACTAACAAAAGCCCTACAGATGGGACAAGGGAAGAGACTAAATATTTACACGGATAGTAGCTATGCTTTTGCCACTGTGCATGTTCATGGAACCATTTACCAAGAGAGGGGGCTGTTGACAGCTGAGGGAAAGGCTATTAAAAACAAACAAGAAATTTTAAGCCTCATCCATGCCTTATGGGAACCAGCAAATATTGCCATTATGCACTGTCCTGGCCATCAAAAGGTAACTGATTCAATAACCAAAGGAAATAACTTGGTCGATCAGCCAGCTAAGGAGGCGGCCCTCCAGCCCAGAGTGGAAGTAGACCCAGGGCCACAAGTTATGGCTCTTGAGCCTCAGTACTCCCAAGAAGATTTTCAGTGAATAAAGAAAATTTCCATGGCCTAACCCCAGAACAGAGAAAGAAATGAAGACTGATGGAAAACTGGTGAGGGAAAATTTATCTTGCCACAAAGATTGGGCAAGGGAATTCTTATGAGAATCCATTGGGTCTCACACATGGGAACCCGAAGAAGTAAAAATCAGGCAAGGAAATCAACTCATTGAGGACATTGTTAAAAATTTTAAAGCCTGTCAGCTCACCAATGCCCCCAATCAACCAGTTACAAAAGGAGCTCGCCTCCGTGGAGATAGACCAGGTGTGTATCAGAAAGTAGACTTCACAGAAATTAAAACTGGAAAATTTGGATATAAATATTTGCTAGTTTTTGTAGACACTTTTTCAGGATGGGTTGAAGCCTACCCAACAAAGCATGAGACCAGGAACATCGTGGCTAAGAAGATCCTGGAAAATCCTACCCAGGTATGGCTTCCCATCCACCATTGGGCCTTTGTCTCAAAAGTAAGTCAGGGAATAGCCGCAGCACTGGGGACAGATTGGAAATTGCACTGTGCTTATAGACCCCAGAGTTCAGGGCAGGAAGAAAGAATGAATCGGACTCTAAAAGAGACCTTAACTAAATTGGCCTTGGAGACTGGTGCAGACTGGGTATGGCTGCTTCCTTTTGACCTGTTTAGAGTAGGAAATTCACCCTATCAGCTTGGCTTTACTCCTTTTGAAATAATGTATGGACAACCCCCAACCTAGCCTCCAGACTGAATTGCTTGCTGATTTGGATTATACTGAATTTCTGTGTAAGCTTGACTATTTAGAGCTGGTGCATAAGAGGATGTGGCCCCAGCTTAGAGCATTATATGATTCTGCTTCTATTCCTGCCCCCAATTTGTTTAAACCAGGGGACTAGGTGTTTGTTTGAAGGGACAACTTGAGATCTCTGGAACCTTGGTAGAAGGGACCTTACATGGTGCTACTGGCTACACCTACTGCCCTTAAGGTGGATGGCATTGCTGCTTGGATCCACTGCTCCCACTTCAGACTGGCTGACCACTTTGCCCTGGACAACTGTGGGGAAACATGGGGAAGTCTCCAAGCATCCTATCCAACCACTCCGCATATGTCTCAAGTAAAGAAAAATGAACTGCTTGTTATTGGTATTGATGTTTAATAGAATGGCTAAGGTCAGAGAGGGACCATAATCCATTCAAAATCAAGAGCTGTTGGAGTTTAGTTTTGGGCCAGAGCCATAAGATAGTGTCTCAGGACTATAAGTCAAAGGGGGGAAATGCAGGGTTAAAGTTTTGAGGCAGTGACCACTTGTTGCTTGTTTCTAGCAGAGCAACACATGGTGGTAATCCAAACACCTGGTTGGTTGTGTCCCTTTATAAACCCTGCAAATCTTCAGCTTGATGCTCTCCAACTAGGCTCCTCTGTGTCAGAGTGTGGGACGAGGCCCGAGCTGCAGCTCATTTAAGTGAAACCTTAAAACAGCTGTAAAGTCTGACTCTCGGTGGTCTTTTTGGTGGGGGTCCTGCGACTTGAGTTTAACAATGTTTCCATTTTTTTCTAGTACCCCTCGAGATTTAGACTAAGGGCTTGTGTGGTGCAGTTCCTCGGTGAATTCTTGAGTAAACCACTTGAAGCCTCCTCAGGAGATTGCCATTCAAGCCAGCCGAGCAGGAGAGTCTCTGAGACTATTTTATCCAATAAACCACCTGAGAACCAGAAGGGGAGCAGTGGCCCAGAGGGTAGAGCTTCTGCTTTAAGAGAGAAAACTGAGCAGGAGATACAATCCTGACCAGGCAGGAAAGCCTGGGAATTGCTTATGTCCAGTTAACTATGAGATGGTGGTAAGTGGAGCTGTGGTGGTGGTAGTGCCTCAGCCTTGAGCAAAGCATCTCAGGAACACATCAGGCCCTGAGTTTAAGCCCCGGGATGGTCACAAAAAAAATTCAAAAAGAGAAAGCCAAGTTTATGTATCAGTGTCCTACCTACTTATGTGTGTATGTATATTACCTCCCATAGTGCAAACAGACTATGCAATGTTCTGCTTTTATTTACTGGTTTATTTTTCAGATATGCTAGTTGCACATACTGCATCATTCTCTTTATTTCAGGCCCATTGCTTTTCTCTTCCAGGGTTCTAGGCCTGTGTCTTTATATGATGCACACTGAAGCTCTCAGCATCCTTTATTTACATTTTATTATGAGGCCAATGCAGGAACAGTCACAAATCAGGCAGGGGAAGAGAAGATCAGGTTTCTTAGAAGTAACCGGTATTCAGAAAATTAAACTTGAGAACATAAAATGGTAGCATACTTATGTAAAAACTACCATTAAGAAAAAAATGAAGGGGCTGTGAATATGGATTAATGAGAGAGTGCTTGCCTAGCATGCACGAAGCCCTGGGTTCGATTCCTTGAGTTCAACCCAACAACTGGCAAAGAGATAGCTACCTAGGTAGGTAAGTAGGTATAAAGAAAGAAACAAAGAGAGAGAGAGAGAGAGAGAGAGAGGAAGAAAGAAAGAAAGAAAGAAAGAAAGAAAGAAAGAAAGAAAGAAAGAAAGAAAGAAAGAAAGAAAGAAGGAAAGAAAGAAAGAAGGAAAGAAAGAAAGAAAAAAAAGAAAAAAAGAAAAGAAAGAAAGAAAGTTGATAGATGAAGCTGTTTTTCACATCAGAAGGAAAGAAGGGAACATTTTCTAGTCATGAGGCTTTCTGCAGTGTGCCAGGACACCAGCATCACTTTCACACAACCGCAGAGCAGGATGACTGTCTCTGTCCCACTTCTCAGGCAGCCAAGCACCCCAGAGTCAAGAGGGCAGAGCCAGGTTCTAACTCAGCTGCTTGGAGACAGAAGAGAAATGGCCCTACCTCTCCTTGGACTGGGGATTTGCATTTATGATTTGGAGCATGAAGTAAGGAGAATGGACTGGCAGAGATAGAACGGTCTTCAAACCGGACAGATGGAGAGTCAAAAACCCACTCCCTAAGACCAGGAAGCAGGATTTTTCTACTCTGTTCCGCCCCTCTCCCCCACTAAACTGGCTCTCTATTGGTAACCTAAAGATAGCCTGAGGCTCCTTTCACCTGAGGGAGGAAGGTTAATTAGTCATCATTTGAAGAGGCTGAGAAAAGCCTGACCCTGCTGAAACTCTAACAAATGTTTCAGGTTTCCCTCATTACTGGTTGTGCCTGGAATGAATGAAGTGGTTTTGCAGCTCACTTCCCTGTTGAGTGTGTACATTCTGCCTCTTAATCCTGCAGGTCTAGGTCTCTCCAACTAGCCTGGCTTTTGAAACTGTTTTCTGTCCTTCAAATAATGTTACACTGTAGTTCTTCCTGCTAACAGGGCTAGGGCTTGGATCCTGAGACCTTCATTTGAACCCAGGATGGGTCAATAATATTTCTTTCCTTCTATAGCTCAAGAACTCCAAGAACATTTAGAGCGTAAGTAACTTCTCATCACCAAGGGAAACACAGGAATCTCTTGAGCATTTGACCTTTCAGAACTGGAAGTCAGGTGTCCTAGACTTCCCTGCCCTGGCTGTTTTCACCCTGTGATACTGAGACCTAGGCCTCCTGAGATAGTGTGTGGGCTTGAGCTATTGGTTCTCTGCTAGGTTCAGAACTATAATGACATTGACAATACAAGTCAACTGCTTATCACAAAGGACTTGGGGAGCATATTAAGCCTTTCAACAATGGGCCTTTCAGAACCCTGCAGGACACAAGTTTATAATGCTAGAGTCTGAGAGGCTGGGCTTATGTATGTGCTACACTTGAACCTTGAGGTCTGGCTCCAAATCTGGTGTACAACAGCATTCATTTACGAAAAAATATTCTCATAATTAGGAAATAGGAAAAGTACTTTGATTATCCCTCACTCTTTTTCCAGTTGTGTGTCTCAAACTGAAGCCTGGGCGCTGTCCCTGAGCCATTCAGCTCAAGGCAAACACTGTACCAATTGACCCACAGTGCCACATGGGGTTTTTTGATGGTTCATTGGAGGCAAGAGTCTAACAGGCTTTCCTTCCCTAGGCTGTCTTCAAACTGTGATCTTCAGATCTCAGCCTTCTGAGAAAGTAGGTTTCCAGAGCCACTGGAATCTGGCGTATTGTTTTTGCCAGACCTGGGGCTTGAAATTAGGGACTGGGTACTGTCTCTGAGCTTCTTTTTCTCAAGGCTAGCCCTCTACCACTTGAGCCACACCACAGCTTCTGGCTTTTTCTGAGTATGTGGCAGTGAGGATTCAAACCCTGGCAATCATGCATGCTGAGCAAGCTCTCTACCACTAAGCCACATTCCCAGCCCCAACCTTATGATTTCATCCCTCGACTTGCCTATCCATAAGAAAAGGCTTCTGAGTATAAGTCATCTAAACAAATCACTATAGGAAGTTGTCCAAAGATAAATAAGACAAAGCTCATACTGGGGACAGCCTCTAACCATGTGATGACTTGACAAATGCCTCGATTTAATTATGTATCATGTTTCAACACTTAATAAAGTATTAATGAAAAATGAGCATGAGTCAATGTACTAAATTATTGTGTATAATTTTATAATAGATGTACAAAACGTAATTAATATTATGTGTATAATACTAAATCCAATAAACAATATAATGAATAAATTAAAATTAAATACAAAATCAATAATAATAATCATAATATGAAATAAACATACATATGTACCTATATATCATATATTACACATGTATACAAATATTTTTTTCTATTGGAGGGTCTTAATTCAGGCCCTGCGAACTCTAGCTTGAAAATCTTTTCCTCAAGAACAGTGTGCTTAGCCTTCACCCATGGTGCAAAAGAGTTACTTGGACAGTGAGCTCAAATCCCAGCAATGGCAGAAATACTGGCCCCAGTTCCAAGACAATGACTTAATATTTGTAACAGAAGCAGTTATGTTTATTCAGTTCCATAATGAACATTTAAAAATATCAGTGTAGAATTTTGTACAGCTACTCAGACATCCTTCACTTACCCCCAAAGTGCTTCTTGAGCACTACATATTTTTGTATGTTTTTTACTGTAAAAATATTGTACAGAGGGGTCACAGTTATATGAGCAAAGTAATGAGTACATTTCCTATTGAGCATTGTTGCCTCGTCGTTTGTTTTCACCCTACCTTCCCTTCCCGCCAGTCTTCACAATTAACTTTCCCTGTCGAGGTCAGTGACTTAATTATTTATTTTGGCTTGGCATGGGGTTTGAACTCAAGTAGTGGCAACTCTGCGCCTTCTGTCACATTGCTATACATTCATCAAGTCTCTGAGTTCAAATCCCAGGCTAGGAAAGAAAACTGGTAGAAATTCCAAACCAGGGAGCTTTATTATTTCCAGTTAGTTTGTTAGTTAGTTCATTAATTTTGCCAACCACGGGTCTTGAACTCAGGTCATGGCAACTCTGACTCAGCTTAACTCTCCCTAGGATGGGGGGCAGCCTCGGGACCCACAAACTATCCTGGGACCCTAGGCCCAGATGGCTTGCAGGACGAAAAAAAAACAGAACAGCAGAAATAGTAGGGAGCTGTAGAGGGCTCAGGGTTTTATAACTTTTTCTTTGCAAGGTGACCATCCTGGGTCTGAATGATGGGAAATCCTGAGATACTGGTTTCTGGACCAGGAAAAGTCATGGAATGCGATCGATCTTATCCTTGAATGAGTACTTCATGCATGATGTGACTAGGAAATGATGGGCAAGACTCATGGGATATCGCTTATTTGTAAAGCAGTGTAGATGAAGAGTGACAATAATCATCACAGTCATGAAATGAAGGCATCTGGAAAGATCCAAGAATCAGTAGACACATGGTAGATTGGATTCCATCACAGGTTATCGTCTCTCATACTCTATACAAATGTGTACTTATTTGCATACTACCTTCAACTTATGAATGGATGACTGCTGTGTGCCCTCCCCCAATACCCCCACCTGGGGGTCCATCTCAGGTTCTGGGAACAGCCTTACTCCTTAGTGGCTCACAGACTGGTGTGCTCACATGGACCCATTTGTCAATTGGGTCTGCTGGTCCCTGAATTCAGATCCCAGCAGTGCCAAAAGATTCATCCTGATGTCAAAAGCCAATTGTTGCACCTATGTTCCTTTCCTATGCAAGTCCTGGGTCTCAGCTAGGATGAAAAATGCATGGGCCACCCTGGGGCCATGGGAATAGGTTGTTATCATATGAACCCAGTTATACCTGTCATCATTTACTGAAGAAAATACACAATACATCCATGAATAGCATACAAAATAGAATAACTACACTAAATGCACAATGCAGTCCACACACGGATTTGAATATACATTCCTTGTTTAAATGATGCCTTCAGGACAATTGTGGCCTCCCTAGAGCTCGATCTCTGTTTCTGGGAATAGTCCAGCAACTTAGTGGCTCACAGTCTAGTGTGATCACATGGGCCTATTGGGCAGTTGGGCCTCCTAGGCCCAAAGTTCAAATCCCAGCACTGCCAAAAATTCACCCTGATGTGAGAAGCAAGCCATTGCACAAGGTTTCCTGTGCTGTGCAAGTACTCAGCTAGGATGGAGAATGCATAGGCAACTCTATACTCATGGGAATAGGTTGTCATCCAGGTCACCACAGTTATATCTGTCATCCTATACTCAAGGTAATACACAATACATCAATGAATAAGACACAAAACCAAGACAATGACTACACTGAATGCAAGATGCTGCTCATCCAGCTATGGAAATATAGATCCTCTGTTTAAATGATGAATTTATGACTATATTGCCCCCACCTGGGCTCCATCTCAGGTCCTGGGAATGGCCTAGCTCCTTAGTGCCTCACAGGCTGTTGTATTCAACATGACCCATTCACCAATTGGACCTGCTAGGCCTTGAGTTCAAATCCCAACACTGCCAAAAGATTCATCTAGATGTGAGAAGCCAATAGATCCACCTGTTTTCCTGTCCTGTGAAAGTCCTGGGTCTCAGCAAGGATGGGAAATGATATATAGGCAACTCTATAGCCATGGGAATAGGTTGTCATCCATGTCATCACAGTTATATCTATCACCATACTCAATAAAATACACAATACATCCATGAATAAGACACAATTAAAAGAATAACTACACTGAATGCAAGAAGCATACCACACCTGCAGGTAAAGAGAAACCCTATGTTTAAAAAAGGTGGGCTTGTTATTTTTTCCAGTGTTGGGGCTTCAAATCAGGCTCTGGGTCAGGCCTGACATTCTAGTCTTCAAGGATTGTGAGATTCTCCTTACCCCAAAGTGCAACAGAGCTACCCATTCCTCAGTTCACATCCCAGTACTGACAAAAAATTCATTCTGTTGTCAGAAGCCACTCTTTGCACATGTTTTCCTCTCTTGTGCAAGTCCCGGATCTCAACTAGGATAGAGAAAGCATAGGCAACCCTATAACCAGGGGAACAGGTTGTCATCCATGTCAGCACAGTTATACCTGTCACCATACTCAATAAAATGCACAATACCTTCATGAATTAGACACAAAATAAGGAGAAGTGCACCAAATGCAAGATGCTGTCTTCACAGGTATGTAAATATAGATCCTATGTTTAAATTATGAATTTATGCCTATCCTGGCCCTCCCTGGGACTCGATGTCAGGTTCTGGGAATGGCCTATCTCCTTCGTTGCTCACAGGGTGGTGTCCTCACCTTGACCCTTTTGCCAATTGGGCCTGCTAGGCTTTGAGTTCAAATCCCAACAGTGTCAAAAGATGAATCCTGATGTGAGAAGCCCATCAATTCACCTGTTTTCCTGTCCTGTGAAAGTCCTGGGTCTCAGCTAGGATGGAGAATGCATAGGAAGTCCTATAATCCTATAGCAATAGATTGTCATCCATGTAAACACTATTATATCTGTAAACATGCTCAGGAAAATGCACAGTACTTCCATGGATAAGACAGAAAATAAGGAGAAGAAGTACACCAAATACAAGGTGCTGTCCACACATGTAAATATAGATCCTATGTGTAAATAATGAATTTATGACTACTGTGGCCCATCCTGGGGATCAATGTCAGATCCTGGGAATGGCCTAACTCCTTAGTTGCTCACAGGCTGGCGTGTTCACCGTAAACTATTCACCAATTGGTCCTGCTAAGCCCTGAGTTCAGATCCCAACACTACCAACAATTGGATCATGGAGTATGAAGCCAAGTGTGCAACTTTTTTTATTTTCTCTGAGAGTCCAGGTTGTCAGGCATGCTGGAGTACACGTCTAAAAATCTAGATGCCATGTTATAGGATGTAATCAACGTAATAAACGGAATGGGTGTCATCATAGTAAAATCAACGGTAAATAAATGAATAAAACAAAAAGTACAAGGAACAACCACACCAAATGTGTATGGACTGAACATCCATAGGTAAGTACAAATCCTATCTTTGCAATGTATACAAATAGTATGTTTTCCAGGGCTGTGGCTTGAATTCAGGCCTAGAGTACAGGCCTGACTTCCTTATCTTTAAATATGATGAGCTTCCCCTTCTTCCACAGTGCTGCAGATTTACCCAGACCCTGAGTTCAAATCCAAAGCCTGGCAGAATAAACAGGGTGAATTGCAAGCCAGGGAGCTAATTTCTTTTAATTTTTTTTCCTCAGCATGTGGCTTGAACTCAGGTCGTGGCAACAGCTTCAATCACCCTATGCTGGGGTGCAGCCACTGGACCCACAGCTGATCCCGGGATCCTAGACCCCCAGGCCTTGTGTGGAAAAAAATGCACCGAAAAAATATGGCATGATGGCCTTTTTTAGGTTTTCTTTCATAGCCCGGTGACCCTCTTGGGTCTGAATGACACTGTTGCAAAGAGTACTTCACCTTGCAATTCTGAAGGTTGGCGGACTATTGGGGAAGCCATAGGCCCACATGGCAAGGTAGGTCCTGATTTCGAATCCCCTTCCTGGCACCAACCAAAGGCAGGAGATACTAAGAGACTAGGTCCCATCCATAGGAATAACAATGGAATGTTATCAATGTCATGGTTGAATGAGTTGATTATGAATGATGCTCGTATAAAATTAGACAGCATCATTTCAGGAGACTGATTTCATGAATCATTAAAAGAATAATATTACAGGAATGCAATAATTTCAGGACACTGATTAATTTACTTAATAGTTTGTTAATGATGAAAACAATAACATTAATTACATGGAGGCATAATAAATACCCAAGAATTGGTAGGAATATAGTCCATATAACTGAATAATGTATAGACATCTCTGTCACTCTATAAAGATATATATTTATGAGCATACTACTATCTGGGTGTCAATCTGTTCTTATTTTTTCAACTGATGGGGCTCGATCTCAGGTCCTGGGAACTGCCTGTCAGCTCAGTTTTCCCAAGGATGGCATGCTGACACTAATCAATTCATGAATTGGGCCTTGTAGGCCATGAGTTCAGATGTCAGCACTCCCAAAAAATGAATCGTGGAGTAAGAAGCAGGTGGTGACACATGTTTTCCTTTTCTGTGAAAGTTCTGTGTGTCAGGTATGAAGTGGAATACATATGCAGACCTATATCCTATGTAATCAATGTACTCACTATTCTATGTGTCATAATAGTCAATAAAATGAATAGTCAATACAGGAATAAAACAAAAAAATAAAGTGAATAACTACACTGAACGTAATACCGAGTCAAAATATGTATATAAATATAAATCATTTATTTAAAATTTATACAAATAGGATGTTTTCTAGTGGTGGGCATTGATTTCAGGCCTAAGGAACAGACTTGGATTTCTTGACGTCAAGGAGGCAAGCTTCACCTTCCCACACAGTGAAACAGCGTTACCCAGACCATGAGTTCAAATCCTAGTCCTGGCACCTTTACACTATGTGATGCCCAATTCTTAGGTATTTCATTATGCCCCCATTTAAATGAATGTGATTGTTTAAATGCTTCATAAAATATTAATTAATATTGATCAGTGTACCATAATATAATTGCATATAATTTTGTCCTAGAATCATTCCAGAACTATTCAATCATGACACACATCACATTCCATTATATGGATAAAAATGAGTTTCTTAGGATCTCCTGCCATTTGGAGGTGGGAGGACCAGGATTTGAATTGTGGGTTCCAGCTCCTACTACTTTAACCTGAGGATAGGGAACTCATTGGTCTGTCCAAGAACATCAGCAAGACCCATGATTAGCCAGGCACCAGTGGCTCTCACCAGTCCTCCGTGATACTTACCAAGCTGTGATAGAAGGATCATGGTCAGTCACCCTTGGCAGGAAAGTCCTTGAAATTCCTCTCCAACTTGTGCCAACAAATCCAGAAGTAGAGGCGTGTGCCTCCAGTGGTAGTGGAGCAGCCTTGAGCAAAAGCAGCTCAAGGACTGTGCCTAAATCCTGAGTTTTAGGTCCAGGACTGGTAATAAACAGCCATATACAACAATCTGTGCAGCCATCCTGCTAAAGCAGGTCACCCTCTTGTTCCCAACTGGATTGGACAGAGTTTCCTGGGAAAGGTTCTGCTATTATTTGACTCTGCCCATTCTTTCTGCATCACAGGATTCCAGCTACACCCCCATTCTTTCATGGTTCTTTCTGACTAATGGGATACAAGAATGGAAGCCACACCCCATATTCCCCCTTTCCCCCTCCTGTCCCGGACCCGCACCTCTACTGTGCCCCACACTCTGGGCCAGGCCCTGCGGCAAATGTGCCCCAGGGGTGGGAGTGGGTGTTGACCTGAGGATCCCACCCCCATCCCTACTGGCCAGTGTCCCAGGAAACGGGAAGATGCAGGCTTGGATGAGGAGTGGGCACCAAAGAGCCCCCGGTATGGAGCAGTGGGAGCCACACAGCAGCACATCTGCACCCTTCTCCCTGGTGAGAACCTGAGGCTTTAGTCAGAGGTGGGGAGCTGCATGCCCACACCTGCCTTCTGGGGTCTTTTCCTTTTTCCTGGGGGTGAGGGTGTTGGATGCAGAAGATAGACCCCCCTTTCTGTGTGAGACCTTGTCTTCGGTGCTTGGTAAACTTTTTCAACTGAAGAGGGTCCCAGAAAACCCAGCAGGGAGGTAAGGATGCTGGGGTAAGAACAGAAGGTGAATATCTGGGAAGACCTCCTCCTCCCCCACACACACATACAATCCCCCGCCCCCAACTGTCTAAAGTTCTCACAAGTTGATCACATTTCCCATGTCTACCAGCTTCTGCTGGTGTTCCCGGTCCATCTGGTCTCCAACAAACTCAGGAGATGCACAGCTCTGTGTGTGTGTGTGTGTGTGTGTGTGTGTGTGTGTGTGTGTGTGTGAAAGAGAGAGAGAGACAGACAGAGACAGAGAGTCAGAGACAGAGAGAGTCAGAGACAGAAACAGAGACAGAGGCAGGGAGAGACAAAGAGAGACAGAGAGATCAGAGAAACAGACAGACATACATAGAGAGGCAGAGAGAGACATAGAAAGAGAGGTCATGTTTCTCTTTGTACAGCCTGACTGTACTAAGGTGAGTGATCTGTTGGCAAATTGCAGGTGCTGCAAGGAAGAGTGTTCTGTTCTGTCACCGTTCTGAATGTGTGTGTGTGTGTGTGTCTGTGTGTGTGTGTGCGTGTGTGTGCATGTGTGTGTGTGTGTGTGTGTGTGTGTGTGTGTGTGTGTGTGTAGAATTGTGTTGTAACAAGGAGGCTGGATGCTTTTGGTAACTTCTACCTGCTATCTTTGGGGGGTGCATGGGCTTCACAGCTGAGGTCTGGGGGCCTAGAAGGGGGAGAGGCTTGAAGGGGACTCAGCATTGTTAAATTACAAGACCAAAGGATCTCTGTTCCCTGGAGCTGTGTACTCTCTTGGGCCTGGTTGGTGGCAGTGGGAGCTTTGGAGGACCTGGGAGTGTGGCCTGAAGTGGGTGGCTTCCCATGGTGAAAGAGAGCATGGCCAACACTTAGTAAGGATATGAGCCCTGCTGGTATGGAGTACAACAGCATAGCTCAGACTCCAGGTCTTCTCATTATGATGTCTGAAGGGTGAAGCCAACCCTACTTTAAATCTTGAGCTGTGATCTTCAGATCTCAGCCTCCTGAGTAGCTAGGATTATAGGCAAGAGCCTCCGGCACTGGGCCTCTGGTTATTTTTTGTATATTAGGGTTTGACCTCAAGGCCTTAGGCTTGCCAGTCAGGTCTTCTAACATTCAAGCCAAGCTTTTATGTCTTGGGGATTTCTGAGATGGAGACTTAATATATGCTCAGGCTGGGCTGGATCATGGTCTTCCTATCTGTGATAGGCATGCACCACCAGGCCTTGTCCTCTGTAATTGGAATTGTAGACATATGGTGCCATGCTCTGTCATTGGTTTAGATGGATTGTCCCAAACTCAGTCCATGGCAGCCAATTCTTGACCACAGGTGAAGCTCTGGGTTGGGCCTCGACCATTGGACTTCAATCTCCTCATGTGACAGTTGTTAGGAAACAAGGGATTAATACAGAGGGAGCAGGGCCAGGCAAAGGGAGGGGCCTTCAGATACAGTTCTCAGCAATCCTGTGAGCATATGACAGTAAGATACCCAGAAAGGGATAAGATGTATATGTTATTAATGGTGCTACAGGCATGGGATTATGAAACAAAACATGGCTTTCTTTCATTATTACCCTATCCCCATGAGGAAGGGGATCCTTCACTTTGTTCACTTTTGCAGCTGGGGAAACTGAGGCACAGAGTAGCCGAGTGACCTATTCATGACTCCCAGCTGAGAGGAAGCACGGCCTGACTTCTCAGCCATGCTCCCTAGGAAAATGGGTGCTATTCAGTCCACTTCTTGTGGTGGGAAGTCCACTTCTTGTCAGTCGTGGGACTTGAACTCGGCCTGGACCCTGTTCCAGAGCTCCTCAGCTCAAAGCTAGAGCTCTACCAAGTGAGTCACAGCACTACTTCCGGTTTTGTAGTGGTTCTTTGGAGATAACAGTCTCACAGTCATTCCTGCCCGGGTTTGCTATGAACCATGATCTCATATTTCATCCTCCTGTGTACTTAAGATTATAGGTATGAGCCACCTGCACCAGGATTAAGTGTAATTCTGACATTCTTTCAATCTCTCTCTCTCTCTCTCTCTCTTTCTCTCTCTCTCTCTCTCAGGATCTTGTTGAATGGGTGCTGGAGGAGGTGGCCCAGCATCCCCATGTGGCTGGAACCAAGGTGGCCCTCTCATCCTGGAGGTGTGCTGTTGGTCAGGAGATATCTTGCTCAGTCTGTTGTACCAGCTCCATGAGGTAAGCCCTGCTGTGCCTGGCTAGACCAAGACGGTTATTCATTGTCCATCTAGCCTTACTGTACTCAGTATTGTGTTCAATGTCCTTTTCTAGCAAAAAAAATTCTGGCCAAAATTGATGCATAGTTAAAGAATGAAAATGTAATGCCATCTTAAGAAAGTCATTTAGGGCTATGGGAAAGTGGCTTCATGGTATGGTGATTGCCTAGCATGCATGAAACTCTGGGTTCAATATCTCAGAACCACATAAACAGAAAAAGAAACACTGGAAATGATGCTGTGCCTCAAGTGGTAGAGGGTTGGCCTTGAAGGAAAAAAAAGCTGAGGAATAATTCTCTATCCCTGAGTTTATGCCCCAGGACTGGCAAAACAACAACAACAACAACAAAACAAACATTTAGTAAATGAAAATAAAGAAACCATACTAGGAATATATAATTGCTGGTTCCATACTGATACCTGACAATAGTCCCTAATTCATGCACTTTAGCTAAATTAGGATACTTTGTTGAAAAAAAGTTTTGTTCATAAGGTCACGGCAATTAATGCCAGGAATGTGCTTAGATGTCAGGTGAAGATTAATTCAGGAAATTCAAAGATTCCAGGCTTTTGAGTATTCACTGCTAATCTCAATGAGAAGGGTAGTCTAAGTGAGATTTGGAAATCTTTTTGGCCAGTCATGTCACCAAAATGGCAGAGGCTAATTAACAGTTGTGACAGAAGAGAAGACTCCAGATGGAAGGAATAAATGATAGTAACTAAGGTATAGCAGAAACCATTCTAGGGAACCATTTTTGGTTATTGAAGAACTAGTTGTCAACTAGGCATATTCCTCATTGCCTTTAGCATTCTAAATCTCTTAGGCCAGTTCTTAATCTCTGTGTGATAAATATATCGCTTTCTATGCTGTTCTTGCATACCTGGTCTCCTTTGGTTTCCTTTTTTTATTATTTTTTATTGTGAAAATACAGTGCTTTCTAAAAATATGTCTTTCTCAATTTCTCTATGAATATTTCCTGATAATAAATATACCTACACAGATGGAAGAGGCTACTAATGTAAGGGTCCCATAGCTCCTGAGTCATTAATGTAACAAAATGGCAAAGGAAGACATATTTATTGCTACCTCAATTATTCTAAAAACTGCAATGTCAAATCATTTCATTAAGTTTTCCATTCTTGTATACTTAGTGTCATTAACTTCACTAAATACAAATAGGAGCCGGGTACTGGTGGCTCATGCCTGTAATCCTAGCTAGTCAAGAGGATGAGACCTCAGGATCGTGGTTCAAAGCCAGCCTGGTCAGGGAAGTCCATGAAACACTTATCTTCAATTAACCACTAGAAATCCGGAAGTGGTGCTGTAGCTAAAGTGGTAGAGCACTGGACTTCAGCTGAAGAGCTGAGGGACATTGCCCAGGATCAGAGCTCAAGCCCCATGACCAACAGAAAAAGTGCAAAAATGACTTTAAGTTTCCCCAAAAGGAACGACAAAGTCAATAGTAATCTTCCCAAGCAGAGAAAATAATTCCAAACTGATTCAGTGCACCTACTTTTGCTGAGTTACTTAAGTTATGGATTCTTTGCTGAACATATTCTCTTCTTTTAAAAATTGTCAAATATGAGCTTTATTGTAAACTTCATCTAATATGTCTAGGATCAAAAGAGAAGTCCATAAATTGATGTCACTTGGATTTATTACTATCTCAGTTCAAAGCCAACCCAGGCATCAGAGTTGGTCAAACTCTTATCTGTAATTAAACACCATAAAATGCAAAAGTGGAGTATTGGCTCAGTCAGTAGAGTCAGTCAGTCAGTAGGGGACAGGTAGGCAGGAAAGACAACTGTACAGGGACAGGGTCCAACCTCTGAGTTCAAGCACCAGAACCAGCACAAACTAAAAAAAACAAGCAAACAAAGAAACCTCAGGTATTTCTTTGGGACCCTCTTATAGGAGTACTGGTCTGAGAAGAAGCTCCTTTTACTGATCATACTCACTGGATCCTGCTCTTTTGAAATCCTTATTGCTATGGAAAACTCAAGACCACACTAAAGGAATTGATAACTCCTGCAACAAGAGAATGATCTCAGGAGTGAAACATCCATCCATAAGACACTTTAAACCTCCATGTCTTTGCTCCTTTGCAGGAGACCACTTTTAAAATGAAGCTATTTCCTTTGTCCTATGTTGGCCTTCAAATGGCATATTGTTTCCTTTTGTAATACTCTCAACTAGACTAGAAGTTTATAGACAAGTTTTATATGAGTAAAAGACACACTAAAAAAAGTCAGGAACAGAGTTTCTTTCAAGCCTTGGATTCTTTTCTTGTATTGTAAAAAGGAAAACAAAACTTAACTTGAATTTTGTCATTCCTCTACATTCAATACCTCTCCTGGGATCAGTTTACACTTTCAGTAACAGTTACTTCCACTTACTTCCAGTAACAATCTATGGTGCTGCTCCAGATAAAATGTAAGTTTTCTAGCTTCATTGAAATACCACAAGGACACCTTTGGGCATGTGGTAACATGTGTTTCAGAGACTTAGTAAAGAGAAAATGTGAAATTTAAATTGCTTATAAATACATTATCCATTAGTATATTGAGTTCAAACTTCTTAATTGCTCTGTAAATTAAGGCGAATTTTAAATGGGAAGAAGGGTTTCAGATCATTTTTTTTGAGTGTCTGTGCTGTGCATTAATTTCCCAAGAATACATGATTTAACAGTAGGAGACATAATAGCAATAATAATAGAAAGAGAAGTTCTGTGTTTATGTATAAGGGTTCAATACAATAGAGAAGATTCTACAAATAAGACAGCATTGAAACAATAAAGTCAAGTCCAGCATGTAGAGTTATGGGAGTGATATAGAGAAAGCATTACTCCTAAGTGGAACATGAAGCATGAGGCCACTCCCTTTCTAAATCATGCTTGCTAATTACGTAAATTTGTAAAAAGTAGAATGGAAGAATAATCCTGTTTCTGATGCAAGTCAGATATTCGATCATGGACTTAACTGGAAAAAAAGAGTCCATATTGAGAGAACAGGGATTATACTAGCAATGAAACTGGTGGCTAAGATCACATTAAATTTCATTCATTTTCTTATATTCTTTTTTGCTGTTGTTGGTCATGGCAATTCACCTCTGGGACTGTGAGCTGTCCCTCTGCTATTCAGCTCAAGGCTACTGCTCTACCACTTGAGCCACAGTGTCACTTCCAATTTTCTGGTAGTTGTTGGAGAAAAAATTCTCCAGGACTTTCCTACCCAGGCTGGCTTTGAACCCCAATCCTCAGAACGAACCACCACTAGGCTTGCGATCACCTTTCTAACAGTGTACATTCAGGATATGTAATGTGTATGTTAATCTATCTTTATATGAATTCTTGAGTTAAAAATCTGGGCTACAGCTTACACTTTACACTCACAAAAATGTTTGTAGCTTAAAAGTTGATACTCCAAGAAAAATAAAACCTAAGGATGTAAAGGATTCTGGGAAGTTCAGTTTGTATCCAGCCTTGGCAGAACAGGCTTTGAGACACTACCTATAATTAATCAGGCAAACCTGGAATCCTAGACATGAGCAAGATTGCTGAATAAGAGCTTGAGACTTTTGCATAAATACATACAAACATACACATACACAGAGAAGCACTTACATGTGCACACACAAATACACAATGAAACAATTCTCAGAATATGTAGAAATGTTAGAAAACAATAGAAAATATGTCCTGAATAAGACTACAATCAATTGATAATTTTTAGTATTAGAAAGCCCTCAAGTGAACTTTCTTTAAAAAAGTTGAGAATATTATATAGCTAGGGACCAGAGACAGTAAGAGATTCAAGTAATCATTATTAATGGGATCAGATCCATGGAGGAATGAAGCAGAGACCCCTGCAAGTACATCTGAAAATGTTCATATCCTGTGTCAAATGTTAGAACATCTTTGAAAATAGTACATAAACAGTCTGAGCAGTCAGTCTAGTGGATAAGATCATAGGAGAAGTTCAGAATTGCTAGTCTTTATCTAGATTAAATAAACCAACAACCTATGGCAGGGTAATGCGGTACAATCCTGGAGACTAAGACAGGAGATTAAGCAGTGGAATTACACAGTGATACCTTCCCTGGACCAGGTAGTATACTTTTTTCTCAAAAAAGCAAACCAAACAACAAGAAAGGAATACACAGTTGGAAGTTCGGGCTAATTTCATTAACATGTTTTGAGAAGTCAAGTTTCCTATTGATATGCAACACATATACAGTCCTCACTTGTTTTAAATGCTCTCTTCATTACAGAACATACCTAGATGCAAAATGGCTCATGATTCCCTCCCCCAAAATTGCGAAAGTAGGTATCATTCTGTTAGATTCCAAAGAACTGATGAAGGATTACAAAAGCTCAAGCCTGGAGAAATAGCAAAGTATGTCTAACGTAGAATTTTTTAGACCTTGCTAAACTAGAATTGAGATTTAAAATTAATATTTTGGTTTTCTTTGTAATTTCATATTCTATAGGATACAACAAAAGTCTTTTTAAGTAGAAGGTTTAACTGACAAATTCACAAATTATATTGGCATTCTATTTTCCTAGAATATATTTTCAAGAGAGTTATAATTAGAACTTAGTTAATAAATAATACCAACAGTTCATGTATAACATGATAATGTGAGTAATCTAGACAGAGTTGCCAACAAATGGATGACAGTAATTTATAAATTTGGGAAAAGAGCAACTTTTGAGGGTGTGGTATAATATGGTGTGAAGAGAGTAATTGTGTGACATCTTCTTTCTTCTTCCTA
The DNA here is from genome assembly GCF_019054845.1 of Dipodomys spectabilis. NCBI lineage: Eukaryota > Metazoa > Chordata > Mammalia > Rodentia > Heteromyidae > Dipodomys > Dipodomys spectabilis. The sequence continues at coordinate 799,349 of NW_024871122.1, forward strand.
TATGTAACACAGGAAACCATTTCCTTAATTACGTGCCTCTTTATACATTGAGAAAAATTCTAGGTATGGGGTTTGTTTTCATTTTTGTTTTTGTTTTATTTGCTTGTCCTAAAGCTTGAACTCTGGGCCTGGACACTGTCACTAAGCCTGTTTATTCTCAATGCTCGTGCCCTACCACTTCAACCTCAGTGCCACTTGTGTCTGGCTTTCTCTGAGAAGTTTATTGGAGATAAGTATCTAAGAAACCTTCCTGCTTGAGTTGGCTTTGAACCATAATTTTCCGATCTTAGCATCCTGAATATCTATGATAGCTAAAAAGTAAAATATAAATAATATTTGCAAGTGTTCTGATCTCAAGAATGCCACTGGGGGAAAAATGATGCAGCTCAGTTTATTGTGGCATTCTTTCCTGTACAAGGAGGGCATCACATTAGCAGAGGTGTAGTATTTTTTCACAATAGGGTTAAGCTATTCATGATGTGAATTAAGGAATTTTAAGGTGCACTTTTTACAAGATGGAAACTGTTGGTCTAGGATGACTTTATGGCATAAATCTTGGGATTGATGTTCATACAAATAAAGCTTACTCTGATAAACAATTGCTTACTTTTGAAGAATTAATTATTACAGATGCTTCATATCTTATCCTCTATAATTATGTGGCTATTTTTCTGTTGACTTCTCAAGTTGTAACAGCACATTGTAAGCTGTATTTATGGCAGAATTTCATAACATGCAAACAGGTACTGTTTTGAATCTCTCAGGTATGGAATGTTGATAATTTAAAAATCAATAATTAGTCATAAGGATTTTTATTTATTTTTATTTTTATTTTTTTGTCGGTCGTGGGGCTTGAACTCTGGGCCTGGGCTCTGTCCCTCAGCTCTTCAGCTCAAGGCGAGCGCTCTACCACTTGAGCTACAGCACCACTTCCAGTTTTCTGGCGGTTTATTGGAGATAGGAGTCTCAAGGTCTCTCCTGCCCGGGCTGGCTTTGAACCGCGATCCTCAGATCTCAGCCTCCTGAGTAGCTAGGATTACAGGCTTGAGCCACCAGCGCCCGGCTAGTCATAGGGATTTTTAATAACACATATATTCTGTCCTTTTAACAACTTATTTACTTTTAAATGTTATGGGTTTCCATGTAATTAATCTCTTTTCAGTTTTAGTATGAGAAAGTACTAAATTTATTCTTTTTCAAAATATTCGCAAGTTTATTGTGAAAGTATTGTCTAGATGGATAACATTCAATTTGATGACCCGCTGATAAAGAAAGGGTAATTAATTCAAATTAGAAGTCAAATAGTTTTGATTTTTAAAAAGTTACTACATAAAGAATAATATTTACTATACCAATACAGTGAAATTATCTTTTATGCAGCTTATTTTTAAAATTTTATTATCAAAGTGATGTACAGTGTGGTTACAGTAATTGTAAGGTAGTGAAGGCATAACTTTTCAAACTTGTTACCTCTCCCTCATTTTTCTCACAGTTTTCATTTCCCCCTTCACCCCTCACAAGTTGTAATGTCCATTTCCAAAATATTGTCTTGGGAATATTGCTATTGCATTGGTTTGCCTTTCTGCTTTCTCTCACCATTTTGTTGTTCCTCTTCCCTTCCCTAGTTAAGGTAAATGTGTACACAATACACAGGGTACCAAAATCAAATACAGCAGGGAGAAACCATAGGGAAAATCCTAAAGAAAATAGCTATTACATAGTACATCAAAAACAAAAACCACAAATAAAAATCTGTTTCCATATCTTGAAGTTCGTTTTTCTCAGCATCAGCTTATATGGTCATATACACACATAACAATGACACTGGAAAATAATAGTTGCATGAACACTAAATCATGAAAACAACTTGTTATCTTTTTGATGGTAGAGGTGGTATTAGGATTGGTGAATTTGCGATTCTGATAAAGGAATTTCAAAGGAGTTTTAAAGTTATGACAGGTAAATTTTAATTGTTCAAAATTTTTAACACCTTAGCCTATTAAGAAAATTTAAAATTGCCTGGGAAAATAGGCTTTCATGCAAAATAATCCATGGAGACTTTGTAGAGAGGAAGCAATGTGGGTAAAGATGGCTCTTTTTCACACTAAACAAACAAACCTCGGAAAACGTGCTATAAATACAGTAGGTTCCCTTGAGAATTGTCATTACCCAGGAAATCTACTCACTGTGTGAAACAAGGCTGTAGTGGAATTTAAATTCAAATTCTTAAAAAGTAAGACATCAAAATTTGTGAATTAAACTTTAATTATCAAACAGATAATTTGGGTCACTCTGGTAAGGTGACTGCCCAGGCCCAGACTTTCAGGCCCCATCACCGGACCCACCCCCAAAAAAGTTTTGGGTTCAGAAAAGAATTTAGCAAATGGGAAAGTTTAGAAAATAGTGTTCTTAGAAGCCCTAGCTAAGTGTATTGGATTCAGCAGTAAAGGGAAGCCAAAACTTTTTGATATAGATTGTCTTAATATTTTTGCTACCTAAAGTGATTTTACAGAGCCTATTTTGCTCACTACAATGCAGAACTGATTGAATGAAGACATGAAAATAAATTCCACATCCAAATGAGGCAACTTAAAAGAGTGTTAAAAGAGAAAACATGAAGATGTAGCAGTGGCTGAAGCTTCACTAGACTTGAAGCCAAGAAAATCAGGGAAGAACTAAGAGGAGGACATAGAAGTAGGACACAGAAGCGTTGTCCTTTTGTAACAGACCTGTCTTCAAAGGTATGGGTGATTTAACTCTATTCTTCTCCATACATCTTGGTGATCAAATGCAAGACCACGAGAAAAATAATCTATATAGATAATTTTGTAAAGAATAACTTCACTGCTTCTGATATGGTATCTAAGGAGAGTCTTAAGAGAGAAGACAAAAATGGAGTATTTTTTTGGTTTCCTCTAAGCATCTTGTTAGCAAAATATATCCTTGAGGTTAGAATTGATTGAAACAAAAAGTGATGGAGTACTTATTTGTCTGTGTAATTTAGACACAAGAAGACTTTCAAGGTAAAAGAAAAAAGAAAAAAATATAGCCAAGTATTTGTGATCATAGCTTCTTGGACTGGTTTTCTGGAGACAAATTTTACATTAGATTTGTCCACATTAACATAGATGTTGTTTCATGGCAACCAAATGCAAGAGGAAAGTTTAATGGACTCGCTTATTCAATTAAACAGCATAATCAAAAAAATGGCAAATAATATTTAGTGAATTATTTGACCAATTACTTTGCCAGAATAAAGAAGGAAAATGTAATTCAAAATGAATTGACCTAAAAGTATGAATAAAAAGTAGTGAAGAGAGATGAGAGAAAAAATAGAGGATTGTTTTCTCTACAGTTTAGTAATGGGTTCTTCATCTTGTTTCTTACATTCCATCTTCACAAGCTATCAGTTGTGGCTCAGGACTGGAGTATCCAGTTCAGACAAAGAGAACTCACAGGAGAAAGTTAATATTTGCAGCAGATATAGGTGATTTATAACTTTAGATAATCTATTTAAATCTGTTTAGAATCCTCCCCTACGCTAAACTGCCCGCTTTGAACAGTTTTGTTTGCTTTTACCAACACTTCCCTTCATTAACTGCTTAAAATTTTTGAGAGGTCATATTCGTACTCTCTAGAGATTGCTGTTTGGTGATTTTTGTGTGTTTTTGTTTGTTTTTGTGTTTTTTAACTGAATTTCCAAAGGTTGTGCAAGTGTCTCACAATTAAATATGTCCACCTAATTATCCATTTCTCCTGGATCACAGTGACTCCTTCTATCATTCTCAACCACCCCTTCTACAAGATTTATTTCTGGTTTACCACTTCCTTTCTCAAATGTGTACATTGAGTATTCTAGCTGTACTTGCCCCTTGTTCCATTTTTCATTCCTTCTATATATATACTATTATTCCTCTTTGGTTTCAACTTCCTGATAGTCATTCTGCTAAACTGTCTGTTAGTACTTTGAAAGGTTTATATACATTCCATGGAGTTTCTGTCCTGCATATACTTGAACTGATGTCAGGTTATATTTCCATAATTCATTCATCTGCAATAAGAATTTGCAAGACTGGAGACTTGGAACACCTAGACATGATTATATTCTCATCCATTTGCAGATTAATCTTTAGTCAACAAGAAAGTTTAAATATGGCTTTGAATGTATTCTTAACTACCAATTTTTATAAATGGCTTTGTACAATGGTGTGTGATTATTATATTTTACATGGGATAAGACTTTATACTACCTATAAGTTTTGGAGAAAAGAGAAAACTAACATTTACTACTATAAAGGAATATGATAGAAATAGAAGATAGATTTTGTCACATCTCAGATGAGTACCCATATTCAAGACTTAAAGACATATTTCTAACTACGTTAGACAGAGGGAAAACAAAACAACATATGATAAGGCAAGTATTTGTGACTTTTTAAAATGTCCCTTATTAAGTGATGAAATTTACTTTATTAGCTAACGTTTGGGGTTAAAATATGGGAGTCTGATCTATTTAACAAATTTCTGGAAGACACCTACTGAACAACACAAATGGTGCATGGTACCACTTCTGCACTTTAAGGAATGGTTGAACCTGTTTCGCATTAGTGATGGGTAAAGAAATCAACTCTATTGTAACTTGCTCCCTACACTTGAAAAACTCGTAATGTCACTAAGTGTCATCTACTTAGCAAATGTTATTTTGGCAAGTGTGATTTCAAAAAGTTTATTTGAAAAGGAACACACTTTCAGGAGATTAAATGTAGATTACCATTGGTTTGAGAATGACATTTTTATAACACAGAACCAAGGTGTACTAAAGTACCAGTGTTTTGAAGCACAAACGATCTTCTCAATTAATGTTTTGCTGAATTACATTTGACCTCTAAGTCAAGTTTTCCTGGCCATGATAGATCAATCACTGATCTATCCTTCCAGGAACTATTTTTGGGACCACTTATGCTAGACTGAAATATTACAGTAATCATTAGGGGAAGGGCACTAAAAATAATCTTGTGACACTTTCTGGTCTTGTTCATTCATATGGGCTGGTCATCTGTAAATTGAGATTGAAATACAGTACTTTCTTTCGATTTTGTGACCTCATCTTTCATTTTAAGTTGCCTTGCATTACACAATTGCTTGCTGCTAATTCTTGTGTCTCAAGGAATTGGGGCCCAGAAATATTATAAGAAATGAGAAATTGAGGGAGGTTCCAGGAAGATGGTGGAGGAGAATCTGGAGGCTAAACAAGCTCTCGCATAGAAAGCAGTTTTAGAGTTCCAATGAACAGTCCTAAGCCAGAGAATCACACCAAGTGTGCCTTCACAGGACAGAGAGGTAGGCCAGAGAGAGAAAATACAGGGGCTGGCAACCAAGCTGGGTGACTTTTCCCTGGGTGGAGCTGAGTCTGACAGGTCAGGTTAGGCTCTTGTGATCTGCTAGATGACTCTAGATTTATTCCAGGGCCTGTGTTGGAACTAGCGGCTCCACCGGGCTTTGTCGGTATCCAAGATGGAGATCTCAGGTACTGGGGGGGGGAAGGGTGGCCTTCCCTCCTCTGCTCCCTGAGAAGGAGTGAGAACATCAGGCTTCTACTCACGCCGAGTCTTGCTTCCTGGGTCATCTCTGGTCTGCAAACTGCAGGGAGACAGCCCTGAGCACTTTCCAGCAGCCGCCACGGCGGCAGCCATGGTGGCAGCGGCAACTGCCACCGCCATACCTGAATCACAGAGAGTCCGGGACGAAGGAGCCAGACGCAGCCGGCGAGCGGATTCCACTCAACACCAGTAAGAACCGACAAGGAGCAGACATCTTCATCCTGCAGTTTGCAGACCAGAGATGACCCAGGAAGCAAGACTCGGCATGAGTAGAAGCCTGATGTTCTCACTCCTTCTCAGGGAGCAGAGGAGGGAAGGCCACCCTTCCCCCCCCCCAGTACCGGAGATCTCCCTCTTGGATACCGACAAAGCCGGGCGGAGCTGCTAGCTCCAACACAGGCCCTGGAATAAATCTAGAGTCATCTAGCAGATCACAAGAGCCTAACCTGACCTGCCAGACTCAGCTCCACCCAGGGAAAAGTCACCCAGCTTGCTTGCCAGCCCCAGGAGTGACTTTCTTCACCGGGTAATCAGACCCAGAGGCTGCCCCTCCATTTAGCAGCCTCAACAATCAACTGAAATTCAGTAAACAGAAACCCTGAGAGTGGCTCCAGGCTGGGCTCTGTGAGTTTCTCACAAACCAGCCCCTGGGAAAAGCTACTGTTTGCTGAAAGGCCTCAACTCTACCCAGATCCTAGCCTCATCACAGCATCTCCAAACTCGAAGGAAAAGCCATCTCCTCCCATTGAACGAACCTGGGAGGAGGATCGCAGAGCATTTTTCTGTCTGTTCAAAGAAACTGGCTTGAGTAACCAACCAAGCCACAGAAACACAAGACCAGAGACTCCAACAAGTGGCTGGTTATGGACACAAGAGAGACACAGTATTTTTCCCACTGCTCCCAAAGAAATCAAAGAACTTTTTTTTTGTTGTACCTTTATAAAAAAATTTTTTTTCTTAAAAACATTTTGTAATTTTTAATTTTAACGTTTTTTGAAAAAAAATTGTTTTCTAGTAATTTTTTTTTCTCTTAGAATTTTATTTTAGGGGTATAAGTGTGTGTGCATTTTTCTTTCCTTTTTTGTTTTTGTTTTTTTGTTTTGTTTTGTTTTGTTTTTTGTTTAGCTCTACTGAACTTCTGATCTTTTTTTCTTTCTTTCTTATCCTTTTCACCTGTTCTTCTCTTTCGTTCTTTATGTGACTTAATTGCTGTTCTGCACATCCTCAGACAAACCCGTAGTCGATTATTAGACCTTATCCCCCATTGTGTACACACTTAATCCACAAATTTATTACTCAATTCAAAACCTCTTACACGTAAATTCCTTAATAGCAGTACTACATCTTTGTACCTATATAATATTTTAAGTATTTTTATTTTTAAGTTTTTCATATCTCCTTTATATCCCTCCACTTCTTTCATTATATTCATGGTCTTCTCTGAATAGTTTGTTTTCTTTCTGTATAATATTTTTAATTTTTACCTTTCTATTTTTTCTGGTCTCTTTTTGTTCCCTTTCTCTTTCTTCTTTTATTTCTCTCTGTCTTCTTTCATCCTATCCAACCTATTGCCTACTTTAAGGTTAGGACTTAGCTAACACTCCCTGTGCCTTCCCACATCACTCTATTCCTATTTTTTACCCACATCTCTTCCTAAACCTAATAATTTCTGGTTTACCAAATTCTTCTTTGCAGTTCATAGCCCATAAATATATAGTTGTTTGATGTTGAATAGATGTAGCTGTTGAACTACATTGTATCTGCAGACTATTGACTGTACAAATACAGACTTTGGTTGATGCTTGCCTTAACATAGTGTTCTAGCACAAAACTGGTGTTAATTTCTTCCTAAATGAGCTGAGTAAGGCGGAAAAACACAAGAAAAATGGCAAGTCCGGGTATCTCAACTCCCACTCATGATAACCAGGGGACAGAACAGATAATGAATAATACAGAGGAGAGTTCCCAAAAAGCTCTACAAACACTGCTGGCAAACATGATAAATGAAAAGATTGAAAACATAGAAAGGACTCTGTATGAGCATGATAGGGAGAGAGAGGAGGCAATCTAAAACTTTATACAAGAATATCATAAATGTGAGGAAGCTACTCAAAAACTGATACAGGATTTGCGTGAGTAGCTTGAGAATACTCAAGGAGAAAGGCAGGAATGGAGTGAGCAGGCTGAGAACACTCAAAGAGAACTACAGGAATCTCACAAATGGGAGGAAGCTAATCAAAGAGTAATACAGGAATTGAGAGAGCAGGATGAGAATACACAAAGAACACTAAAAGCATTCATGGAATCCATTAACAAAGATCTGAAGGAAGTCAGGGAGACCACAAAGGGAATGCTGAATGGAAACCAACAGAAGGAATGGGAGTCCAAGGAAATCATAACCAATCAACTAAGTGATTTGAGAATAAACACTGAACACCAAATTAAGGAAGTAAAGAAGTTCATACAAGATCTAAAACAAAGCTTCAACAAAGAATTTGAAGCCATCAAAGCTGACCAACTAGAAGAAAAAAAATAAAAAACAAAGTAGAAAGTCTCAACAGCAGGTTAGACCATGCAGAAGATCAAATCTCGGAGATTGAAGAGAGCCTAGACATTATAGAGAAAGAAGATACAACCATCCAAGACAAATCCAAGAAATATGATAGATCTATCCAACACTTGGAAGACACCATCACAAGGCCTAATCTAAGGATAATGGTTGTAGAGGAGCACCTAGAAACAGAAGTTAATGGTCTAGGAAAATTCTTTAACAGGATCCTAGAAGAGAACTTCCCAAACATGCAAAAAGATAGGTCTATTCAAATACAAGAAGCTTTTAGAACTCCAAATCGACCAGACCAAAATAGGACATCCCACCATCACATTATAATCTGCACATGATCAATTCAGACCAAGGAAAAGATCCTTAAAGCTGTCAAGGAGAAAAGATTAATCACCTATAAAGGGAAACCAATTAGAATCATCTCAGATTTCTCAGCAGAGACAATCAAAGCAAGAAGAGCCTTGAATGATGTATCCCATGCCATAAAAACAAACAACTATCAACCAAGAATACTGTACCCAGCTAAACTCTCCTTCATAACTGAAGGCCAAATAAAAACCTTCCATAGCAAAGAAAGATTGAAACAATACATCTCCACCAAACCAGCCTTACAAAAGATTCTTAAAGACGTCCTACACATAGAACACCAACAAGACCACAATAAAGGCCAAGAAACTGCACCCAAACTGAGAATCCAAGAACCATAGGAAGAACCCAGTTTTTGCAGCCCCAAGAAGGTGGATAACATGGCAGGAGCTCCCAAATAACTCTCAGTCCTATCTCTTAATATTAACGGACTTAACTCAACCATTAAGTGACATAGACAGTCTAGTTGGATTAAAAAACAAGATCCTTCTATCTGCTGCCTTTAAGAGTCACATCTTGCCCGTAAAAACAAACACACTTTCAATGTTAAAGGCTGGAGCAAAATCTACCAAGCAAACGGCCCTCATAAACAGGTGGAATTTGCAATCCTATTATCGGATAAAATAGACTTCAAATAAAAATTGGTGAGAAGAGATAAAGAATGTCGCTACATACTAATTAAGGGATCTATCCTTCAGGAGGATATTAAACTTCTAAATATCTATTCGCCAAACAATGGAGCACCCAAATTTATCCAAGAAACACTACTTTCCCTGAAATCCCACATAGATCCAAATACATTAATAGTTGGGGATTTTAACACACCACTCTCCCCCACTAGATAGATCAACTCGGCAAAAACTAAACAGAGAAACCGCAGATCTAAACAACTGCATTGATCAACTAGATTTAACAGACATCTACCGAATATTTCACCCAGCAGCATAAGAATAGACGTTTTTCTCAGCAGCACAAGGAATATTTTCTAAAATAGACCACATTTTAGGCCACAAAGCAAACTTGTCCAAATTCAGAAACATTTAAGTGATACCTTGCATTCTCTCAGACCACAAAGGAATAAAATTAGAGCTCAACACCAAAAGCCACCAAAGAAAGACAGGTAACACATGGAGTCTGAACAACACAATGCTGAATCACGAGAGGGTCAAGGAAGAGATTAGAAAGGAAATTCAAATGTTCATGCATTTCAACAAAAATGAGCACACAAATTACCAGCTCCTCTGGGACACAGAAAAGGCAGTACTCAGAGGCAAGTTTATAGCTCTGAGATCTTACATCAACAAATTGGAGAGATCTGAAACCAAAAATTTAATGAGACATCTGAACCTCCTTGAAAAAGAACAGCAAGATAAACCCCAATCTAGTAGATGGAAAGAAAAAATTAAAATTAAATCAGAATTAAATGAATTAGTATCCAAAAAAAACTATAGAAAGAATCAACAAAACAAAGAGTTGGTTCTTCGAAAAAATTAACAAAATTGACAGACCTTTAGCAAATCTTATAAGAAAAAGAAGAGAACACACACAAATAAATAAATTCAGAGATGTGAATGGAAACGTCACCACGGAACCAAAAAAGATTCAGAACATTTTAAGGGAATACTTCTCAAAACTTTATGCTAATAAGTATGAGAACATGGCAGAAATGGACCTTTTCCTAGCAAATATTGAAATGCCAAAACTAAACCAAGATGAGTTAAACCATCTTAACCGGCCAATATCAAGCATTGAAATAGAAAGAGCAATAAGAGAGCTCCCAGCTAATAAAATCCAGGACCAGATGGTTTTACAGCAGAATTCTACAAGGCCTTCAAAGCAGAACTCACACCAATACTCCTCCAACTCTTCAATGAAATTGAAAGAGAAAGTTTACTACCAAACACATTCTATGAAGCCATCATCACCCTCATCCCCAAAACAGGCAGGGACTCATCAAAGAAAGAGAACTATAGACCCATTTCTTTGATGAACATTGATGCAAAACTTCTCAACAAAATTTTGGCAAATCGACTTCAACAATTCATCCAAAAAATCATACACCAGGATCAAACAGGATTCATTTTAGTGATGCAAACCTGGGTCAACATACGCAAATCAATTAATATTTTTCATCACATCAACAGGAGCAAGGATAAGAACCACATGGTTATATCAATAGACCCAGAAAAAGCATTTGACAAGATCCAACACCCCTTTATGATGAAGGTTTTGGAAAAATTAGGAATCCATGGAAGATTCCTCAATACAATAAAGGCTGTATATGACAAACCTACAGCCAGTATTATACTTAATGTTGAAAAACTAAAGCCATTTCCTCTTCTCTCAGGAACAAGACAAGGATGTCCACTCTCTCCACTTCTCTTCAACCTAGTATTAGAATGCCTCGCTACAGCAATAAGACAAGATGCAGACATAAAGGGGATCCAAATAGGGAAAGAAGAAATAAAAACTCTCCCTCTTTGCAGATGACATGATCTTGTACTTAAAGAATCCCATAGACTCCACTCCCAAATTACTCACGGTGATTCAAAACTTTGGCAAAGTAGCAGGGTATAAAATTAACCCTCAAAAATCAATGGCTGTTTTGCATGCCAACAATGAGAAAAGTGGGGCTGAAATTAGGAAAGCAACTCCATTTGTGATAGCCCCACAGAAAATAAAACACCTAGAAATTAACTTAACCAAAGAAGTGAAAGGCCTCTATGATGAACTTTAAAAACTTGAGAAAGGTTATCAAAACAGAACTTAGAAAATGGGAAAAACTCCCATGCTCCTCGATTGGAAAGATTAACATTGTGTAAATGGCAATACTTCCAAAGGCTATCTAAAAATTTAATGCGATACCTTTCAAAATTCCAACCTCGTTCTTCAAGGAAATAGAAGAGGCAATCCAAAAATACATATGGAACAATAAAAGACCCGAATAGCAAAAAACACTCCTCAACATAAAGACCACGGCTGGAGGAATATCAAAACCAAATTTCAAACTCTACTATAAAGCCATAGTAATCAAAACAGTTTGGTACTGGCACAAGAACAGACTTCAGGACCAATGGAATAGAATTGAAAACCCAGAAATGAACCTACAGACCTAGAGCCATCTAATCTTTGATAAGGGAGATTAAAAAAATAGAATGGAAGAAAGAGAGCCTCTTCAGTAAATGGTGCTGGCAAAATTGGTTAAGGACTTGTAGAAAACTAAAGCTAGATCCTTATATATCACCCTGTACCAGAATCAACTCTAAATGGGTCAAAGACCTCGGAGTCAAAGCAGATACTCTGAAAACATTACAGGATGGAATAGGAGAAACCCTAGGTCTCCTTGGCACAGGCCGAAATTTTCTGAATAGAGACCCGGAAACACAACAAATCAAAGAAAGGTTGGACAAATGGGATTGCATGAAGTTGCAGAGCTTCTGCATCGCAAAGGACATAGCTAGCAAGATCAATAGAAAGCCCACGGATTGGGAGAAGATCTTCACTAGCCATACAACGGACAAGGGTCCCATATCTAAAATATACTTGGAACTCAAAAAATTAAATCCCCCAACAACAAATCCTCAAAGAAACAACTGCCCAATAAATAAGTGGGCTAAAGACTTAAAGAGAAACTTCTCTGAAGAAGAAAGAAGGATGGCCAATAGACACATGAAGAAATGCTCAACCTCCCTAGCCATATAAGAAATGCAAATCAAAACAAAATTGAGATACCATCTCACCTCAGTTAATATGGCCAAAATCAAGAACTCTAACAAAAACAGATGCTGGAGGGGATGTGGACAGAAGGGAACCTTACTTCACTGTTGGTGGGAATGTAAACTTGTTCAACCAGTTTGGAAAGTAGTATGGAGGTTCCTCAAAAGACTCCACATAGAGCTCCCCAATGACCCAGCAATCCCACTTTTGGGCATTTACCCAAATGTTTACAAACAAGACCACACTAAAGCCACCAGCACAACCATGTTTATTGCAGTATTATTTACTATAGCTAAGATATGGAACCCCCCTGATGCCCCTCAGTAGATGAATGGATCAAGAAAATGTGGTATATATACACAATGGAATTCTATGCCTCCATCAGAAAGAATGACATTGTCCCATTAGTTAGGAAATGGAAAGACTTGGAAAAAATATATTAAGTGAAGTAAGCCAAGCCCAAGGAATCATAGGTCCCATGGTTTCCCTTATTTTCAATATCTAGTATATGTATGAGTCAAGCAGAAAATGCCAGATAAGTTGATGTTAGGAAAATGAACCCTAAGATATGTATTCAAATGTTTATTTCTTTCACGTGATTGTTTCTAACACATTAATAAGATCATTTCTTTGTTCCTTTTATGTCCCTCACCCACAGTATAACCCCTGCTTTCACTGTTTTCATGTCGTTATAATTTGTGGAGGGTTAGGGGAAAAACAAGTCGTTTAAATAAGGATACAGGTCGGCCCATTGCAACAATAAGTACAAGTTGTCATGAAGAAAACGAACTTTACAACTTTGGTGGTGGGGGGAGGATTGGGTGGGTGGGCGGTGGGAGGATGGGAAGAGATGGGAAGGGGAAACAAAGGAGGAGGCTACAATGCTTAATAAGAAATATACTCACTATCTTGCCCATGTAATTGCAACCCTTCTGTACAGTATTTTCACAGTAAAAAATAATAAAAAAATTAAAAAGAAAGAAAAAAAAGCCTAGGACCAAATGGATTCACAACAGAATTGTATAAGACCTTTAAAGAAGAAATAATACCTATACTCCTCAAGCTCTTCAGAGAAACAGAGAAGGAGGGAGCTATCCCAAACTCATTCCATGATACCAATAACACACTCATCCCCAAACCAGGCAAAGACCCAACAAAAAAAGAAATACAGGTCAATTTCCTTGATGAACACAGATGCAAAGTTCCTTAGCAAAATTCTAGCTAACAGAATCAAGAAACACATAAAAAAATACATACACTAAAACCAAGTAGGCTTCATCACAGAGATGCAGGGATGGTTTATCATACGTAAGTCAATAAATATAATCCAACACATCAACAGAGCCTAGGTCAAGAATCATATGATTATCTCCACAGATGCAGAAAACGGTTTTGTTAAAATTCAACATTCATTCATGCTAAAAGCTCTGGAGACAATAGGAATAGAAGGAACATTTCTTAAAACATTAAAAGCCATTTATGACAGACCAATAGCTAATACTATACTTAATTGGGAAAAGCTACAACCAATTCTCTTAAAATCAGGAACAAGGCAAGGATGCCCACTGTGTCTACTCCTGTTCAATATAGCCCTGGAAAACTTAGCCAGGTCAATAAGGCAAGAAAAAGACATTAAAAGGATATGCATAGGGAAAGAAGAAATTAAACTATACCTTTTTGCATATGACATGATACTATACCTTCACAATCCCAAAAACTCCATCCCCAAACTCTTAGAAATCAAAAATCACTTCGGCAATGTAGCAGGATACAAAAATCAATCCAATAAAATCAGTTGCCTTCCTGTACACTGACAATGTACAAGCAGAGAGGGAAATAAAGGAAGAAACACCATTCACAATAACCTCCCCTAAAATAAAATATTTAGGAATTAACCTAACCAAAGATGTAAAAGAACTATTTAATGAAAACAATAAAAAGTTAAAGAAAAAAATTACAGAAGACACTAGGAAATGGAAAGACCTCCCATGTTGTTGGATAGGTAGACAATATAGTGAAAATGGCAATACTGCCCCAATTAATATACAAATTCAATGCAATTCCTATTAAAATCCCAATGATGTACATCTCTGAAATACAGAAAACAGTCCAAAAATTCGTATGGAACCACAAAAGACCTAGAATAGCCAAAACAATTCTAGAGAATAAAGACAACATGGGAGGGATATCCATGCAGCACTTCAAACTCTACTATAGAGCCATAATAACAAAGACAGCATGGTACTGGCACAAAAACAGACCCGAAGACCAATAGAATAGAATAGAAGATCCAGAAATAAATCCACATGCCTACAGTCAGCTGATATTTGACAAAGGAACCAAAGACAGACAATGGAAGAAACACAGCCTCTTCAACCACTGGTGCTAGGAAAACTGGGTGGCCACATGAAGAAGAATAAAAGTAGACCCCAGCATATCACCATACACCAATATTAACTCAAAATGGATTAAAGATCTTAGCATTAAACCTGAATCTTTGAAACCACTGCAGGCAGAGTAGGAGAGACACTTGAACTTATAGGCACTTATAGGCACAGGAAAGAATTTCCTGAAAAGAGTCTCAGGCTCACAACAAATTGGAGTGAGACATGACAAATGGAACTACCTTACAATAAAAAGCTATAGCAAAGCTATAGCTGTAATGCTATAGCGATCGCAACCAAGCTAGAAAGACAACCAATTAATTGCAAAAAACTACTTACCAGCAATATATCCGACAAGGTGTTAATATCCAGTATATACAGGGATCTCAAGAAAGCAGGCCCTCCCAAACCTAACAAACCAATTACTTAAGGGGAAAGGGAACTAAAGAGAGATTTCTCAGAAGAAGAGATAAAAATGGCAAAAAACACATTAGGAAATGTTCACCATCCCTGGTTGTAAAGGAAATGTAAATAAAGACAACCATGAGATACCACCTTACCCCAGTCAGAATGTCCCACATCCTCAAGTCAGCCAATGACAAATGCTGGAGGGGATGCGGAGAAAGAGGAACCCTACTACACTGCTGGTGGGAATGTACATTTATACAACCACTTTGGAAAACAGTCTGGAGAGTCCTAAGAAAGCTAAATATTGACCTCCCTTATGACCCAGTCATACCACTTCTAGGCTTCCATCCTGAACAACATGAACAAGTATACAAGGACACACGCACCTCCATGTTTATTGCGGCACTGTTTGTAATAGACAGGATATGGAAACAACCCAGATGTCCCACCACAGATGAATGGATCCCAAAATTGTGGTATCTATTCATAATGGAATATTATTCAGTCATTAGAAATGACAAAATAATGGCATTTGCAGGGAAATGGATGGAGCTAGAAGGTGATCATGTTGAGCAAAGAAGCCAAGAGCATTGAGACCAACAGTACATGGTCTCCCTGATAAGTGGATGTTAAAACCAAAATGTTAGGTAATATGACATATTTAACAGGACTTCGGAAACAAAGGACTTTCACACATCTGGTCAAATCTCTACTAAATAACCCCTTGCTGCTGATCACATGTATGGTATATACGTGTACAATGAAGGGGAACCAGGAAGATGACATAGAACTAGAGGAAATCAGGGAAAAATCCATTAGTTGCACTGGACATTGACCAAAATGAACTAAGCAAGTTAATGGCAGGGATAGAAGGAAGGGAACAAGTGGGAAAAAGGGAACAGCTGATGTTATGCAAAACAAAATAAATGTACATACCAACCAATATGGAAGAAATAACAGTATCGCAAAGCTCATGGAACTCATAAATGTTATAGACTGTGATAGACAATTTTCTCCAGAAATGTTAGAATGTGTTTGTGATTTTAACTGAATGTCAATAAACCACAATACTGTGAAATTAGGGAAATTATGTAACCACTTAATTACAATAAAAAAGCAAAAACTCTCCAGAAATCATTATAGATATATACAACTAATTCTTGAATACATTTTGACATCAAAGTAAGGCAATTGAATTGGAAGACTTCCATGGAATCCATGAATTGTTGCAGCAAGCTATTGTTAGTTGGATTGTGAAAATATTTTGTATGGAAACAGAATGAAATGGCATTTTTGAAATTTAAGAAACTTAACCGAACCATTATGACTTAGGAGAGCAATTTGTACAGCCTTCCAAAACTTCAAAGAGGAAGTGATACATACTTATCCTTTTGGCAATATCAAATACAGTTTCTTCCAAGTTGTTCTTCAGACCTGATTTGACATAATGGTTCAACAGAAGCAGATCCAACATGTCTTTGCTATCTCTACTTCCATCAGCAAGATGCAAGGGGGCCCATTGGTATCTCCATCATGATGAAGTAAGAAAAAAGCCACTCTAGTATTATTCCACATATAAGCACTGCACAGGGTTGTCCAGCCACCTACAGTTATTGCATGAATATCTGCCGCTTCAGCCACCAACTCACAGACAGTGTCTAAGTGTCCACTGTAGACTTCTTGATGAATATGTGTATACTCATCGTCATCCCTAGTATTCACATGAGTGGCCTTTTTGGAAAGTAGTCTCCGCACTGTAATAACCTGATTATTTTCAGCAGCCAAAAGAAGAAAGTTGCATGGATCTTTCTCCATTTTTTCTTGCAATTGATACCATTCCTCACTTTTTCATCATATTCCTCGTCTTCATCAGAATTGCCTAACCAGAGACTTTGAGTGACAGTGGGAATGAGGTGTCCAAGTATTTCCTTAATAGTTCAAGTTAGTTGAACTGTTCAGAAAAATCCGGTGAATTTTCTGCATCTGTTTTTTCACCATGATTTATTTTCCCTTTTTACATTTTTACTATTCGAAATTATTCTAACTGGAGAGTAGGGAATTGATGGAAGCAGAGGAAAGATTTTCCTCCGTATTCAAAGATACAGACTGAAAATAAGGACCAGTGGTGTCTTCATGTGCAGCTTATTCTAGGAATGAGAAAAGATGAAATAATGCCTTCTATATAAATGATTTGGGAAATGGCAGAGCAGAAAGTAAAATGATGCAACCAAAAATATAAAAGCAAAATAAATTACGATAATTATAAAGCAATCCTATTATCTATGAGAAACATTAAAGAGAGAGGAAGAGAGACAGATTGCAATGACCTAGATAGCCACAAATGCATGCCTCTGATCAATTTATAGAGCAAGCAGAATTTTATGTTTTAAAAAGATGGAAATAGAATTTATGTATTTACTTGAATTTGGTAAATACATTTTTAGCAGCCTACATGAAGAGACATAGGTTTAATCATATTGCAGACAAGAATCTAAATCCTTGATAATTCTAGGAACAGATCTGAATGAAATCAGTTGAATCACACTTTTCATGTACAATGAAGGAATAGGTCCAGGCTATGAAAGCAGCAAGAGAAGGCAGGCCGATTGTATCTGTGACAAAACTTTGTGGAAAATGATATTGAGGATTACTTACTGTTGATCCACTTGCACTGGAAGCATGATTTTGAACAATTGCTTGCTGATTCTCAACTATTTCTTTGATCATTATATTCTCCAAAAAGAAAAAGTGAGATTTAATTGATAGCAAAGGACTACTAATACATTTTGATTTCTCATTAAGCACCTTCAATCATTGAAACCACATGAAGACAATAGACAGGCCTACTTTTTTAGATGAAAACAAGTGTCTTAAAAAAACAAGGAATGTAAGTAGTAAAGGACTTCTATTTTAGTACTTCATTATACATTTTTTTCTAATGTTGGGTACCAATAAATAATGGATCTATTAGAAAGGTCTTAAAGCTCATATGTCCAATTGTGAGTTCTCTTATACTATATCATGGTATTTTTTGTGTGTGTTCTTAAGAAGAAATTTACATTACTAACTTGAATTTCTGACAGGACAGTATCATCACTGTACATCTTGCTTCTATACTCTCATTTTTAAATTACTATCTAAGTATGTGCATTAGATAACTATAGAGGAAAAATAGAAGCCACACTGGTGGCTCATGTCATTAATCCTAGCTAATCAGAAAGATGAAGTCTGAGCATTGTGGTTTGTAACCAGACCAAACAAAAAAAAGTCCATTAGATTCTGATTTGAAATAAACCAACAAAAGCTAGAACTGGAGCTGTGGTACAAGCAGTAAAATGATATCCTTGAGAAAACTAAAACAAAAAAATAACAAATTCTGGGACAGAGACAGGCCCTGAGTTCAAGCCTTAGTATTAGCACCAAACAAATGATTGAATTAATTAGTTAATTAAGTAATTAAATATAAATTAAGTGGTCACATGTGGATAGGCAGGTAAAATGTAACATCCGTGGTGACTGGATTGTGTATTATTTTGTAGTAAGGCAAATTATCATTTGTACTAATCATTAATTTTTTATTTGAACTTTTTTTGAACAATAAACCTTGAATTTAGCATGCATGTATAGGTGTGTGTACATGTGTGCATATGTGTGTATTTGTATATGTGTGCATGTGCTGTTGCAATGTTGCTTGCCAATGTGGACAGGGTGAGGCTGAAAAGAGCTAAATTTGTTGCAATGTTTTTATGTATCAGTATTCTGTCATGTCATTTCAGTTGGACCACCCTTTTGTACATTTTATTTGTCAAATAATATCATCAGAATCAAAGGATTTACAATATTAAGTTAGATGAAAGAGAACGCTTTCAGTTCTTATTATATGTTAGGTGAGAAGATTCAGACATATTTAGGTAGTAAATTAGAGCTGGAAGATGATTGTCGGAACAAAATATGTATTTGACTTCTTAAATTTGTTATACTTTTAACATATGCTCATGGAGTAAGTTTGACCAACTGGACCAAATAGGTATTGCTCTCTGGTTATTCCCGTGAAACACAAAGTGGATAAACTCTTTCTGGCTTTCTGTTGAAAATAACTTTCTTTGTAAGATCATATCTATTCACACTAAGAGGTAATCAACCCAATATTTATCAAGTTTGAATATCCCATCATATTGACTGAAAATTAGTATTGTTGATATGCTTGTTAGCTATTCCTTTCAAAAACAAACAAACCAAAAGCATGTGTCATCTTTAGATAGTGGATGTATCTGAAGTTGTTTTGTACATGCAAAGGGCTAATGGCTCTTTTGTGGGAGTAACTATGGCAACTTAACAAATAAGGCTTTTTGAATATCTTTTCCAATATGAATAACATCCCAGAGTGAGTCTTGCAATTTCTGAAAACCCTTTGAATATTTTAGTATTATTTCAGTTCATTCACTATGGAGCTAAAGACATTTCTGAAATAAATATTGTTAAGATCTGAAAATGTATGTGGGTATATAGGCTTTTTATGCATCATCTTATGAAAATCCAGTTTTTATGAAACTAAATGAAATAGAATAAAAGAATGTAAGTGAATTTGGTAAGCTAATTATTAGTTTAACTTTGTTTTCTATTAACACAGTCCATTGAATGTAGATGATGCAGTTAAATTACTTCCTTTGTGTTTCTGTACTTCAGTTATTTTTCGTATCATTGTAGTTATGGGAGTGAATTTGTAGTATAAATAAAGGTCCTTTAAAATGATTAGGATTAATCTTGTGCTTTGTGTCCTACTCCCAAGAAAATGAGTTATTTTCAACTGTTAATAGTTTATAATTGAATCTTCACAAGAAAAATTTAAAAATGCAGTAGTACTGATGACTTTTTAAACCAATTGTATGGACAAGTTGGACAGTCTTTAATTCATGCTTCGGTCTTGGTGTCTATGATTTTTAATCCCTTGTTGCTAACATTAATGATAGCTCAGACGGCATTTTGGGGTATATGAAAGGTAAAATATTTATCTGGGGTCAAAGGTGATTTTTATATCAGTCTTGCTTTAATAACATTTTAAAGTAGTATATTTCTCTCAGAATGTTTGGTATAAAAAGCAATCAAAATACTTCTAATGGTAAAGAACCTAGGTGAGCTACAATGTGGAAATGATTGGTCCATAACACCTGCAGTCTGTTTCCATCAGGAATTGGGCAGGACACTCTTTCGGTATGACTGTGTTAAACAGAAATGGGATCCCCAGGCAGTGCAGTGTTGAGTGAAGGGATAGATTATGATTTCTACTATTTTGAGCTAGAAATCAAGAATGTTATACTTTAGCAGTTCCTTTCACCAGTAATGTATAAATTGTTTATGAACTTGGAGTTTTCATATTATAGCTACCTATTTTCTAACAAAGATAAAGTCAAATATAATTAGAGTGTACACAATAATTCTGGGAAATTTTCCTAGAATTAGTAGACTAAGTGCTGGTATTTTAGTCATAAAATAAAATGAGGTTATTTGATACAGCAGGAGATGGGCCTCAGGCTAACACTTACCATGTGTGCAATGCTGTACTAGTAATTCCAATTCTGAAGACGTCAATACCATCATCTGAGAATTAAAAATGGAAGTAGTTCCACTTTATGGGATTATTGTGAGGATTAAGTTAGATACCATAGGTAAAGTACTTGGAAAAACTATAATTCATCATTTGATACTTTCTACCTGTTATTATTTCATGTGATGAAGTCTAAAAATTTTACTGTGATTTTTATATTATGTCTATTTACAATAGGCAATGTGATATATTGATATTCATTGCATTGGTCAGTTTTCTGACATTATGAGGAAAATACCTGCAAAGAAAATTTCTGAGGAGGAAACTATTATATTGATTCATGGTTTAAGGGAATACAGTTGAAGATCAGATGTCTCCATTGTTTTTAATTATATTTTTATTAAATAGTTGTTCAAAGGAATTTCCATTCCACAAATCAGTTTATAAGTACAATGGATCTTTAATAACTTTCTTATACCCTTCCAAACCTCACCCCACTTTCATGTTTTCTAGTTTCATACTATCTGCATTGAATATTACGCCTTCACTCTCTTCCTCCATAACTCTCTTTATTCCTTCCCTTTGACTTCCGCTCACATCTTTCAAGTGATAGATTCCTGGTATTAATTTTGTTGGATTAAAAGTTCAATTTTATAAGAAATTACACCTTTTAAATACTCCTCTGCAAATAGCATGCTTTGGTTAATACTGTTGTGTAATTGTAACCCCTCTGTATGGTATTTTCACAATAAAAATCTCAGTTTTATGGTCAATAGATTTTGAAAAGGATGCCATGACTTTATGAAATAAAAATAGAATCTTAAATGGTTGTTGTGGCACTATTGCCTCCCTCTATTTAAAAAAATTTCTTAGACTACTACCTCAATCCTTATACAAAAATTTGAAGTTTTTAAATAGAAGATGATTATCAAACTAAATGTGAGATGTAAAAACATAAAACATAAACATAAAAATTCATGGCATTGGATCAGTAAAAGTTTCTAAAATATGACATGGAAAGCATTAGTGGGTACAGAAAAGCAAGAATAATCTGGATAATATCAACTTATAGTCTTTCATAATTCAAAGGACAATATAACAGAAGTGAAAAAATATCTAACAGATAGAAGACACATAATTGTTAATGCTACAATGTTAATGCTACAATGATTCTGAGTCTAAGTATTTTTATATCTTCTAATTCTATATAACTTTTCCCAAAATATAAAGAATATATGTAGATAGTAGGAGCATATAAAATAAGTTCCTCTTTAGTATCCAAGAAATAATAAAGAGAAAACTCACTAGTAGGACTATAATATAAAAAGGTGACACAAAATATAGTAATGCACTTGTAGAGAAATTGATATACTCCACATAGCAAATGAATTTGTATAATACTTCCATCATTAAAGCAAGCAAGTTTTCAAAAGGTCAAAGAGAATTGAATAGGTTCTATCCATTACACGTCTATGTATGTATTAAAGAGAAGTAAAAAACTTGTTTGGACAGGGAATGTAGTTCATTGAGATTGCACTTGAATACTTTGTGTGAGACCCTGAAAAATAATCCCCAAAAACAAATTTTGAAAAGGATCACTATCGAGGATGTATGCTGGACAAATTCCTGTAAATAAATCTTATATCTACTTTAATGTCTGTTCTAAAATTTACAGCATTTCTATTTGAAGAAAAGCAAATTTGTGAAAATTTTAGGCTTGGAAAACCTATGATTGTGCAATTCACTTCCAAATCACTAAAATGCATACAATAAAAGGAGATAATATATTTGAGGTGAATTACATGTCAGCAAAAAAAAAAGCTATTGTTAAAATACTTCACACAAAATGTAGAATACGCAAGAAGATATTTTCTGTGTTTGCTTATAAACTTTGTAAACTGCAACATTTAAAACAATAATATGATTTCTGTTCATTTTAAGTATTTTTAATTGTTTATTTTAAGTTTATTCAGAGATAACTAAATCAAAAAGTGTATGTGATAACTGGAATACCTAGGAATTAAGCAACACTTATAAATAATTGATAACCTTTTCTGGAAGAAACTTTTGGCAAATGATAGAAGACACAAATCTATGCATCTCCATCTTATGAAAGCCATATGTTACTTGGTCAATCCAATTGTTTTTCTCTACTTTGCTAGGGAAAAAGTATTCTCAAGATAAGAGCCAATGGCAGTGAAAAGAAACAAAATACACTATCATCTTGATTTATTTGTGAAAGTAACAAATGAAATAAAACAATTCCACTTAAGGGACTCCAATATTAGTATCTATGAAGATGTTCCTGAATGCCAACATCCATTGAAATTTTGGAATTTTAATTTCTATGTACATATGAAAACTAGAACAAGAAAAGAAATATAGTCTTAAAGCAAACCAGCCGTGGAATAATTTTCTCAATTGCTTTGAAATTACGTAAGAATTGATACTGCTTTCCATTGGAAACATTTAAAAATGTTTATCATTTATTATAATTCAAATATAAAGCAAGAGTAATTTAATATAATCATTATAAATATCATAAAATAGAATAACAAACCAGTCCCAATATATTAACTACCCATCATTATTCTTAATTCCTAATCATTACCAAAATATCTTAAACAATCTAAATAGTCACGTCTTTAATATAAACGTAAATATTCTATACTTTTTACTTAACGTTTTCCAGCGGCTTGTATTCATGTTTCTAAGAAAGGTTCACAGCAATTAAAAGATGCTTTTGTGAAATTAATGTGATACATTTTGTTGTTGTTGTTATTGTTTTTTGAAAGGCCTGGGCATTATCCCTAAGCCTTTTTATCTTCAAGGAGAGCAATCTACAACTTGAGGCACAGAGCTAATTCATGTTTTTAGTGGTTAATTGGAGATAAGAATCTAACAAGTACTTTTCTGTCTGGGCAACTTTCAAACACATTTCTAAGATCTCATTACTCAGAATAGGTGGAATTATAAGAGTGAGTCACTGGCACTTTTTGATGTACTTTTTATTTTAATTATGTTTTAAGATTTTTGTTTCACTATAGTGTACATCATTCTACCCATAAATTTAGATATGTATATATTTCTGATGACAATCTCTAAAAATTTCATTCTACACATAACATTAATATATATATATATATATATACACATATATTTCTGAAGACGTACTCACTCTATTTTTTGCTACTATTTTTGACCTTTTACATTTCAAAGATATACAGTCTATTTTTCTAAAAGTTTCCTAGAATAAAATAACTAATATTTCAATAGAAAGTAGAGCTTTTACTTTCAAGGGAATTTTAGATACACATATGACTTTGTAGTAATATTTATAGTATATTACTTGAAAAAGTTCTGTCCAAACTCTTAAATATTTGTTTGTAGTGAGGGGAAGAGAGAAAGTTAATTCATACTGGTTAGGAATTAGCAATGCTTCAAAAATCTATTCCATAATTTGTTATAAATACATAGTCAAGCTACCTGATATGGTTTAGGTTTTTTTTGTTTCTTTATTTGTTCAAAATTTTAATATGGATGCATGCACAGTGTTACCATTAAAATATTAATCAAAAGAAAAATAATAGCAAAATCATAGGCACATATAAGATTTTCATTAATTAGTACTTATGATGCTAATAATAATTTTGATGAAGATGATGATGATGACCACAGTGTAGCCTGACAATGATAAGGTGATTGAAAAGGAAAAAAAACTTTACACTTCTTTGAAGCTAGTGTTCCCACATTGAATACATAGTTATAATAATAAACTGAATTGGATTACATACAACAATAACAAGAGGAGAGTTTCTATACCAAGAAATAAAATTACATTAATAGGTAGAGACAGTAAAAACCCTAATGTTATTCCTGCAGTCTCTCTAATGTATACTCACTTTTCTTGCTGGTATTGTGTTCTTATAAATAAAATTTTTTACTTCCACATTTTGATGGACTAAGATATAGTGTTCAATTCAGTGTGATTAATTCAAATAACATTGTCTTATAGGTAATATTCAATAACAAATGTTTCTAATAATTTATTAAGAGTATGTCCTTCAGTACAGCTGTAAACACGTGACACAATTTACATAATACCAGTTACATATCTGAAGTTACCACAAAATGACATAGGCCGTAGTGCCAGGTGTTAAAATTTATTTTTATTTCTGCATAAAACAACTTTTAACTTCATATCAACAAACTAAATTTGACTCTTTCCTTATTTGTAAGCTAAAGTGGAAAATGTAAGGGTTCTTCACTTTTTTTTCTTGTTCTAGAAGTCAACAAATATTCTTCAATATTTCTGGTAGATTACATCCATTTACAGATGAGAAATGTAAGGCAAACAGTCAATGTAGTGAGTAAATAATGATACTAGAATTTTTGTCTGGGCTCTTCACTCTGTGTGCTTACAAAGAGAGTAATTTGGTGATGGAGAGGACCAATATGAAAAGACTCTGGGGAAAAAAAGCATAATTTGTAAGCGGTTGTTTTAGGACTAGTTTACCAGTGATGAATACTTGTAACAGGCTGGTGTCATGGGCATAAAAAGGAGTACATGGAAATTGCATTAGTGACAGAAACTGAGAAAATCTTAATCATTCATCTTATCTAAGGGGAGGGTAAGAAAGGTAAAAAGAAAGGTAAGAAGAAATCTAAAATGCATCCACATCTCTGACTGGCAACTGTTAGTTATATTCTTGGTGAAAAGGACTACAGATGGAAAATATGGACTTAGAGAAAAAAACTCTCAGTTCTAAGGTTTATGTTAAAGAGATGCAAATATATGTCTGTTTAGACATCATCAAAATATCCACGACCTTGAATATGCAAAAGAATAATAAAATCGGGGGCATTATTAAAGTGAGGAGGAAAAGGAAAATTCTGACACAAGTGTGAGCAATGTGAGCACCAGTGTGGACAAGATTGGATGAAAGAGATAAATAAGGAAACAAGAAATAAACACAGATTTACAGAAGTAAAGGAAGGAAAGAATTTGCAGGAATATTTTGAAGGAAATATTCTACTTGGATTTGAAAAGTAAAAGGACATAGATAAGTTCAATAAGAACAGTGTTTTGGTGAAAGTCATATTGATAAAATTTTGTGATATGAATGTGAAGCTATAAAATTTTGGATCCATGAATTCAACAGATCCTGTTGATTTTAAATGCTGGGAACAAATGCTTTTATCCTGACCTTAGAAGAATTATACAGTTATAACTCTCATAAACTTTCCTTAGAGGTATTTTGTGAATATGTTTCAAGACTGTTTAGACAGGAGATTAGAGATTGAACTACAGCACAGACAAGTCTAATTTGTCCTACAGTTCCAGTGAGTGATTCATGTATCCACATCAGTTTGGGATTTTATTGAAATATTGTTTGGATATCTTATCAGCCTAATCATCACAAATGTAGGACAAGTAACACCAAGTATTAGGTTAAACATACAGCTTTACTGATGTGACTGAAGACTCCTTGAATTGATTCTTCTTTATAACAGAAAATGCCTCAATAAACATTAACAAATCATAACTGCCATATACCTTATTGAAATCTAATTCTTGTTAGGGATATCTCCATGCTTAAGTAACCCTGTCAATCAACCTGCCACAAATTCTTTTTTTTTTGGGGGGGGGGGAGTCCGGTCGTGGGGCCTGAACTCTGGGCCTGGGCGCTATCCCTCAGCTCTTCAGCTCAAGGCTAGCGCTCTATCACTTGAGCCACAGCACCACTTCTGGCTTTTTTCTTTTTGCTTATGTGGTACTGAGGAATCGAACCCAGGGCCTCATGCATGCAAGGCAAGCACTCTACCACTGAGCCACATTCCCAGCCCCTGCCACAAATTCTTATATGTAGGAAGTGCTATAATAAACTTCAAGCTTTTATTGAATGGAAGAGTTCAGACATTAACCTCACCATTTAATCCAAATCTTTCATTTTCTCATACACATTGGCAAATAGAGAAGAATTCTGATATAACAATAATACAATGGTGACTTGAATTAACACAACTTCTAGGATCTAGTATTAAATTGATTACTTACTAATTAGCTCCATATTTTGTGGATATTTATATTTCTCCTGGGAAAACTAATGAGCTCCAAGCAAATTTCCCTAGGGAGGCTTTCACTTCTAATATCACTGTTTGTCCAAACTGCTTTAAATTCTACACCCTCTAATGTGGGCATAGGGTTATACTGTGCAATTTTTTCCTCAGAGAGTGAGTACTACCCTATTGTTTATCATAGACAAAGTACCTTGATACATACACTGGGTGTGTGCAAACAAGAAGTGGTAGTTGAACAATGTTCTTATTAGTAGTTTATAAAGATGAAATTGAAATAGAGCAACTATGAACTCAAAAGGAATGTGCAAAAAAGATAAAGACACAAAGTAGATTGTGCCAAGGAAATGCTGAAGTATAATTTCAAATAACGTACTCACACTTGAGGGTGTGTTCAAAGTACAGCTTCAGACAATGCAGTTGGATATCTTGGGGGAAAAACTGCTTTAAACTATTTTGGGATAATCGTACAAGTAGAAGCCCCTAACTCTGACTCTAATCAGCCACAACATCTTCAACTTATGGACTATTTTCCAAGTGCAATGTGATAAAAAGAGGGCTCATCACAATTAGTGTTCTGGTTGAAGTAATGGCAATCACATAACTTTTCTTATAAGTCTTTATTTTGGAGCATTAAAGTAGGAAAAAGCCAAGTAAATATTTTGCATGTACCTAAATTAAGTGGGACGTATTATATTGGTCTCCTTTTAACTGGGAAGTTATAGATTATTTCTTCTTATACTCTAACTTGGAACAATGATCTGCTGTCAGTTATTTCTTCTCTTCCTCTTCTTTTGCCCTTCCACTTACATAGTTTTTATTTAAAGAGACATACTTGAATTTGCATTTCTAAATTCTTCAAAATTATCTGAATTTCTTCATATTTCTGGAAGCCTCCTAAATCTTTCTCAAGGGAATATTTTGTCACAAGCATTTTTATCCTATATGATGTCTTCCTGCCTAACTCAGTGCAAGAAATACATTAGACTTATTCAGGTATCTCAACACTTGTCCCACCATCAAAAACTATCTTACTTAGAAATCGTGATTTTAGTATATCTGGGGAGGTGGCATCTGTCATTTTTGTATGACCCTAATGATACTTACATGCAATCATGATTTAAACCAATATGCCACTCAGAAGATGAACAAATCCATTAAACACACACACGGTGGAATTCTATGCTTCCAATTAATAAGGAAATGGAAAGACTTGGAAAAATCCTACTAAGAAAAATAAGCAAGACACAAAGAAACAGATTCCATGGTTTTCCTCATGTGTAATAATTAGGTAATGGCTAAGATAGTCCTAGCGGATGAGCAGAACGGCTCAATAGTTATGTATATATAACCATATAAGAGGATGCTGAGCAAAATGAACTCCTAGACATGGAAAGAGAGGTTTTTCTTTGTGGTTATTGTTTTTACAGTACTATGTGATTTCTTTTAGGACAAAGGGCAAACCAATGCAATAGCAATACTCACAAGACAACATGTAGGATATTCACATTACAACTTGTGAGGGATATTGGGGTGAAGTAAAAGTGTGAGAAAAATGAGGGAGGGCATAAAAAGTTCGACTTTTAGATATTCACTACCTTACAATTACTGCAACACCTTCTATATACCACCTTGACAATAAAATTAAACTTAAAAATAAGCTACATAAAATATAATTTCACTATATTTCTATAGTAAATGATATTCTATGTGTATTACATTTTTTTAAAAAATGAACAATATTTGGCTTCTAATTTGAATTAATTGCCCCTTTCTTTTTCAGATGGTCATCAACTTGAATGCTATCAAACTATACAAACTTTACAGAATATACTTGCCATTATTTTTTTAAAAAACATTATTTTAATATTGCCTCATATTAAATAAAAAATAGTTCAATTCTCTGAAAACTCCTAATTATTAAAACTGAATATTTGTTAAGAGGACAGAATATATGTGTTCTACTAACTACTCATTTTAAAATTCTGAGTATGCCATACCAGAGATATTTAAAACAGTGCCTGTACGCATTTTATCTAATTCTGCAAGAGATGCAATTTCCAATGGGGCATTACATATTTAAATGTCAACAGAGAAACTAGCCACATTCTGGTAGAAGATAAAACTATGAAGTATCTATAATAATTAATTCCTCTAGAGTAAACATTTGTTCATCATAGTAAGCTATTATTTCAATGACAATCAATAGCAAAATTTTATGCAGTAAAGTCATTCTAGCCCAACAGTTTCCACCTTGTAAGCTGCACCTTAAAATTCCCTAAATTCACAGCATGACTAGCTTATCACTATTGTGAAAAAATTCTACAATTCTGTTAATGTTATACCCTTCTCATTGTTGAAAGAACACTACACTAAATTTTGCTGCATCGTTTTTCGTCAAGTGGTATTCTTGAGATCAGAAAACTTGAAAATATTATTTATACTTATCTTTTCGTCTACCATAGATATTCAAGAGGGAAAGATCTGTATATTATGGTTCAAAGCCCACCCAGCCAGGAAGGTTCCTTAGATTCTTATCTCCAATAAACTGCTCAGGAAAAGCCAGACACAAGTAGCACTGAGGATCTAGTGGTAGAGCAGTATCCTTGAGCAAAAAACAGGCTCAGGGACAGTGCCCAGGCCCAGACGTCAAGCCCTAGGACAAACAAAACAACAAAAACAAAATGAAAACAAACCCCAAACCTAGTATGTTTCTCATTGTATACAGAGATATATAATTAAGGAAATTTCTTCCTATGTTATGTACAGGTAGAAGAAAAAAGATTTCAAACAATAATTCTCTTCATACCATGTTACACAAAAGTCACAAAACATGGCTCTTTTTCTAAATTTATAAATTAATACCATCCATTTATTGTCAACTTTTTCTAGATTATTCACATTATCACGTTATACATCTACTGTTGGAATTATCTATAAACTAAGTCCTAATTACAACTCTCTTGAAAGAATATTCTAGACAAATAGAATGCCAGAATCATTTGTGAATTGGTAAATTAAAACTTCTACTTAAAAAGTATTTTGTAGTATCCTATAGAATATGAAATTACAAGCAAAAGATATTTATTTTAAATCTAAATTCTAATTTTGTAAGGTCTACAAAGTCCTACATTAGATAACTTTGCTGTTTCTCCTGGCTTAAGCTTTTGTATTCCTTCATTATTTCTTTGGAATCCAACAGAATGATGCTAAATTTTTAAAATTTTTGGTTCGGAATCATGACCGATTTTGCATCTAGAAGTATTCTGTAATGAAGAGAGCATTTAAAACATGACTGAGGATGATATATGAGTTGTATTTCAATAGGAAACCTGACTTCTCAAAACATGAAAAAATTTGCCCAAACTTCCAACTGTGAATTCCTTTCTTGTTCTTTGGTTTGTTTTATTGAAACAAAATTATACTACCTAGTCCAGGGAAGGTATTACTATTTAATCCACTCTCTAATCTCCTGTATTAGTCTGAGTGCTAGAATTCCAGACTTGTATCGCATTGCCCTGCCATAGTTTGTTGGTTTATTTGATCGAGAAACATACTAGTAATTCTGAACTTCTCTGATGATCTTATCCACGACTGACTGTTCAAACTGTTTCTCTACAATTTTCAAAGATGTTCTAACATTTGACACAGGATATAAACATTTTCAGATGCACC
This sequence comes from Dipodomys spectabilis, assembly GCF_019054845.1. Lineage (NCBI taxonomy): Eukaryota > Metazoa > Chordata > Mammalia > Rodentia > Heteromyidae > Dipodomys > Dipodomys spectabilis. Next base: position 829,685 of record NW_024871122.1, read on the forward strand.
TGCAGGGGTATCTGATTCATTCTTCCATGGATCCGATCCGTTTAATAATTATTACTTGGCTCTTTTACTATCTCTGGTCACTACTTATGTAATAGTCTCATGCTTTTGGGGGGAAAGTTCACTTGACGACTTTCTAATATTAAAAATTATCACTTGATTCTAGTCTTACTCAGGACATATTTTCTATTGTTTTCTAACTTTTCTACACATTTTGAGAATTGTTTCATATGTGTGTTTGCACATATAAGTGCTTCTGTGTGCATGTAAATGTTTGTATGTATGTATGCAAAATCCTCAGGCTATTATTCAGCACTCTTGTTCATAACTAGTATCCCATCACTTGAGCCATCATCCAATGCAGCTTTTGGCTGGTTAATTATAGGTAGTGTTGCAAAGATTGTTTTGCCCAGGCTGGATGCAAACTGAACTTTCCAGACTCTTTTATATTCTTAGTTTTTATTTTTTCCAGGAGTATTGTTTTAAACTACAAACATTTTTGTGAATGTAAAGTCTAACCTGTAGCCTAGATTTTTAACTCAAGAATTCATACAAAGATAGATGAACATATACATTACACATCCTGAGTGTACACTGCTAGAAATGTGATATTAAGCCTGGTACTGGTGGCTCAAAATTTTAATCCTAGTTACTCAGAAGGTTGAGATCTGAGGATTGCAGTTCAGATCAAGCACCAGTACGAAAGTTTTCTGAGGCACTTAACTCCAATTAACCACCAGAAATCTGGAATTGGCACTGTGGCTCAAATGGTAGAGTTCTAACCTTGAGCTGAAGAGGGGAGGGACATCGCCCAGGCCCAGAGTTCAAGACCCACAACCATAAAAAAAAAAACTGAAAAAGAAAAAGAAATGTGACCTTATCCACTAGCTCATTGCTACTATATTTCCTGCTCTCTCAACATTGCCTTTTTTTCCAGTTAAGTCCATGCTCTTATATCTGACTTGTTTTGGAACCAGAATTACTCTTCTGTTCTACTTTTTAAAAATTTGCATGATTAGCTACCATGATTTAGATCTAGTAGAAAACAAGAGTGGCCTCATCCTTCATGTTCCACTTAGTAGTAATGCTTTCCCTACATCATTCCCATAGATCTACATACTGGCCTTGGATTTATTGTTTCAAAGTTGTCTTACTTGAAGTGTCTTCTATAGTGTATTGAACCATTATAATTAAGCACAAAACTTCTTTTTCTCCTATTATTCCTATTGTTTCTCCTACTGCTAACTTATGTACACTTGGGAAATAATGCACAAAACACACTCACAAAAATTTTTCTGAGAATATTCTTCCCACATAAAATTGATCTTAATTACAGAGCACTTAGAAAATTTGAACTTAAATCAGTCCAAGATGTTTTTTCATGTTTTTTATTGTAAAAATGGTTTAAAGAGGGTCTAGAGTTACATAAGAAAGTTAATGAGTACATTATCTATCAAGCATTGTTACCTCCCCTTTGGTTTTTCTCCTACAATACTTTTCCTCCCCACCAACCTAACTCCCTTGTCCTCTCCTCAAGTTGTAAAGCTAATTTCCTACATAGTGCCATGTACAACTCATTGTTACAATAGGTCATACTGTATACTTGATTAAGCATTTTGTTATTTCCCTTCCCCTCCCCACATTAGAAAAATGTATATGCAAGATGCAGGTCTCTGACAATAAATATAGTGAAAATCGGGGTTATACCATGGAGGAAGAAAATAGAAGAGAAACAAAAAAATCACATACTACATGTTAGATACATTAAAAAAAATAACAAGCAAGAAAAAGCAAGTTGTGTCCCTATCTTCGGTTCCATTTCACTTAACATCATCTTATATGGCCATATGTACATGAATAAGGTTTTATAAGCCATGCAAATTCCATATTTTCTCGTTATGAAGTTATCTCTGAAACACATGTTACCTCATGTCCAAAGATATAACTTGTGCTATTTCAGTGAAGCCAGAAAATACTCATTTTACCTGGAGCAGCACCATAGATTGTTACTGGAACTAAGTGGAAGGAACTGTTATTGCAAGTGGAAACTGATCCCAAGAGAGGAATTGAACATAGAGAAATGACAAATTTCAAGGTAATTTGTGCTGTCCTTTTATGGTACAAGAAAAGAATCCAAGGCCTGAAGGAAACTCTGTCCCTGACTTTGTCAAGTGTGTCTTTACTTATATAAAACTTGTCTGTAAACTCCTAGTTGAGAGTATAACAAAAGGAAACAATATGCCATTTGAAGGCCAGCATAGAATAAAAGGAAATAAATTTGTTTTAAAAGTGTTCTCCTGCAAAGAACAAAGATTTGGGGGTTTTAAAGAGACTTATGCACGGATATTTCATTCCTGAGATGATTCTCCTGTTGCAGGAGTCAGTTACCCAATTCTTTAGTCTGATCCTGAGTTCTCCACAGCAATAAGGATTCCATAAAGCAGGATCCAGTGAGTACGATCAGCAAAAGGAGCCTCTTCTCAAACCAGCGCTTTAAGGATAGTCTCAAAGAAATATGTGGTTTTTTTCATTTGCTTGTTTGTTTGTTTAGTTTGTGCTTGTTTGGGGGCTTGAATCCAGAGGGTGGACCCTGTCCCTGTACAGTTGCCTTTCCTGTCCACCTGCCCCCAAAGCTAGTACTCTACTGCTTGAGCCTAAACTCCACTTCTGGCTTTTTTAGTATTTAATTACAGATAAGAGTTAGACAGACTCTCCTGCCTGGGTTGGTTTTGAACTGAAATAGTAATAAATCCAATTGACTTCAACTGTATGGACTTCTCTTTTGAACCAAGAAATATTAGATGAAGTTTATTATAAAGCTAATATTTGACAATTTTTAAAAGAAGAGAATATGTCCAGAAAAGAAACCATAACTTAAATAACTCAACAATAATAGGTGCACTTAATCATTTTGGAATTATTTTTTCTACTTGGAAAGATTACTATTGACTTTGTGGTTCCTTTTGGGGAAACTTAAAGTCAAATTTGCACTTTTTTTGTTGGTCGTGGGTCTTTAACTCTGATACTGGACCCTGTCCTTCAGTTCTTCAGCTCAAGTTGAACACTCTGCCACTTTTGGTACAGCACCACTTCTGGGTTTCATTTGGTTAATTAAAGATAAGAGTCTCATGGACTTTCCTGACCAGGCTGGTTTTGAACCACAATCCGGTGGTCTCAAATTTCTGAGTAGCTAGGATTACAGGTGTGAGTCACCAGCATCCATCTTATATTTGCATTTATGTGCACTTATTGACACTATGTAGACAAAGAATGGAAATTTGAATCAAATGATGACATTGCAAGTTTTCAGAAAAATTGAGGTAGCAATAAATTTATATCCTTTTCCATGTTGTTACATTAATGATTCATGTGTCATGGGACTCTTACATTAGCATCCTCTGCTGTCTGCATTTGTCAACTTAGTATCAGAAATTGTTCGTAGAGAAATATAAAAGACTGAGATTTTTAGAAAGCAAAGGAGTTCAGGTATGAAAGTACAGCATAGAAGGATATACAACCTATCACACAGAGATTAAGAATTATCCTAATTACTGGAATGCTAAAGGCAATGAGGAATAATCCTAGTTGATGACTAGTTCTTTAATAACCAAAAATGGTTCACTAGAACATTTTGTGGTATAACTTAGTTATTATCATTTATTCCTTCCATCTGGAGTTATTCTTTCTCTTCTGTAAAAACTATTAATTAGCCTCTGCCTTTTTGGTGCCATGACTTACCAAAAAGATTTCCAAATCTCACTTATACTACCCTTCTGATTGTGATTAGCAATGACCACCCAAAAGCCTGGAATCTTTGAATTTCCAGAATTAATCTTCACCTGACATCTAAGCACATTCTTGGCATTAATTGCCATGATTTAATGAACAAAAGTTTTTGTTTTGTTTTTTTTTTTTCAAAATTGTATACTAATATAGGTAAAGTACGTGAATTAGGGACTATTGTCAGGTATCAGTATGGAAGGAGCAATGGTATATTTCAAGTATGAGTTGTTTATTTTGCATTTACTAACTAAATGTTTGTTGTTGTTGTTGTTGTTTTGCCAGTCCTGGGGCTTAAACTCAGTGATAGGGAATTATTCCTCAGCTTTTTTTTTTTTTTGTTGTTGTTCAAGGCTAACCCTCTACCACTTGAGACACAGCACCATTTCCAGTGATTCTTTTTCTGTTTATGTAGTACTGATGAATTGAACCGAAGTTTTCATGCATGCTAATCAATCACCGTACTGTGAAGCCACATTCCCAGAGCCCTAAGTGACTTTCTTAAGATGGCATTAGTTTTTCATTCCGTAAATATGTATCATAATTTTAGCCCGAAATTTTTGCTAGAAAAGGTCATTGAACACAATACTGAGTCCAGTAAGTCTAGATGGACAATGAATAACCGTCACGGTCTAGCCAGAGCACAGAGGGGCTTACCTCATGGAGCTGGAACAACAGACTGAGCGAGACAACTCCTGACCCACAGCCCACCACCAGAAATGAGAGGGCCACATTGGTTCCAGCCACATGGGGATGCTGGGCCACCTCCTCCAGCACCCATTCAATAAGTTCTTGAGAGAGAGAGAGAAAGAGAGAGAGAGAGAGAGAGAGAGAGAGAGAGAGAGAGAAGGAGAGAGAGAGAGAGAGAGAGAGAGAGAGAGCATCAGAATTACACTTAAGTCAGGCCTATGATCCTAAGTACACAGGGGACTGATATATGAGGACCATGGTTTATAGACAGCCTGGGCAGGAACATCTGTGAGACTCTTATCTCCACAGAACCACCAGAAAACCGGAAGTGGTGCTATGACTCACGTAGTAGAGAGCTAGCCTTGAGCTGAGGAGCTCAGGGACAGTGCACAGGCCCAGAGTTCAAGCCCCACGACTGACAAGAAGTGGACTTCCCACCACAAGAAGTGGACTGAATAGCACCCATTGTCCTAGGGAGCATGGCAGAGAAGTCAGGCCGAGCTTCCTGTCAGCTCTCTCTTTTTTTTTTTTATTATGAAGATGATATTCCAAGGGGTGGGTCACAGTTACATAAGTAATAAGTACTTTTTTACAGTGTTACCACTTCCTCATTTTTTCCTGCTTCCCCCAACCCTGATATCCCATTTCCCCAAAGTTGTAAGTTCATTTCTAACATAGTGTTTAGTGTATATCGCTATTGCTTTGGTTAATCTTTGTCCGAACGTTTCTGTGATTTCCCTTCCCTTCCCCAAATCAGATAAACTTGTATATAAGACAAAGGGTACCGCAATAAAAAAACAGTGACTACAGGGAATAAACCAAAATGGAAACAGTAAATAGAAATACATAAAAGCAGTTCACTATACAATCATCTTGTATCCATTTCTTGGAGCTCATTTCAATAAGCATCATTTTCTATGGTGACATGCATATAGCTATTGAGCTGTTGTGATCTTTTATAAGAATATCCTAGACATATTCTAGTTTTTTTTAAATGAGTGAAAACATGTAGCCTATGATTCTTTAGGTGTGGCTTGTTTGACGTATTATGTTTTCCAAGTCTTTCCATTTCCTTACAAATGGGGCAATGTCATTCTTTCTGATGGAAGCATAGAATTTTGTTATGAGTATATATGACATTTTCTTGATTGATTCATCTACTGAGGGGCATCTGTGTTGGTTCCATATCTTAGCTATGGTAAATAATGCTACAATTGACATAGTTGTGATAGTAACTTTAGTGTGGCCTTGTCTGTGGTCATTTGGGTAAATGTCCAGGAGTGGGATTGCTGGGTCATAGGGGAGATCTTCTGAGGAACCTGTATACTTCTTTATGGAGTATTTGAACAAGTATACTTTTCAACCAATAGTGCAGTAACATTCCCTTTTGCCTATATTTCCACCAGACCAGCATCTGTTATTATTAGTTTTCTTCATAATGGTCATCAAACTGGGGGGAGGTGGAATCTCAATGTTGCTTTTATTTGTATTTCTATGGCCAGAAATGTGGCATATATCTTCACGTTTCAATTCACCATTCATATTTCTTCTTCAGAGAGGTCTCTCTTTAAATCTTCAGCAAACTTATTAAGAGGGTTGTTTCTTTGAAGATTTGTTTTTGGGGGGAGTTAACATTTGGGGCTCTAAATATATTTGAGATGTAAGGCCATTGCCTGTTGCAGAGCAAGTAACTAACTTCTCCCAATCTGTGGGCTTTCTATTTATCTTTCTATCTATGTAAGTTCTCTTCTTAGATTTGGTGTCTGTTAATTTATTGAAACAACCAATTCTGTTTTGTTGATCTTTTTATGTTTTAGTTCGTCTTTATTTAGTTATTTCTGATTTTTTTTATTTGTTTCTGTCTTCTGCTTTGGGTTAAGTCTTGTTCCTGTTTTCAAGAATTTTGAGGTATATAATTAAAATACAGACTTCAGATTTCCCCAATTGCTTGATGTAGGCACTTAGAGCTATAAATTTTCCTCTAAGTACTGCACTTACTGTTTCGAAGAGGAGTTGGTATTTTGTGTGTTCAATTTGTTAATTTTCAGAAACTTTCAGATTTTCATTCTAATGTATTCAGTGCCCCACTGGTCATTCAGCAAAGTGTTGTTTAGTCTTCATGGGTTAGGGATATTTTTTTTGCTTTAGCTTTTTAATTCTAAGTTTATTCTGTTGTGGTCTGACAAGATATGGGAATTCAAATAATTTTTCTTTCAATTCGGATAGAATTTCTATGTGACATAGGATATGTTCTATTTTGGAGATTCTTCCATGAGCTGCTGGGAAGAATGTGTATACTGATGCTGAATGTATATTCTGTAGATGTCTGTTAAGGCGAAGCGTTCAATGTAGTTATTTAGGTCTTCAGTTTCTTGGTTGTGTTTTTCCTGGATAACCTATCCATGCATTTCAATGATGTGTTGCGATGTGTTTTTAGGTTAAGTAGTATTTGGTTGATGAAGTGGGGTACTCCAGGATTCAGGACATTGATTCTTAGAATTGATATATACACCTAATGCAGATGTGCCTTTATCAATATATAATGTCTCTTCCTAGTAATTATATTTTGAATTCTATTTTATCTTATGTTAGTACTGTGGCCTGTTTATGGTGTTCATTTGCTTGAAAATTTTCCTTCCAGCCTTTCAGTTTGAGTATGTGTTTGTTTTTGTCAATAAAATGTGTCTCTTGTAGATACTACATGCGTGTGTCTTGTTTTATTATACTACTATATAGTCTGTTTTTTATTTGGAAAGTTAATTCCATTGATATTGAGAGTTAAGACTGTGAAATATCTCATAAGTCCTGCCATGTTATTCACCTGTTGTTAGGCTCTGTGTCTAATCTACTCTTAATATATTTACCTTGTTCACTGGTAGGGAGCATTTTATATAACCAATTTCTGTTCTTCATGATCTTCTCTGTGTAGGATATATTTGATTAACTTCTATCCTGCTGATTTGGTGGAGATACATTGTTTCAAGTTTTCTTTGTCATGAAATATTTTTATATATCCTTTTAATGTAAAGGAGAGTTTGGCTTAGGACCATATTCACGGTTGGTAGTTGTTTGCCTTTAATGTTTGTCATATATCAGGCGAGGCTCCCCTTTTTACCATATCAGCTAAGAAATTTGTATTTATTCTGACTGTATATCCTTTATAAATAATCAGTCTTTTCTCCTGACAGATTTAAGAATCCATTCACTGATGTCTAATGATCCTCTAATGGATTATGACGTGATGGTGTTTTGTTCTGTTCTGGTACACTCTGTTTGGTGTTTTAAAGGCTTCTCTTATCTGAATGAGCCTATCTCATTGATTTCTCTGTGTTACAATTGGTTATTGTTTTAGGGCTTCTATCTCTTTATTAAAGCTTTATTTTAGGTGTTGTATGGATTTTCTTTACAACTTTTTATTGGGTGGGGACTTGGGAGGTATGTGTTTTAGCTGTGTCTTCTCTCATATCTTTTAACTAGGCATCCATTTTTCCCTTGGACTCTCTTCCCTTCTCAGAATTTATTTTTCTTTGTGTTTGGAGTCTCCATGAATTATTTTGCTGATCTTTGCTTGGTCTCATCTTGTTCACAAATTTCCTTGTAGAGGTTTTGTATCTTTTCATTAATCACAATTTCCAGCAGTATTTGTAATGTATTTTGAAAACTATCTTCTAGGTAATTGATTGTTCTAATGCCTGTTTATTTACTGTGTGAATTATGTTCCCTTGGCATGACTTTTGTCATATTTTTCTGATTTGTTCTGTCCATTTGAAGTATTTCTTGGCTTCAATTTGGGGGATCTATGATCTTAATAGGTGACTATCTATTTTCTTGGTTGATATGCCAAGTGTTGCTTTGGTTTTCTGTTGTGATTTGCTTTTCTGGAATTAGGTTTTTGTCTAGACCATTAAGTGTAGGAGAAGAGATCAGTAGGGAGAGATGTTGTCAAATGAATACTAATGGTTCCAACGAAAGTTCCGACTATCCAGTGGTAAGGTGAATTATGTGTGTTTATATGTGAGTGTCTCTGTTCATGATTTTTTTTCTCACATGGCCCTTTCATTTCCACACTGCAGTTGTGTTTTTGAATATGTTGGCCAACACAGTCACAGCAGTCACCTTCCTGGCTGGGTAACTTTTCATAGAGTTCTGTTTTCTTGTGAAGACAGTATAAAATATTCTTTTGAATTGTGTATCCATATATAATTATACCTAACTTAGTGTGACATTCTAGAAATGGAGTACCTTCTAGGATTCTAAATCTCTGTTTCATTAGAGAAATCTAGGGTAATTTTCTGTTGTTATTCTGCCACTGTTTATCCTCTTCCTCTGGTTTATTTATGATATTGTGGATTTTGGTCACATGATTTAGGATTTGTGATGGTTGTATCAAGTTATTTTTGTTTTTCTGTTTGTGTTACTTTGAAATAGTGATTTCAGGCTTGTATGAAGAGTCAGTAATAATATGAAATGTGAAGAGCTTAAAGCTTAAAGAGGCACAATGAAGGCCTAAGTAACTCCATTACAGGCTAGCAACCATCTTGTGAGGTATGAATTATGAAAATAACCATGGGTTGGACCCAGAAATGACACAAAAAGGAAATCAATTCCTGGACAACTGAGACATAAACAATCCTTGGGAAAGCCACAGGAATTTTCTCGAAATGCATTTAGCAAACATTGGGTGGCCATGCAGGACACAGTGACCCAGTGGCCAGACACTTCCTGTCAATCACACCTCAATAATATTAGCCAATCACATATGTATAGCTTAGTTTGCTTAAAATGTTAATCAATCAAGTAATTTCTCATGTAAATCTTCCTCAAAGTTATTTGTTCAATACTCTAAAAGCTGTGCTGATTCTATGCTTTGGGTCTCTTAGTGTCATGGGTTACCAATTGCACAGAGTACCAGCCTGGATCTTGCAAATAAAAGACTCCTTTGTTATTTGCATTGGTCGAGGTCTCTGGTGGTCTTCGGGTGGTCTTGAGTCTAGGTAAGACAAATGTAAGTTATTACATTGAAAGAAAGAGAGCAGACATTTTAACCTATTTGCTACAAGTAAATTAACATTAAACAAGGCTAATTAACTCTTATTTACTCTTCAGAGGTTGAGTATAGTACTCTTGGATATATTGGAGGAAAAGACTTTAGACAGATTACAATTTATGCCTTTCACAGAAATTACTGGCTAAACATTCTTCTTCAGAAAGGCAAATGCTCCATTTTTTTCATATTAGTATCATAAAATCATAACATCTGCATGTTGAATTGTGTTCCTCTGCTATTTTCAATACCATTCTTCATACATTAGGTATCTAGGGCTTGGAATGACCCGTTCCTTAAAATACCTATATTGCTTATATTGTGATATAAATCTCAGTAATATTAATATGAATTTATCTCTGAGTTTCATCTTGAGCTACATTCATATGTAATTTACGCAGTTTCAAGCAAGAAACCTATTTTACTCTTTTCTGTTCTTTAAACAATAAATCTATTATCTTTAGAAATATATTCTAAAGAAAGTATGTTCTTTTGTATTGTTCCAGTAAACATCATTTATTTCTAGTACTTTTACTGAAATAAATATAAAGTATGTCACATGGAGACAACCCCCCCTTATCACTTTAAAGTACATCCTTGGGGACTATTTTATATATAAAAATAAAAAAGTACAATGCACATGTTTATACATGAATCATCTAATGGTTAAGTCAATTAAACACAAGAACTATCATACCACATCAAGTCTCAATTTACTTAAAGGCACATTGTTCATGAATATCACTCATTTTTAGAAAATGACTAGTCACAACAAAGTTTATATTTCAAATTTAAAAATAAAAATTATACCCAGATTTCATGTGAATATCCTGTTTCCAGGAATACATTTATCCAGCAAACAGGGAAACAAAAATATAAGGGCTTGTCATATAGAAAGAAAGATGTAAAGCATACTGTCTTTCCTTAAGATGATACATACATGCAAATTGTGTCATTTATTCAAAGATAGTATAGAAATTCATGAGCGGATTTGTGATCAGAAGTGATAAGTAAGCAAAGTAACTGGAAAACAGTATTTGTAAATAGTGCTTTCAATATATGATGACGTTTTCAATAAATAAGCCTATAGATGATGATTTTGTATCTGTAACACACATCCAGTATTCTACATTTTAGACATACTCCCATTGTCTTCCCTAAGTTCTTGATCAATATTATTCTACTTTCATGATGTCAATTGCTACTAAAGTAACAAGGTGGGTGTTCCCTTGGTTTCCACATCCAATAAATTTTAGTATTTTGCAACGGTGTCTAAAGTCATGGAGTTTGACTTGGATGTGAAGTTTGAGGATAATGTATTCAGGGTATTAATTGGCCTGTAGCAGCCAGGAACTTATTGTGAATACACAGACACACGGGATACTAAGAATTAGGGACTTGATCTCGGGGAAAGATAAAGGTCCAGGCAAGATCTTGAAGCTGAGATAAAGCAATGCACCAAACAACAATCAACTATCATTAAAAGGGAATGGAACTTATCTCTGATGTCTGGTTGGCAGCTGTGTGTGTGTGTGCGTGTTTGTGTGTATGTGTTTGTGTGTGTGTGTGTGTGTGTGTAGAGAATTTTAGTGTGGCTTCTATATTTACAGTCCATAGAGCATTACTTGCTAAGGAGAAGGTGCCTTTACCAGAGATCCGATACCACTGTCATCACTTTTTACTGCAAAAAAACCACTTACTTAATCTCTAATTAAAAAGGGAAAAATAAACTAACATCTTAGATGATTCTTTTGAAAATTAATTGGCAAATTGAAGGCCAAAGGGAGAAATTGGAGATTAATATAATCTTTTCCCTGTCTTCTGATTATTAAACCACAATAGCTGTGATTTTCAGGAATCTCCTGTAATGTACTTACTGCTGAATTATTAATATGTTTAATAATATGAAACATATGATAGAGAAATAGATCAGCCAGCAAGCACAAAAAACTAGTGATAAGATCGAGCTTTTGAGCAGGGTTGCCACATCTATTAGCAATGCAATTCCTTCATATGAATTTCAAATTTCCTGGCTTTCCTTGTGTGATTAAATGGCAAGAAAGTACTGTAGAAAGAAAAATTCCTGCTCAGCCAAGAAGAAAGTGCTTATGTTCCCATCCTCTTGTGGCAAATTTCCATTCCATAAAGAGTCTTTGTTAGAATGCTTTCATGTAATATACTTTAGCACATCATCCTTCCCTGTTGGAGACAGGAAAAAAAATTTTGTTTGAATATTATCTCACGTAAGTTAGTGTGTACCGGCATGATTTGTATAATTACAGAAGTTTGTAATAAATATAAGTAGGGATCATGTCACAACTATAAAATATAATTAAAATCACATAAGACTAGAAGTCACAGAATTTTGTGCATGAAAACATAAATTAAATTAGTTGCAGAATTTCTATTTTGAGACAGACTTTATATTAAAGTATAAAGCAATTTACTAAGGGTTGAAACATTTTATTGAAAAATATATATTTCTTAGAGATATTTTGCTTCATATTTTAAGATGAAAAATCGTCTCAAAGTAATTATTTTTTAAAATTTTTTCCCGTTTCCATGTGATTAACCTCCAAATTAGAAATTCAGATATTTAATTCAAATTAGCCAAAAATATTTATTGAGTATAAGAACCTTCTGCTCTCTACATTCTTCACACTAACTCTACCAAATATGATGAGTCTGAAATAATCAGTCTCTTTGTGACCTGTGTTGATATTATTTACAATGTGAGCAAAATGTGTAAAAAGTAGTATTTAGTTTAGCTTAATTGCCTTGAAGAGACAACAAATGATATAATCAAAGGCTAAAACTGAGTAGATTTAAAAGTTAGAATTCAGGAAATGTTTTTGACCACACTGGTTACTAACCATTATTAATTTTAACTGGAACATTGAAACTAACCATAAGCCTAAGTGTAAGTAGATTCTAAAATTAATAGCAATACTCTAATTCACATTCATTCTAATTCTTACCTGGCTTAATATGAAATTTACCTTCAGGGGCTGGGAAGGTGGCTCAGTGGTAGAGCGCTTGCCTTGCATGCTCGAGGCCCTGGGTTCGATTCCTCAGCACCACATAAGCAAAAAGAAAAAAGCCGGAAGTGGTGCTGTGGCTCAAGTGGTAGAGTGCTAGCCTTGAGCTGAAGAGCTAAGGGACAGCACCCAGGCCCAGAGTTCAGGCTCCACGGACCGCCCCCCCCAAAAAGAAATTTACCTTCAATTTGACCCTCATTTTTTTCTCTTACACTCTAACCCTAACCATGGATAGAATCCTAACCATAACCTTGACACTAATGTTATCTCAAATCTAAAATTTATGAAAAATGCTTGTTTGTGTCATCCTAACTGAAATTCCACTTGTAATTCTTGAAATAAATTGCAGGTTTTCCTAAACCCTATAGATGTTCTCACTCTTAACTTTGCACCTATCTTGTTCCATAAGAGGAATCATTATACCCATTGATCTCAAATCCTAATATTATGAAATACATTGTATTTCCATTATCCCAGCTATTCCTGAATTCCTAGAACCTAAAATAAGTTCAGATTTACTTAACATTTAACCCATTCCTTTTTTTTTCTTTTTGTTGGGTGTGCAGATTGGTTTCTGGGCCTGGGCAGGATCCCTGAGCACTAGGCAAGGGCAAGATCCCTGTGTTCTTTAGCTCAAGGTGTGCACTTTACCACTTGAGCCACAGCACCACTTTCAGGTTTTCTGGTGGTTAATTGGACATGAGTCTCAGACTTTCCTGCCAGGGCTGGCTTTGAACTGCAGTCCTCAGAAATCAGATTCCTGAGCAGCTCTGATAATAGGTGGAAGCCACCAGTTTAACCAAATTCTTTACTCTATCCTCAACCACCTTTAACCAGAAACCTAATCCTAATCACAATCTGAATTAACACCAAATGGTTAATGTAAGGAAAATTGTCTGGATTCTATTCAATCACACATTTTATTGCTTCTGCTTCTTAGTGAAAAACTAAATTTTACCCTGATGCTATCCTTCGCTAACCCTAACAAGAACTAAAACAGCAATTCACAATTTAAACCAAATCATATCTGAATGTTAAAAGCAACACAGACGTTGGTTTTCATTCATTCTAACTTTGATATCATTCATTCTTCTTAAAATATATTGCAGTTTTACACAATACTTACATCTTTTTCTCATCCAAACCCCATCTCTACCAAGAACACCTTGTTGAATCCTAAACCTACAGATAACTGAATCAAAATGTTAATAGCAAGCCTCTATTTCACATTTATCCCAACTCTTGCTAAGTATGTAGGTCTAAATTTTACTTGCATTTTGAACCTAAAGTTTAAAAGTGTTTTCCTATTTCCTGTCAGGTTTTATTTTACATTTTTTGAAATTTTAGTTATTGTAAAAGAGGCTGACATAGGGATTATGGTTATATGTGTAAAGTAATGAGTACACTTCTTGTTGAACATTGTTACTCTCTTCTTTTTTGTTCTCCCACTATAACTTCTCTCTCCCACCTCTCTCACTCCTCTTTCCCAATGGTGTAAAGTTCATTTTCAATATAGTGTGTTGAGTATCATTGTTGCAATGGGTCATCATGTGTTGAACCTAAATTTTCTTTTTCTCTAACCCTAATTCTAATTCTGTCTGGTATCCTAACCCTAACCATAGTAATAACAATAGCCCAATTCAGAAGATAAGAAAAAATATTAAAGTTTTTATTCATCCTGTTGATTCACTGTACATATTGAATTAAGTTGCAGTTCACCTTAAATCTTCCAATTTAGATTATATGTGCATATTTAAAGATGTAATTTTATGTGAAAAACAGAAATCTTTGGAGGAAGGAGTAATGAAAAGGAAATAGAGGGAGTATAATCAAATGCTTTAAATATATTTTGGAAAGAGCATAAGGAAACTGCCACTTCTGATAATTAATAACCATTAACAAAATAACTAAAAATTAATAAGTAAATAACACACTGCCATCTAGTGTTCTTTAAGAGAGCCATAATATGTCTTGGGAATAAAATACTTGTGTGAAATAAACTTTGTTCATGTATAATTCATATTGCCATTGGCCAATTATTTAACTTAATCAATAAAAATATATCAAATAAAATTCCATGATAAAAAAATATAAATCAGTTAGTAATTGTTTGAGAAAAAGTAGTCATGTCCTGCTGAGAAAAACGTGTATTCTTATGCTGCTGGGTGAAATATTTGGTAGATGTCTCTTAAATCTAGTTGATCTATGCAGCTGTTTAGATCTGCAGTTTCTCTGTTGAGTTTTTGCCGAGTTGATCTATCTAGTGGGGAGAGTGGTGTGTTAAAATCCCCAACTATTAATGTCTTTGGATCTATGTGGAATTTGAAGGAAAGTAGTGTTTCTTGGATAAATTTGGGTGCTCCATTGTTTGGCGAATAGATATTTAGAATTGTAATATCCTCCTGCAGGAGAGATCCCTTAATTAGTATGTAGCTTTATCTCTTCTCGCCAATTTTAATTTGAAGCCTATTTTATCTGATATTAGGATTGCAACTCCCGTCTGTTTTGGGGGGCCGTGTGCTTGGTAGATTTTGCTCCAACCTTTAACATTGAGAATGTGTTGGTTTTTACGGGCAAGTTGTGACTCCTGAAGGCAGCAGATAGAAGGATCTTGTTTTTTAATCCAACTAGACAGTTTATGCCGCTTAATTGGAGAGTTAAGTCCGTTAATGTTAAGAGATAGGACGGAGAGGTATTTGGGAGTTCCTGCCATTTTATCCACCTTCTTGGGGGCTGCAAAAACTGGGTTCTTCCTATGGTTCTTGTATTCTCAGTTTGGGTGCACTTTCTTGGCCTTTATTGTGGTCTTGTTGGTTTTCTATGTGTAGGGCATCCTTAAGAATCTTTTGTAAGGCTGGTTTGGTGGAGATGTATTGTTTCAATTTTTCTTTGCTATGGAAGGTTTTCATTTGGCCTTCAGTTATGAAGGAGAGTTTACCTGATTACAGTATTCTTGGTTGATATTTGTTTGTGTTTACAGCTTGGCATACATCATTCCAGGCTCTTCTTGCTCTCATTGTCTCTGCTGAGAAATCTGAGGTGATTCTAATTGGTTTTGCTTTATAGATGATTAATCTTTTCTCCTTGACAGCTTTAAGGATCTTTTCCATGGTCTGAGTTGATCCTGTGTGGATTATAATGTGATGGTGGGATGTCCTATTCTGGTCTGGTCGATTTGGAGTTCTAAAAGCTTCTTGTATTTGAATAGGCCTATCTTTTTGCATGTTTGGGAAGTTCTCTGCTAGGATCCTGTTAAACAAATTTCCTAGACCGTTACCTTCTGATTCTAGGTGCACCTCTACACCCATTATCCTTAGATTAGGCCTTGTGATGGTGTCTTCCAAGTGTTGGATAGATCTATCATATTTCTTGGACTTGTCTTGGATGCTTGTATGTTCTTTCTCTATAATATCTAGGCTGTCTTCAGTCCCCGAGATTTGATCTTCTGCATGGTCTAACCTGCTTTCAAGACTTTCTACTTTGTTTTTTATTTCTTTTCCTTCTAATTGGTCAGCTAAGAAAAGTCCAAGACCAGATGGTTTTACAGCAGAATTCTTCAAGGCCATCAAAGCAGAACTCACACCAATACTCCTCCAAATCTTCAATGAAATTGATAGAGAAAGTTCACTACTGAACACATTCTATGAAACCATCAAAACCCTCATCCCAAAACCAGGCCCGGACTCATCAAAAAAAAGAACTATAGACCCATTTCTTTGATGAACATTGATGCAAAACTTCTCAACAAAATTTTGGCCAATCAACTTCAACAATTGATCCAAAAAATCATACACCAAGATCAAACATGATTCATTTCAGTGATGCAAAGCTGGGTCAATATATGCAAATCAATTAATATTATTCATCACATCAACAGGAGCAAGAATAAGAACCACATGGTTATCTCAATAGATGCAGAAAAAGCATTCGACAAGATCCAACACCCCTTTATGATGAAGGTTTTGGAAAAGTTAGGAATCCATGGATCATTAAGTATAATGCTGGCTGTATATGACAAACCTACAGCCAGCATTATACTTAATGGTGAAAAACTAAAGCCATTTCCTCTTAACTCAGGAACAAGACAAGGATGTCCACTCTCTCCACTTCTCTTCAATCTAGTATTAGAATGCCTAGCTACAGCCATAAGACAAGATGCAGACATAAAGGGGATCCAAATAGTGAAAGAAGAAATAAATCTCTCCCACTTTGCAGACGACATGATCTTGTATTTAAAGAATCCCATAGACTCCAGGCCCAAATTACTCAAGCTGATCCAAAACTTTGGCAAATTAGTAGGGTATAAAATTAACTTCCCAAAATCAATGGCTTTTCTGTATGCCAACAATGAGAAAAGTGTGGCTGAAATTAGGAAAGCAACTCCATTTGTAATAGCCCCACAAAAAATAAAATACCTAGGAATTAACTTAACTAAAGAAGTGAAGGACCTCTATGATGAAAACTTTAAAATCTTGGAAAAGGAAATCAACACAGAACTTAAAAAATGGCAAAACCTCCCATGCTCCTGGATTGGAAAGATTAACATCGTGAAAATGTCAATACTTTCCAAGGCTATCTACAAATTCAACACAATACCTATCAAAATTCCAACCTCATTCTTCAAGGAAATAGAAGAGGCAACCCAAAAATTCATGTGGAGCAATAAAAGACACCGAATAGGAAAAACGTTCCTCAACGGAAAGAACACTGCTGGAGGAATATCAATACCAAATTTCAAACTCTACTATAAAGCCATAGTAATCAAAACAGCTTGGTATTGGCATAAGAACAGACCTCAGGAACAATGGAATAGAATTGAAAAGCCAGAAATGAACCTACACACCTACAGCCATCTAATCTTCGATAAGGGGGCTAAAACAATAGAATGGAAGACAGACAGCCTCTTCAGTAAATGGTACTGGCAAAATTGGTTAACTACTTGTAGAAAACTAAAGCTAGATCCTTATATATCACCCTGCACCTGAATCAATTCCAAATGGATTAAAGACCTCGAATTCAAAGCAGACACTCTGAAAACATTACAGGATGGAATAGGAGAAACCCTAGGTCTCCTTGGCTCAGGCCGAAAATTTCTGAATAGAGACCCAGAAACACAACAAATCAAAGAATGGTTGGACAAATGTGATTGCATAAAGTTGCAGAGCTTCTGCATGGCAAAGGACATAGCTGGCAAGATCAATAGAAAGCCCAGGGATTGGGAGAAAATCTTTACTAGCCATACAACGGACAAGGGTCTCATATCTAAAATATACTTGGAACTCAAAAAATTAAATCCCCCAACAACAAATCCTCAAAGAAACAACTGCCCAATAAATAAGTGGGCGAAAGACTTAAAGAGAAACTTCTCTGAAGAAGAAAGCAGGATGGGCAATAGACACATGAAAAAATGTTCAACATCCCTAGTCATAAAAGAAATGCAAATCAAAACAACATTGAGATACCACCTCACTTCAGTTAAAATGGCAAAAATCAAGAACTCTAACAACAACAGATGCTGGAGGGGATGTGGACAGAAGGGAACATTACTTCATTGTTAGTGGGAATGTAACTTGTTCAACCACTTTGGAAAGCAGTATAGAGGTTCTTCAAAAAACTTCACATAGAGCTCCCCTATGACCCAGCAATCCCACTTTTGGGCATTTACCCAAATGTTTACAAACAAGACCACACTAAAGCTACAAGCACAACTATGTTTATTGCAGCATTATTTACCATAGCTAAGATATGGAACCAACCCAGATGCCCCTCAGTAGATGAATGGATCAAGAAAATATGGTATATATACACAATGGAATTCTATGCCTCCATCAGAAAGAATAACATTGCCTCATTTGTTTGGAAATTGAAAAACTTGGAAAAAATTATATTAAGTGAAGTAAGCCAGGCCCAAAGAAACATAGGTCCCATGATTTCCCTTATTTGCAATATCTAGTATATGTATGAGTCAAGCCGAAAAGGTCAGATAATGTGATGTTAGGAAAATGAACCCTTAGATATGTATTTTAATGTTTTTTTTTCTTTCATGCATGTGTTTCTAACGCAATTATAAGATTATTTCTTTGTTGCTTTGTATGTCTCTCCCCACAGTATAACCCCTGCTTTCACTATATTTGATGTCTGTATAACTTGTGGAGGAGATGGGGAAAAACAAGTCGTTTAAGGATACAGGTGGACCTGTTTCAAGAATGAGAAGTACAAGTTGTCATGTCCAAAAAGAGCTTTACAATGTCGGTTGGTGGGGGGGGAGAAGGACTGGGATTGGGGGGAGGGGGGATGCTGGGAAGGGATGTGAAGGGTAAACAAAGAGGAGGCTGCAATACTTGATAAGAAATGTATGCATTATCCTGCCCATGTTATTCTAACCCCTCTGTACAGTATGTTCACAAATAAAATAAAATTAAATTAAAAAAAAGAGAGAACTTATGAATGCAATAAATGTGGCATGTCTTTCTGGCTAAAGTCATACCTCACTTTGCATCAGATAATACATATAGGAGAAAAACCTTATGAATGCAACAAATGTGGAAAAATCTTTCACCAGAAGGCACTACTTACTGTCCATCAGAGAAGACACACAGTGGAGAAATCCGATGATTTTAACAGGTGTGGAGAATCCTTTACCAAGAAGGCAGTCCTTACCGATCATCAGAGAAGACACACAGGAGAAAGACCTTATGATTATATCAGGTATGTAAAGTCTTTCATCCAAAAGACAGACCTTCACATCCATCAGAGAATCCACACAGTAGAGACACCTTATGAATGTATCGAGTATGTAACATCCTTCACCTGGAAGGAAGCTGTTACTAATCATCAGAGAAAAAATACAGGATAGACATCTTATATATGTATCAAGGTTGCAACTTTTTTCACCTGGAAGGCAACTTTTACTGATCATCAGAAAAGACACACATAAGAAAAACCTTAGGAATGTTTCTCACCCAGAAGGCACACATTACACTCCATCAGAGAACACACAGGAGAAAAAGTTTATGAATATGAAAAATATGTAACGTCTGTCACCCAGATGGCACCACTTACTGTCCATCAGAGATGACAAACTGGACAGAAACCTTATGATTGTAACGTGTGGAAATTCTTTCACTTGGAAGGTACACCTTAACAAACATCAGAGAACACATACAGGATAGAAGCCATATGAATGTGTCCAGTGTGGAAAATCTTTCACCCATAAGGCAAAACTTACTTAATAAAAACAGAAGAAACACAGGAGAGAAACCTTATGAATGTGTCCTGTGTGGAAAATCTTTTACTGAGAAGGCAGACCTTAACGTCCATCAAAAACACACACACAGGAAAGAAAGCTTCTGAATGTATTAAGTGTGGAAAGTCTGTACCCGGAAGCAGAACTTACTGATCATCAGAGAAGACACACAGCAGAGAAATTTTGTGAATGTAACAGGTGTGAAATATCCTTCAACCAGAGTCCAGACCTCAGTAAGCATAATGGAATTCACACAGGTGAGAAATTTTAGGAGTGTAATAAATTTGGAAAGTCTTTCTCCTGGAAGAAAACTCAGTTTGCATCAGAGCACCAACACAGGAGAGAAGTCTCATGAATGCAGCAACTTTACAGCCTTTTACCCAGAAGGCTCAACTGAGCGTTCTTCACTGAACATTCAAATGAGAGAAATTCTATCAATGCAACAAATGTGTTTTTTTTTTTAAAGTTCATCCCTCTGTTTGCATCAGAAACACACGGGAGAAAACACATTCTCCTTAATTTATAGAACACAGACAGGAGAGAAACCTGATGAACATTACCAGTGTGTAGAGACTTTCATCTGGGAGGCATACCTCATTGTTGATCAGAGAACTGACATATAGGAGAAACGAAATATAATGAATGGAACAAATGTTCAATGACATTTAATCTGAAGTCAGTCCTCAGTGAAATTGAGAAAATCCACGACAGAAACTGTAAATCCAACAAATATAGAAACACATTCAGCAAAAAGTTATATCTCAACAGGTATCAAAGACTTGGACACACAACAGAATCTCCGTAAAAGTAAGCATTAGAGGAAGTCTATTAACTGGATGTCAACCTTCAGCAAGCATTGGAACATTAACACAGAAAAGAAACCCAATGTGGGAGAATTGTTGTCACAGATCTCCGTAATTTATAAAGAGAAATCCATCATTGCAGAGGTAACCTAGGTGTAATGGGAAATCTTTCTTTACTCTTAAGCATTCACTGAACCAAGAATTCCTATCCTTTCATTGTTTTGAGTAGGATATATATACTTGAATATTATTCAAAGGATTTGGACACAAGTGATGAGCATTATTACTTTCAGGCATGCAGAGTGATTAAAAGCATAAAGTTGTTGACTTGTGTCTCTATAATAAGCAATGACTTCTCATGTTAATTTTATAAACTCTTCTCATAAATAAGAGTTCCAGCCCTTTGAGACTGGAGTCAGATGATCACCAAGTGCTTTGGGGAACAATAGATGTGAAAACTCTCCTGACTTAAGCCCAGGACATGAGAGCAAAGATTTCTCCACTCCTCCCCTAAAGTCTCCACTGTATGTGTGGTCCATTCCTCATAACACAGATGACACTTCTTCCAGTTCAGTTTTTGAATGGAAGATCTTGTTTATTACAAAATGTGCACGAGCCTAAAATCTGTCTGGACACCATTTATCCCTAGATCATTCATATAACATTCAAAGAACATGGAAGGACAGATATTTGGGAACACATTTTCTTTGTGTGCGGACATATATCTTACAATTTAAACTCAGAGTCTAGGAACTGCCCTTAAACATTTTTGCTCAAGGCTATTGCTCTACCACTTGAGCCATAGATCCACTTTGGGTTTCTTTGGATGGTGAATAAAAAGAAGATAATTCTGCATTTGGTTATGGATGAGTAACACCAAAATTATTTCAGTGCTTAATTAATCACTGGAGATGAGCCACTTGTAATTGATTCACTCTTAACTTATTCTGCTGTTCTGTTGAGTGAGTTATAATAAAATATCAGTATGGATGATGGTAAGAGCCTGATTTTTCTCACTCTTCTGGAGGATGAAAGTGGAGTTGTTAGGAAGATGAGTATCTCTCTATCACCACTGCTGTCCCTTAACCTCGCTCTCTTCTGATAACTTATCAAATCACAATTAAAAATAGTTTTGGTAAAAATTCTGATAGCAATGTAAAAATTAGAAACTTGGCAAAAGAGAAGCTTGTTAGATGATGGTTGCAAAAATCCAAGGGATGAGAGAGAGATAGATAGAGGTAGGACTCTGCTAGATGTTTAGTAGGGTAAAATTCAAGTAAAAAGTGATTCTCATCACTTTCTATTGCGTAGATAAGTACATACAGCAATTTGATACATTATTATATTCCATGTTTTCTTGATGCATTGATTTTCTAACACCTGGAACACATATATTTATTGACTTATTTGCAGTCATTTGCAATCTCATGAAAGACCATGGAAGGTAGTCCATTTAGTGAAATAGCCACGCAGAGAAAGACATTGAACAATCTCAACAAAAATGGAAACTGTCAAAAATAGAACCAATTTCCTAATGAAGTTGAGAGATGGAGTCATGGCGATATTGATCCATTTCTACTTGATTCTCTGTTCAAGATTTTGGTATTATTCTTCTGTTGGTCAAATTGACCCAAGTAAGATTGTGCTTTTGAAGGGTTTCCAGTGTGGTATGCACTTATATATCACAGAGGAGTTATGTGGTCAAATGCCCTCATTTGGAGAGTTCACATAGAAAGAACAGACCAGACATGATATCCATGATAGACTGTGGAAATGTTACCCCTGTCTATGTTATTCACATTAGATAAACCTGGGAAAAGACAAGTGAACCTTAACTGTTCTTCCTTTATATGGTTATGTAATTTGGAACTCATATATAATGTCTATGTTTTCCTATGCAACCTCTTTACAACTGTCAATAGTATTAATAATGCTGCAGTTATGCTGAATGTGCCAATATCTATTTAGGATCTATTTACATTCCTTGTTTCCTTACTTCTTTCCATTCCTCCTTCCTTCCTGTCTCTATGTATATCAGGAATTGGATTGCTAGATAATAAGCTAGTTATGCTTTTAATTTTTAGAGTGCTTTTCATACTGTTTCCCAAGGCAACTGCACTATTTTATATCTCTACTAGAAGCGAACAAAGGTCCCATTATTTTGTTAGTCATGGGGCTTGAACTCTGGGCCTGGGTGCTGTCCCTCAGTTCTTTAGCTGAAAGCTAGTGCTCTACCACTTTAGCCATAGCGACACTTTTGGTGTTTTGATGGTTTATTGGAGATAAGAGTTTTACAGACTTTCCTGACTAGGCTGGCTTTGCTCCATGATCAGACCTCAGCCTCCTGAATAGCTAGGATTACAGGCGAAAGCCACCAGTGCCCAGCATCCAGCATCATTTTATTTATTTTTATATTAGGCATCCTAAGGAGTCATTGACATTTTACTTACATTTCCCTACTGTTTAGTAATATTGAGCATATTTTCATACATTTGTTAGCCACATACAAAGATTTATGTATCTTCTTTGTAAAAACGGTGAATTCCAGTGTTTTTCTCATTGTGTGTTCAACTTAGTCTGCCATAACAAAATAGTATACAGTGAGTTAATTAAATAAAAATATATTTCTCATATTTCTGAAAGCTTGAAAGCTCAAACCAGTATGCTAGTGTGACTGGGTTCTGGTGAAGGATCTATTTTAGGTTTATAGATGGCCTATATCTCATTGTGTATCTACATGAAATCTTGGTATGTTCATGACTGGGAAAGGAGGAACAGTTGAGATGGAAAGGATCTTTCTTTTCTTTTTCTGTGAAAGTTAAATCCATCTGGGGCCTCACCTCCATGATGTCATCTTACCTTAATTACCTACCAAAGGCTCCATCTCCAAATAATATTTTGAGGATTGGGAATTCATCTTATAATTTTGAAAGAATGAAATGCAATCCATAGTGCCCATTTTTAAGTTTATCATTATCATCATCATCATCATCATCATCATTGTCAGTCCTGACAGTTGCCTTGAGTGTTTCTCTGTCCTCTTCAACTCAAGGTGAGCACTCTTCCACTTGAACCACAGCACCACTTCCTATTTTCTGGTGCTTAATTGGAAATAAGAGTCTCACAAACTTACTTGCCCAGGTTGGCTTTCAGTTCTATTTGAGGTTTTATACTTTTCATTATAGAAGTCTTTTACTTCATTAGTTAAGCACAATCTTAAGCTAATTTTTTGAGACTATTGTGATTTTTCTGATTTCTTTTCCAGACTGTTCATTGTTGGCAGACAAGCTAATGATTTTTACATTTTGATCATATATTCTGGCACATTTCCAATAGCATTTATAAGATCTAGAATTTTTCTGTGGAAATTTTTAGGATCTTTTAAATACAGGATCATGTTATCTGTGAACAAGCATAATTAAAATGTTTTCTTCCCTTTTGTCCTATTTATTTCTTTCTCTTTGCTTATTTCTGTGGCTTGATTGCATTCAATATGGGAAAAAAGTGAAAAAATAGACATTTGTGTCATTCCTGCTATTAGCAGAAATGATTTAATTTTTCACATATACCCATAATCCTATCGAGATATATACCCAGTATCACTAGTTTCTTCAAGGCTTTTATGATAAAAGAATGCTGACTTTAGCTGGGCATTGGTGGCTCACACCTGTAATCTTGACTTCTCAGTAGACTGAGCTCTGAGGATCACAGTTCAAAGCCAGCCCGGGCAGGAAAGTCCGTGAAGCTCTTACCTCCAATAAATGACCAGAAAACTGGAAGTAGTGCTGTGCCTCAATGATTGAATGCTTGCCTTGAGCTGAAGAGGTGAGGGATAGCATCCAGGCCCACAGGTCATGCCCCACAACTGACCAAATAAAAAAAGAATGTTTACTTTTGTCAAAGGCTTTTTCTGCATCCAGAGAAATGACTGTGTGAATTTTGTCCTTGATCTGCTTATGTGCTGCATTGTGCTTAAAGATTTATGTGTGTTAAACAATCCTTCATCACTGAAATGAAACTAAGTTGACCATGATGTATGCTATTTAACTAAATAATCTTTCCCTCTTGTTTCTAATTTGCTTAGTGTTTCTTGCCACCAAATGTCAATTAAATTATAACAGATAGCTTATGAACACAGAGTGAAGCAAAGATGGGTTTTGTCTAGGTTTGAAGAAATTTAAGAAAAAATATAAGGACAAGCCTTAATGATAATTCAGAAAACATTTTCCTAAAATAGTCTTTTCTCTCTGACTGAGATTTGCTATCAAAAATGAGAATCCACAGTTTGGAGATATTTTGTAACCAAAATTCCGATTTCTCATCACTTTTAGTCAAACCTTCTTGGGTGACCTTCAGAACCGAACAGAGTAAGCGTCAGAAGATAAATGTCTCCCAAATTCTATTGATGAGTAAATTTTCTTCATGGTTCTTATCATATTCATTCTAAGATTCAATTCATATCCACAATAATCACTACCACTTATTTTATTTTCACAATATTTTAGACTTTATTTTAAATGTCCCATGAACAAATATATTTGAATACTACAACAACATAATGAGGCAAATAGTAAACTATAATCACTTATGTGATGAGAAAACTGAAACCTAAAAATGTATTGTGTCTGAGATAACACCTAGTGGTGGTGAAGTCTACCAATACATTTTCTCTAAAGGCACTTACAAGTTCATAAATACTTACACAGCATTATAAGTCTTAGCTATCTTAGCCATACACCTTCACACCATTCACTGAATGATTGTTCCAATCTCTGTTCCAACCTCTCTTCATTTTGTTTTACCAAACTGATAGATGCACCAATAAATCCACACTATTTGTAAGTTTTAAGGAAAGTTTACCGATACCCAGAAAATTCCTTCTATTGTAAAAGGACACTTCTGTTAAGAAGCAGCCCCCAGCCCTAAGGAGTTTCAAATTTGATGGCTTAGAAGTGACAACTAAAAAAAGTGACTTAATATTTCACATAGATACATATCCTTCTGAGGCTAATTTCAAATCTCAATTCTGTGAGGAAGAGGAGGATTGGTCCCCTCTTCTGAGCTTTACTTAGCTGATTCTGGAACTTTCCATAGTTGTTTGTTTAGCTGTAGCCTTTACATGTGAGTCTTTTGAGTGGTTGGACAATAACTGATCTTTCTTCAGATGTCTGAGGTCTCAACTGAACCCCCCTCAATATTTTCAGGATAAACAATAAGTTATAATCAATATATGAAATAATTAATCAGTTTGGAAATTTAAGTAAAAGTAACAGGCTCGAGAAATACTGAAGTTAACATCTTCAAATTCAATTTCAACTAATTTATTTCAACTAGAGATGTCAGAGAAAGTAAATTTATATCAGAGCTCAAAAACAAATGATTAGGGCCTTGGAATGTAGCTTAATAGTTGCATGGTTGCATGGTTGCATGAAGCCCTCAGTTTGATTACTTAGTACCACATAAACAGGAAAAACAAGCTGAAAATGGCGCTGTGGCTCAAGTGGTAAAGTGCTAGCCTCAAGCCAAAGATGCTCAGGGAAAGGGCCCAGGCCGTGGACTGGAAAAAAAAAAAAGCAGAAAGAAATGCTTAGTCCCATTGATGCTGTATTTTAATAATTCACAAGATTCTTTGGTGAAATTTTTTTGGTGCTGGGCCTGAGACTTACAATCAGCACCTAATCACTGTTCCAGATCCTTCCTTTTGTGCTAGCAAGGCTAGCACTCAACAACTTAAACCACAATACCACTCCTGGCTTTTATGGTGGTTAAGTGGATATGAGTCTTACTACTGCTTGGGCTGGCTTCCAACCTTAATCCTCAAATCTCAGCCGACTGAATAGCTAGGATTACAATCACGAGTCACTATAGTCTGCCTGATGAACATTTTCTTTTTTTACCGTATCACATTTTTTTTACCTTATCACATCAAAAACAGACATGTATACCAATTTATACAATTATTAGATGGTACATACTTTTTCAGGCAAAATTACATAGAAAAAAGTCAAACTAATTTCAAAGTCATCTGTTATACCTAGTTGCAATTTGAATGTACTTAATTGTCCATATAGATTTCTGCCAATAATTTCTTCCTATTCTCACTGCTCTGTCATATCTTTTTCCAGCCAAGTTTTGTAATTCTCCACTTTCCCCGTGTCCTCTTTCATTAAATGTCTCCATTAGACATGTCTTCTTCCAAGCTTCAATTCCTTCATTCACAGACCTTGTTTGCTCTTCGGTTTGTATTCTCAAGTGCTCTCCCTCCCTCAGTCTAACTTATATGGATTTGAGAGAAAACTGATAGGAGATGAAAGCCTTAGGAATTAGATTCTAATTCTATATGTGACTTTCATTGAAGGGAATGCCCAAGACAACCTTAGGTAAGGAACCTAGTTTGAAGAAGTTCTCAGGAATTATAAATTTCTCAAAGTCAAGTGGATTAGAAGAGGCACAGAAACCAGTGTTCACTCCTGGAGAAGCAAATACACAAGGACAATACTGCAAACAAAACTTGGGTAAGAGAAAATAACTTGGGAAATTTACTAATTTTGGAAATTCTAGCAAGGTTGATGAGAGTAATCTGACTATGTGAGGTGGACTTTGGAAAGTTCAAACATAGGCTGAACTAAGCTGTGGAACTAGTAATTAGGTTTCCAATGAGCAGCACATAAGAATTTGACAATGAAGTTACACACTTGGGTTATTATCCACATGGAGGCACTTACGCCATGACACATTTTACAATCTCCCTGAACTTCTGAATGTTAATCTGAAGAACATGGATAAAGATGCACAGACTGCACTGGGAATGTGGCTTGTTGTAGCGTATGTGTCTTGTATGAATGAAGCCCTTGGTTCTATTCCTTAGAACCACATGAACAGAAAAGGCCAGAGGTGGCAATGTGGCTCAAGTTGTTGAGTGCTAGCCTTGAGCAAAAGAAGCACAGGGAGAGTGCCCAGGCCATGAGTTCAAGCCCCAGGACTGGCAAGAAAAATATGTACAGCCTGCATGTTGTCTGAAAACGATAAGTAAAAGGTAAAATAATAGATACATGCAAAGTGTCTAATAAATCTGTGACCACACATTTTCAATCCTGTATGTCCAGGTCTTTGCTCAATACTTAACATAACCTCAACAAATATTCTGAATGAATAAATTCATCAATGACCACTTTATAAGAAATTTAATGAAGTAGAAATTAAACCTGAAAATGGGAATGGTCAAAACTTAAAATTGAATTAGAAACCTGTAGTTAATGTTAAAGTGAAGTCTTTGTATCTCTGAGTCAAAGGTTAATGGGGGACCAGAGTATGTGAGAAGAATAGATGATAATTTGGTAGTAAGAGATTTTACTTTTTTGAAGAAATAGGGACAAACATTGTTGATCCCCAACTTAACTAACCATTGATTTTTAACATGGACGTAGGAAAAAGGAGGTAAAAATGAGCATATACAGCCTACAGGAAAGAAAGAGTTATGCTTATGGAGATATCCGTAAACCCCAGGATGATGATTACCTGTGTAAGTAACCCTCTGTGCTTGGTCAAACAGAAGGCAAATGTGCTTTTATAATAATTCATCAGGTTATTCGGCCCCCAATTACTAGTTTACTCTAGTAACTTCACATGAAGAACTAAGTGACAATGATATGCATTCTGTGCTCTTTCTCATGATTGTTAAATCTGAGAATGTACATATTTCTTTATTTTTTGGGGGTCTGGTCATGGGGCCTGAACTCTGGGCCTGGGCACTGTCCCTCAGCTCTTCAGCTCAAGGCTAGTGCTCTACCACTTGAGCCACAGCACCACTTCCAGCTTTTTTTCTTTTTTCTTATGTGGTGCTGAGGAATCGAACGCAGGGCCTCTGGCATGCAAGGCATGTGCTCTACCACTGAGCCACCTTCCAAGCCCCTGAATGTACATATTTCTTTACTAATTTTTGTTGCTCTTGCCTGAGATTGTGAGCAGTGTCAGAACTTCTTCATCAACAGCTACACTGTTCATGGGCCACCTATATTTGTAAGAGACAATGTGGTGGACAAGGGGCATTATGACCATTCAGTCCTCAGTCTGCCCACTGGGCTGAGAATTTGTCAGTACAGTATTCCTGAGGCTGGGCTTAGAGTATGGAATGAGGAATCTGATCTGCCATTGGGTTTGCAGTTTAGCCCCTATGAGGGCTAGATCATAGAAGATGAAGATGCAGACAATAGGTACTCCTGGATGGTAAGAAATGCCCTCCCTTTCCCCACTTTCTCTAACTCCATGTGTCCCCCTGTGCCTCCAATGAAACATTGCTAGGACATGGACAAAATAGTTGTATGTGTTTGTGGAATCTGCATAAACATGGACATTCTGATTTAGGATCAAAGTATAGTGCATATAAACAGAGTGTGTTAGAGGCAAAGTGCATCCATGCTTAAGGAGCCTCATTTAGGACTATGATAAATCCCCTCAGATGTGTAGACGGCATCCTATGTGTTCACAACTGCTGAATCCATGCAGGCTCAAAGAGCATCACTGGACTCAAGTAATGTGATTTTGCTGATTATTACTCAAAAGCCTTTAGCTTGTCTTTCTGAAACTCAGATCACAAAAAGGAGAAACCGCTATGTGTAGATGCAAAAGATAAATCCCCGGCCATCTGGAGTGAGTCCAGCAGTCATTTTCATGGTTCCTAAGAAGATATTCTCCTCACAAGACTTGCACTGTGATCATCACACCTTTCTCAATGGATTCCCATATCTCCATTTTTCTTTTGCTGTACTTGGTGCTTTCAAAATTATGAATATTTGAGGGAAAAGAAATAAAAATATGAATAGTATAGCTGGGTTCCATAGCTCAACCTTTAATTTGGACTTTTGAGATAGAGATGATGAGATCTCAGTCTGATGCCAGTCCTAGCATAAAAGATTATAAGACCCCAATTACTTCCAATGGCTGAGCACGTTGGTGCACATTTGTTATCCCAGCTACAGTGGAAGTACAATGGCTGGATAAAGTGAAGTATCTCCAGCAACCCAGGCAAGCACAAGCAGGATGGCAACCCAGGCCAGCATAAGCAGGATGGCAACCCAGGACAGCAGGGGAAATAATACCTCAAAAATAAACTGCGCATTGGTGGCTCAAACCTGGAAGTAGCTACTCAGAAAGCTCAGATATGAGTATCATGGTTCAAATCCAGCCCATGGAAGAAAGGCTGTGAAACTCTTATCTCCAATAATCCACCAGAAAATCAAAAGCGGCGCTGTGGCTCAAGTGGTAGAGCGCTTGCCTTGAGTTGAAGAGCTGAAGGACATTCAGGCACAGAGTTTAAGCCCCTGGACAGACAAAAAATACCTCAAAAATAAACAACACAAAAAGGGCTAGTGGTTCAAGTGGTAGAGTATTGTATTGCAAGAGTTAAGTTTAGTTACTGAGTTCAATCATTAGCTCTGCTATGTATGTATGTATGTATGCATGTATGTATGCATATATATGTGTACTGTATCAAAATAAAGATTTCCATGAGAGACAAAATTAAGACATCAGAAGAAAAAGCAAAGGGCCTAACTTCATTCATAGATCCTGCATCTATAAAGCACATACTGTATACGAGTCAAAGAATTACCCTCAGTAGTTGAATAAATCATATTCCCTGAGTAATTGCGAAACACATGTGGAGACAGAAATGACAATTTCATTGTAGGAGTATTTAACTATAATTTTTCTTCCTAGTTTTTGCAAATTACATAGTGCCCTAACAACCTACAGGAAAGAACTTTAGTCTATTAGGGTACACTCAAACACGTAGAAGTAGAGTTGGAGCAGTGGTGAGGTTCAGAAAGCAGTGGGTCTGTGATATGTCCTGCAGCCCTGTGCCATGGGGAACCATTGTCTTATCATGAAACGACATCATGAATAAACAAATTTCCCTCTATTGTCTTTATAAGACAAAGGGTTCTCTGAATTTCTATGGGAACATAGTGGCGACAGGTGCATGAGTGAGTCCAATCTAAGGAAAATTACTTGGGCCAAATGTCAAATGATGTGTGCTAATCTAGAAACAGAGTACACGTCCCCAACCAAATCTATGACATAAACTTTAACTCAATTTAGAGAATCTGGAAATCAATCTATTTTTGACAAATAAGGATTAAGAGAAGTCTGGAACTGGGCTTTGAAAACAGTGCACTTAGAGTTCTAGAGTGGATGAGTATTAGGAGTAGATCCAAAGGGAGCAGAAACTTACCCTCTTATGTTTCCTTCCTGTGCCTGCTTCAACTTTAGGTATATGAACTGTGGCAGGTAAGCTGAGAATCAGAATCCGAGGGCCTTTCTGTACGACAGGTAGATCTTCTACCAAACCTGTCATATCATCAACGCAGGATGTGAGGTGCTTGTCTCGTATGGGGATGAGTATTGACAGCAACTGGCAGTAAGTGGAAGAAAGAGCTCACAGCAGAAACAGATGGACCTCACTATGGTTCCTTAAAAAGGAAGAAAAGAAAAAAAAATTCTCTTTAGGAATTTTCGAATATCAACTCTTAGGTAGAACAAAAGGCAATTTAATGTGAGAAAAATTTCAAGTTAAGTACTTCTGAATTGAAAGATGCAGTTTGTGATACTTTATTAGGAAAATTTCCTTATTTTTAACTATTTGTCCTGATTTTACATTTTAAGAACTTCATATGTTTGAATGCAATACAAAATACTGTGCTAAAAGGCTTAGAGGCCAAACAAAGAACCTACCAGCTCTCTTTCAAGGAACCAGTTACTTCTGGCCATTGCAGTTTTTTCTTAATTCCCTCCATATTCGCAAATATTATGCATATGTCATTGTTCATTCATTACATAGTCTACATATTCTGTGAATATATTACTGGGAAGAAAATCAGTTAGAATGAGAGTTCCCATAGAGACTTATGTCTTTGACAAAAATGAATCCATCATTTCTCAGGGCGTTTTGCTCTAGCCATGGTCCTCAATTCTTGGTTCCATGGCTGCAACTAGGCCTTACTTTTCTTCCTCACTAGAAACAACTAAAAAGTTTTTAGTAAGGATGTTCTTTCAGTAGAAAGGCCTGAGATGGAGAGAGGAAACAGCCCTGTGAATACCTCTGAGATGGCCTGTCATCAGCGTGGAGAAGTTGACTCCTGTAGTTGGACGTGTCAGTGAGAGGACAAATAAGTTGGCAGTGATTTCAGAAACTCTAAGGAAAATATCTGCTACTGGAAAAAGAGTGTCAGTTCATGTTCTAAGAAAATGTAACAGTAAAAATAACTAAGAAATCAGACAGCCCTGATCTGTCCAGGAATCTCAGACTGCCCTGACCGATTATCTCCCAACTCTATCAGGAAGCAATGTAGGTCGGGAAATAATCCAGGAATAGCGCCTTCAGCATTCCTGTGATTGGCCCCACCTACCCCAACTTATAATATGCTTGCTATGTATGATTTAACCTATCCTGTAACTGCTAAGTTAGAAAGTCCCTGCCCTTACTGGAAATGATCATTCCCCAACCAATAAACTTAAGACTAGATTTACTCCGAACCACCGACCTATCACAAAATCAGTGTTGTAATGATCCTTCCACCTGCTTCATACACAATATAAAAACCATGCTGAACAAGAGATTGGGGCTCACAATTTCTGACCTGCTGTGTCAGGGAAGATTTGTGAGTCCAGCTCGAGCCATAATAAACGACCCTCCTGCATTTACATTGGCAACGGCTCTCTGCTGGCCTTTGGAGGGGTCTGTGTCCTGGTACATCAGCAGGAAGCAGGAGGACAGCGAGAGTCCAGAAGACAGGAGAGGCACAGGAATGAATGCACCTTTCCGTGGAGATGCCTGGGCCATGCTTATGAAGTTCCCAACATGCACGTGTTGGCCACCACGCAAGTCCCTGGAAGTCCCACTGGTCTGGGGCACACTGCCTGTTCTAGATCTACAGTCCGAACTTCCCCGGTGGCCCTGGACCTGGCTGGGCTGGAGCTGCACCCACCAGCCATGCTTCCTCCACCCTGCTGCGCATAGCCTCCCAGCCACTGCCTGGTCTTCAGCATCTATGCCAGTCTGGCTCTCTGGGGCAGGCTGAGGCTGAGGTGACCATTCCGGGTGCCCGTTCAAGTCAAGTGAGGCCAAAGCTGTGGTGGAGCCAGTCCTCACACACTTCCAGGTATGTCCAGAAAGGATTGAACGCCACTGGCCCAGTGCTGCCGCCCTCTCCATCCCCAGAGTTTACCTCCATGTCCCCACCTTTGTTGTTGAAATTGTTCAGCCACTGTGATCTTAATTTTCATTGTCCTCCTTTGCAGTACTTGAGACTCCTTCCTCTTCTCACCAGGCCACCAGGCCCCATGGGATCCGCCCCAACAACCCCTCCTCACAGACACTCTCCACAATCAGGCAGCCTTTGGGCACGCTGCTTTCTGAGCCTCTGGCTTCCTGCCTCTTTCCTCGCTTCACCAGCTTCTGCCAAGGCCTCCTCTCCCCTCCACACTGCACCAAACCCGAACCCCAGTGTGGCCTCCCATGTGGCCTACACTCATCTCCCTACCATGCCCAATCCAACCCCAGTGTGGCCACTGCACTGGAGAAGACAACTAAGGTCCAGCAGAAGCAAAGATGCCACAGTGTACAGCTGGCTGAGAACGGGAGGCAGCATAGGTCTCTCTGATCATCTTCTCTTCACTTACTCAGGTATTAATTGAATTTAGTATTTAATTTTTGGTACACAAAATCTCATAAGTATCTTCTTATTAAGCCTTTGCAGAATAGCTGGTAGAAATGCAGTCCCAAAATTCCGATTGTGTGTTGTTTAATTTTTTTTGAGATTCAGAGATGTTTTAAGTAGTTATAATCATCATGAATTCTCATTTTCATAGCAGAGCGCTATTCGGAAAATAATTATTTATGCATCTATTATCAATTATTTACATGACTTGAAACGTAAAGTTTCAAATATTACAGGAAGATCTTTGATTCATGTTGAGTCTATGTGAGTAGGTTGAGCTGTTGCATACATTCATTGTGTGTGTGTGTGTGTGTGTGTGTGTAAGGGGTGTATATGTATTATTGAAATCAGGGATAAGGATGAGCACTGGTCTGAACTTGTTTCCTTTTTCTGAGATATATGGTATTTCTGTGTTTGTGGTAGGCTCTGACTGCTTGCCTTTGCCGGATGTGCACTTTGCAGTTTTTTTTTTCAAATAAGCTTCTTATTTCTTATTGAGCAGATAGGGCTCTGATATTGCTTTGCCTTTAATCTGCCAGCTAGGATCTTATTTTCCTCTTTAAAAATTAACATACAATATAAATTTTATCCCCTGTCTGATTCTCCCTTTAATTTACATTTTGAAATAAGTAGTATAAGAAGTTTGAGCTCTGTATTCATGAAGTTTGAATTTTCTGTTTAATGTAATAACTGCACACATTTGTTAGCACAAAGATCTTAAATTTCTTTTGTAGTTTTAGTTTAAAATACCCTCCTCCATGTTTTTAGCATGGGAAGACAAACAATTCCTAGTAAAAATGCTAACAATTTATCCTTTAACTATCAGATAATTCATAATTAATGTCTAGTGGCAAATGAATACATTTGCTGAATAAATTTCCTTGATAGACCCGTGCACAAAAATACCCCTCATAGGTGCTGAGAAGGTAGATCAGTGGTAGACAGATTACCTTGCATGCATGAGGCCCTGGGTTTGATTCCTCCTCACCAGGTAAGCAGAAAAAGCCAGAAGTGGTACTGTGGCTTGAGTGGTAGAGTA
Source organism: Dipodomys spectabilis (assembly GCF_019054845.1). NCBI lineage: Eukaryota > Metazoa > Chordata > Mammalia > Rodentia > Heteromyidae > Dipodomys > Dipodomys spectabilis. The sequence continues at coordinate 864,038 of NW_024871122.1, forward strand.
CTAGTCTTGAGCTGAAGAGCTGAGGGCAGCGACCAGGCCCAGAGTTCACCACCAGCGACAAAAATAAATAAATAAACAAATAAATATATAAATGAATAAAAAAATAAAACAAACTCATACACAAGTAAATTAATTTCAAAGGTTGATTACTATTTTAGTTAGGGGCAGGGTGCCAAGATATAGCAGACCTCTGTCCCAAAGCTTCAAGAAGGATTTCAACAGTTGACAAATATTGAAAACAAAAAGTAAAAAATATAGCTCTGCTAATAACATATAGAATCTCCATTCAAACAGAAAGAAGTACTATGAATGAAATACTTTTTATAACATTTGTTAAGAGATTTTGGCTCTATATTAATTATCATATCAATTGACCTTTGAAAACTCTATAGGTGGGCCTGTATCTCAAGGGCCTCTAACTAAAACTGGAGGAGAGAATCATCAACCTGGACTTTTAAAAATTTTTATTGTTAATGTAGTGGACATGCGGGTCACCATTTTGTAATTTAGATAATGAGTTCATTTCATGTTCCATAATCTCATCACTTCTTTGCTCTCTCTCTGTTTTTCCCTCCTTTCCCTGCCCACAAGTGGTATAGTTGATTGTCAACATAATATCTACAGTGTATCACTGCTGCATTTGTTTCCTCGTTCTCCTTGAATTTCTGTGGCTCCCTCACTGCCCAGAAATGGATAAACAAAAAAAGAAAAATCCATCGTTTCCAATTCCTTTAATTCATTTCAATATAAATATCAGTAGTTTTATGAGATTGTCAGGCTCTGTCTGCACATCCCGAACACTTATACTTCCTATTCCCAGTCATAACTCCCACCAGATTCTAAGATCCACAAAATAATTCTGTTCACTTTCCACACAAGAAGAAGCTGAGATTCAGAAAGATTAAGTAACTTACTGGAAATACTGGGCTGAGCATAGTGGCTCACTCCTATAGCCTTACCTACTCCAGAGAGTGAGATCTGAAGATCATAATTTGAAACCAACCAAGGTTGACATATACCTTACATGTTTATCTCGTTAACCAGCAGAAGTCAAGAAATTGTGTGATTCAAGTGGTACAGCTAGAATGCCACCAGACTTGAATGGGAAACCTAAAGATAGTGCCAATAGGATGATTTTTAAGAACCAATGCTGCCCCATACAAAAATCTGAGACACCACACACACACCTTTAAAAAGATGTTAGAACTGAAACCCAAATAGTTTTTTTAATTTTTATGTTTAGTTATTACCTTTCTTGAGATATGACTTGATAGTCTTTGCTGATGAGATACAATTTAGAACTTTGTTGTAATTATATCCATGTCTGTGCCAGAGAAACATTCTCCTAGTTGTCTTCCCCCGTTTCTAGCAACAATAAGTTGTCTCGTCTTGGCCCAGTTTCAAGTTCATTGTTCTAGTAGATCACAACCATCCTAATAACAAGGGTTATAGGTGGTAACTACTGTACTGGACAATACCTGCCTTGGGAAAATTTTTCAAATTTTTCCATTCAGTGGAGGTTGTTAGGATACACCCATGATTACTTTGTGCTCAGTATTGGGAACTTTTTAGGTCCAGGAATTCAGGGCAAGCACTGTGTGCTATTTCATACTTGTTAACTTTAATTTCAGCTTCCTATTATCTACATTAAGCATTGTGTGAAGAGAAAAATTGCCCCTAGGAGACAGAAACACAGTACTAACTGTTGTTCTCAAAACACAAGAGGAGGGAAAGAAGTTCTGAAAGAGGCATATAGCTTAGACAATGAGTTCTTAGAAACTTGGGCTGCCTGTTAATCTTAACTTCAACATAGAAAGTCAGAGCCTGCAATGGCTTGTAAGCACCATTTGTATTCCTGAGCATGCGGCTCCCTTCCCCTCAGCCCTTCTGATCCTTTACATCAGGGTTTCTTAGTGTGTCTTAATGTGTTCCTGTTAGTTCAGTGCACAGGTTAAAAAATTAAGCATGCCCAACCATGGGTTTCCATTGCCCTAGTAGATGTTTTGCATTTTAGGACATTCCTTCCAGGGAACTCTCTTCTTGGGCCCTCATGTGCATATGATCACAGAAGCGAATGTCTCACAAACCATGGAACGCAGTTGTTCAATGATGTTAACTCACACAGAGGCTCAGCCAGGTTGGTTTAGGAGCCTTTGTGAGAGGCCTTGGACTAGGCACTGTGGCAACATTGACAGTAATTCCTCAGAGCAATACCACTGATTAGAGGGCTATGGAGAGGTAAAAGGAGAGTGAATTTAACCAAGTTCTTATCCCAGAGAGAGAGAAATAGATTAGACAGAATGATAGGAGAATGATTTAAAAGAAAAGAAGAAAAATGGAAATAAAAATTTAAATTTAAACAGTGAAACACTTAAAAATTATGTAAGTTTAAAGAAATGGTATTGAGAGAAGGATAGAATCAGAGGAGGTGAGGGATAGGAGACATGAAAAACTAAAAAATAAAAGTGCTTAAAATTAGTTATTAAAAAATTAAGGCTGGGAAAGTGGCTCAGTGGTAGAGTGCTTGCCTTGCATGCATGAGGCTCTGGGTTCGATTCCTCAGCACCACATAAGCAGAAAAAGCTGGAAGTAGCGCTGTGGCTCAAAGTGGTAGAGCACTAGTCTTGAGGTGAAGAGCTGAGGGACAGTGCCCAGGCCCAGAGTTCAGGCCCCATGCCCAGCAAAAAACAAACAGACAAACAGGAAATTATATAGGTATAAAGATATAATATTGCTACTAAAGAATTATGCCTAAGAGCTTATGAATTGAGTAATAAATTTCTGGATTAAGTGTATATACCATGGGGTATAAGGTCTAATAATTGATGATGGGTATATATATGGGGATGAGCAGAATATCAATTAAGTCACTCAAAAAAGAAAGAAAGAGTAAAAAACAGAAAATAAAAAAGTACCAAAAGATCAGGAGATATAAAAAAAAGCACACACACACATACACCTAAAATAAAAATTATGAGAGGAAAAGAAAGATTAATAGAAAACAATTTTTAAAAAGGTACAAAAAGAGTTATTTTTTGGAGAGGGGATGGGAAGATCCTTTATCTCCACTGTGTCCATAACCAGTCTCTTGGTGCAGTCTCAGGTCTGCTTGTGGTGTTTGGTTTTCCTGTGGCTTGATTGGATTCTTAAGTCAGTTTGTTTGAGCAGGCAGAAAAATGCTGTGATTTACCCAGGATTTTGTGATCCTCTTTCCAGGCTAGTTCAATGGGAGGGAGATCTGCTTTGAGTATCACAAAACAGGGAGATGGCTGTTTCCTCTAGTTTCGAGATGCTGTGATGAGGATAGGTTCTGGGTAGGGTTGAGGTTTTTCAGCAAACTAGCTTTTCCCTGAGGGGCTAGCTCCAGAGACACTCCAAGAGCCCAGCCTGGCTCCATTCTCAGGGTTTGTGTTTACTGAATTTTAGTTGATTTTCTAGGCTGCTGTAGGGAGGGGCAGCCTCTGGTTCTGTTTACACAGTGAAGAAAGTCTCTCCTAAGGTGGGAGGTGGATCTTCCTCTGTCTGGGCTGGGTGATTTTCCCCTGGGTGGAGCTGAGCCTGGCAGGTTAGGTCAGGTTCTTGTGACCTGCTAAATGACTCTTTTCTTTTCTTCCAAGGCCTGAGTTGTAGCTAGTTGCTCAGAGGGGCCTTTGTCAGTATGGAAGATGGAGATCTCTGGTGGTTGGGGAGGGATGGCTTTCCCTCCTCTGCTCCCTGAGAAGGAGTGAGGATGTCAGGTTTCTACTCATTCCAGAGTGTTGTTTCCTGAGTTGTCTCTGGTGTGTGATCTGCAGGATGAAGATATCTCCTCTTTGTCAGTTCTTGCTGGTGATGAGTAGAATCTGCTCACCCTCTGTGTCTGGTGCTGTTTCTCTCTGTTATAGGTATGGCCACTACGGCCACTGTCACTGCCGCCACATCCGTTGCAGCCTTGGCTACCGGCAAGAGCTCAGTTTTGCCTCCTTGTGTGGATTTTCCCTCTCTGGCCAAACTCTCTGTACCTGATGGCACACTTGGGGTGATTCTGTAGCCTAGGACTGTTCACTAAACAGTGTTTTGGAACACTAAAACTGCTTTCTATGCTGGAGCTTGTTTAGCCTCCAGCTTCTCCTTTGCCATCTGCCTCTGAACATCGCTAATGAGATTCTTATCTCCAATTAGCAATCAGAAAACTAGAAGTGGACTCTGGTGGAGTGCTTCACTTCAGTTGAAGAGCTCAGGGACAGCACCGAGAGTTCAAGTCCCATGACTGATAAAAAATAGAAAGAAAGAAAACAAGTGAGTGCCCAGAGCCAGTGGCTCATACCTGTAAGTCTAGTTAGTCAGAAGGCTGAGATCTAAGGATCAAGGTTCAACACCAGCTTGGTCAGGAAATCTATGAGATTCTTATTTTCATTTAACCACTGAAACCCATAAGTGACCATGTAACTCAAAGTGGTAGAGCACTAGCTTTGAGCACAAAAGTTCAGGGGCAAGATCCAGGACCTGAGTTCAAGCCCCACAACTGACAGAAAAAAAAGAAAAAGGAATGAGAAGCTACCTTAATGAAATAACTAGACAAGTACAGTATACAGAATAATTCCTCCCTTCCTTCTTTTCTTCCTTCCATATGTTCACATCCTTCCCTCGGTTTTATCCTAGAACTTAAACTCAGGGCCTCATGTACTTTAGGTAGGTGCTCTACCAGTTCAGCCATACACCTGCCTTTTTGCATTAGTCATTTTTGTTTTTGTTGGTCATGTGTCTTAAAATCTGTGCCTGGGTGCTGTCCCTGAGCTCTTCAGCTCAAGGCTAATGCTTTACTGCTTGAGCCACAGCACCACTTCTGGTTTTCTAATTGTTTATTGGAGATGAGTCTCACGGACTTTCCTGCCTGGGATGGCTTTGAACTGTGATCTACAGATCTCAGCCTCCTGAGTAGCTAAGACTACAGGCATGAGTCACCTGCACCCAGCTCTGCTTGAGACATTTTTGTGGTATGGTTTTATGTTTATGACCAGGCCATCATGGACCACAATCCTTCTTTTTACCCTTTCTGAGTAGATGAAATAAAAAGCACAATGCATTGGTTTCAGATATTGATTGAGATCCAATATTGTGAATGTTTTGCCTGGGCTAGCATCAAATCATAGTCCTCTTTGCATTAGTCAACACACAGCAGATAGCATTACAAATGTGAGCTCCCATGCTTGGCTCAAATTTCTGACGACTAAAACATATGAATAAAATTTTAATAATTTCAAATGATGAATTTGGGGACAATGGGTGCTCTTACTTGCCTAGTTTCAAATTTCACCAAAAGTCCCAAATATTAACTTTTGATTTCCTGGAGTAAATCAAATAAGAAGATAAACTTTTATTTTATTTTATTTTTTCTTTTTTTGGGTCCTGTCGTGGGGCCTGAACTCTGGGCCTGGGTGCTGTCCCTCAGCTCTTCAGCTCAAGTCTAGTGCTCTCTACCACTTGAGCCACAGCACCACTTCTGGATTTTTTCTTTTTGCTTATGTGGTGCTAAGGAATTGAACCCAGGGCCTCAGGCATGCAAGGCAAGCACTCTACCACTGAGCTACCTTCCCAGCCCAAACTTTTAAAAGCAATTAACTAAAGAAAAAAGTTAAACAGAAAACATCCTTACCATTACAACTTTGGATTTAACACCTTGTCAAACATTGCTTATATCAGAGTTGTTTTTTTCTGGGCAGTATATTCCATACACGAATCACGCCACCACCAAAGTCGAGGGCTAAACAGCCTATTGGCTGTAGGTACACATACAAGGGAAGGCATGGCCCAGCAGCATTGTAGGTGGTAATGTCCCAACATAGGACTTGAAGGGTTAGGGCAGCTTAAATAGAGCTTTTTCCTTAGGAATAATACTCTATTAAGCCATACCTCTTTTTCTGGGTTTATCACTGATTAATTGGAGACAAGTCTCATGGACTTTCCTGCTTGGGCTGGCCTGAAATCATGCTTCTCAGATCTCAGCCTCCTAAGCTGTGAGGATTATAGGCATGAGCCACCAATGTCTAAATCAATTATTCCTTTAACAAAAATCAAAATGGCTACAGTATGGTTTAACAGAGAGCTTGAATCCTTATCAGTTTTGCTCCTGACCTGCTATTCTAATAGGACCCCACAAAATTCACATTCAATTCTCCACTGAAGTAGAGGGTTTCCATTGCATGCTCTGCAGCATCATAAATCACTTGCTGGTGAGGAAAAATACCTCTTTTCCATAGGAAATGCTCAATAAATTCTGATTATTGAATAATCATAAACCTAGGAGATGGAAAATACCACTATCCAATCACATATTTTTTTTGTTCATTGTGGTACTTGAACTCAGGGTCTGGGTACAGTCCCTGATCCATTTTCTAGCACTCTACCACTTGAGCCACAACCCCACTTCTGTGTTGATTTTTTGTTGTTATTGTTCATGGGGCCTGATATCTGGGTCTGGGCGCTGTCTCTCAGCTCTTCAGCTTATAGCTAGCACTCTACCAATTGAGCCTTAGCACCACTTCCAGCTTTTTCTGCTTATGTGGTGCTGAGGAATTGAACTCAGGGCCTCATGCTTGCAAAGCAAGCACTCTACCACTGAGCCAACTTCTTAGCCCCCCACTTCCGGTTTTTGAGTGATTCACTGGACCTAAGTATCTCATAGGGACTTTTCTGCCCGGGCTGGGTTTAAAACATAATCTTTCCATCTCAACTTCCTGAATAAGATTATAGGCATGAGCCATCTGTCCATGGCTCTATCCACATTTTTGTACAAGTGAATAAAGCTCAGTGATAAAGTGTCTTCCTCTTTAACCAAAAGCAGGTAAATAACCAAAATTGAATTTGAAATTCAGTTGAATCTGAGTCTATATTCTTAACAACTGGGTTGTAAGTTATTTGATCTTTGCACAGGTTTGTTAGTAGATACAGCACAAATGTCATGAATTTTCTATTTCAAATGGCCCATGACACAAAGTTGGGTGTGGTATGGCAAGCCTGTAATTCCATCACTTGGGAGGCTTAAGCAGAAGCCTGGTAAGTTCAAGACCATTTTGGCTATGTAGTAAGATGCCATCTCAGAAGGGCAGAAAGTAAATGGCTCCTGAATATATAAGCCTTGGCAGTTACTTTCCCATCTTCTGTGTCTACAATGAGAAGCTTAAGACTCTCCAAGGCCAAACAGAAAGCATGACCCAAAAGACTAACCCAAAACACCTGGATACCAGTTGTGTCGACTCATTCTTGGGCCAATAAAGTGTCACCCAAAGGCACTATTGAATAGTTGGGTCTATGTCCCCTCTTCTTCTCTCCAGAAGAGCCATTTCAAAATCATCATTCCTAGAAATGAGAAGACAGCAGTGATAGTAGGATTTCCATTCCAGCATATTTACAGGTCAGTGAGCACTTAGACATTGGCAACTATAATATTAAGTGACTAGCAAGTGGCACACAGTACCTGAAGAAACTCATAGTTCATAGTATATGTTCTGTGAATTAGAACTAATTAAGTTTGCTACCATAGCTACAGCAGGTGCAGTACCAGTTTGGGGATGGCAGCAGCATCCTTAGCTCCAGCCCCTTGACCTCTGGAGTGCATCATGAAACCCAGCCACCCTTCACAAAGGCCGAGAGAGAAGGGGGCCACCATAGAATGCTAGGCTCTTATGGTATGTCATGAGACCATCACCTCACTTCTGTTTCCTGGCTGGATAAGTTGGGGCTGCATGCCTGTGTCACTTCACTCCTGATTCTGGTCTGGGTGGGTAGGTGCCATGTGCCTGTACCACCTCACTCTCGCTTCTGGTCTGGCTGCTTGGGGGCCCGTGCCCGTGTCACCTCACTCCTACTTCCAGTCTAGGTGAGTGGGGGGTAGTGTGCTTGTGTCACCACACTCCTGCTTCTGGTGTGCATGAGTAGGGGAGTAGGGATCATGGTGCCTGTGTCACCTCACTGCTGATTCTGGTCTGGGTGGATAGGAGCCATGTGCTTGCACCACCTCACTGCTGCTTCCTGGCTGGATGAGTCTGGGCTAATGCCCTTTTCACCTCACTCCTGCTTCATTTCTGGGTGAGTGGGGGCCATGTACCTATGTTTCCTCACTCCTGCTTCAGGTCTGAGTGAGTGGGGGTTGTGTGCCTGTGTTACCATACTCCTGCTTTTGGTCTAGGTGAATAGGGGAGTAGGGGCCATGTGTCTGCACCACCTAACTCGTACTTCCAGTCTGGGTCAGTCCGATTAGCTCTGAAGTAATTACTCTCTCCAGATGCTGTTTACCATCATGGACTGCAGCCCATGCCAGAGGTTAGACTTTTCCAATTCTCATAGCAAAGCATGACATTAAGGGATTAAGATGGCACCATGCTAGGTTTAAGAACTATGTTATAAAGTTGTGCATGTGTGTGCGCATGTGCACTGGTCTTGGGCCTTGAACTCAGGCTCTGAAGTGAATCTGAGATATTTGATTAAGGTAGAGCTCTACTGCTTGAGCCACAGCTCAACATATTGCATTTTTGTGGTTAATTGGGACTAAAATTCTCCCAGATTTTCCTGTCTGGACTAGCTTTGAACATTATCCTCGGATCTCAGACTTTTCAGTAGCTAGGATTTACAGGTGTGAACTATGGGCGCCTCTGCTTGATTGCCATCCAGAGAGAATTGTGCTTAGTAAGTGTTCTGGAGTAAAAAGATTTGAACTCTTCAAATGAGCAGTGGTGAAAATATTCAGGTTCTAGCCTGGCATTGGTGGATCAGGCCTCTAATTCTACAGATTCAGGAATGTGAAATCTGAGAATTGCAGTTTGAAATCAGTGTGTGGAGGACAGAGTCCTTGAGATTCTTTATCTCCAACGAACTACCACAAACCCGGAAAGTGGCACTGTAACTAAGTGGTAGAGCACCAACTTTGAACAAAAACGCTCAGGGACAGCACTTAGGCCGTGAGTTCAAAAGTCCAATGAGCACAAAAACGAAACAAATCAAGAAAAAATCCTGGGTTCTTCAGTAAGAGTTTTTCATTATAAATATCACTTTCCCATTATATTAAGCTCTGTCATAGGTACATGAATTTTAGGGTATTAAGAAACTTAGCTAAAAATATAGGCAGCATTGTGTGTATGTGTGTGTGTGTGTGTGTGTGTGTGTGTGTGTGTGTGTGTTTGTGTTTGCCAGTCCTGAGGCTTGAACCTGGGTCCTTAATCTCTTGATTGGATTTTTTTCCATTAAGGCTGATACTCTGCCACATGGTCCACAGCTCTACTCCCAGATCTTTTTAATTCTTATTTGGAGATAACAGTTTTACACACTTTTCTGCCTGTGGAGGCCGATTCTGGAATGTGATTATTTGAATCCTGCTATAAAATATGTGTGTGCATATAGCTCTACTATAAGGCTGACTTACGTTTCTTCAGGTGTATATGTAGGATTAATAGGCATTCTGCTTTGCATTTCCTTGATTATTAAAGATGTTGAATGTTTTCATGTATTCCTTAGACACCTATATCTGTTTTGGGGAATGATCTAATCAATTCACTTGCCTATTTATTGATAAGATTGTTCTTAGGTTGTTTCATTTTTTTGAGTCTATACATCTAGATTTTAGGATTTCTTCTGTTACTCAAAAGGCAGGAGTTTAGGCTTATTTTACTTAATCTTAGCAAAGATGACTTGTGAGCTTCAAATTATTTAATAGATGATTGATTAAAAATGATCAGAAGGATGTGGCTTGCACAGGAGAGTGCCTGCCAACAACTACAAGTTCTGAACTCAGACTTCAAGGTCTATAAAAAAAGAGATATATTTTATTATTTTAAAACAATAAAATTTAATCAGTTATATACTCTCAAAATATGTAATTCTAAATATTTCATTATTATTCATGGTAAAACTATTGCAAATTTTAGCATAAGCTAACAATTTTAGTTTCTATTTTTTCCTTGGTAATCATTCAAGCCAACAAAACTGATAAAATACAGCTTTGGCCAGGTGGTGGTGGCTCATGTCTGTATTTCTAGCTACTCAGGAGGCTGACATCTGAGGATTGCAGTTCAAAGTCAGCCTGAGCAGCAAACTCTGTGAGGCTTATCTCTAAATAACTACCAGAAAAATAGAAGTAGTGCTGTGGCTCAAGTGGTAGAGTGCTTTCCTTGAGCTGAATAGCTGAGGGACTTCCCCCAGGCCACAAGATCAAGCCCCATGACCAACCAAAAACAAAACAATACAAAACAAAAATCCAACTTTATAGGAAGAGGAAGAATCTCCAAGTTTTTATTCAAGATTTTTTAATGCTTGTGGCAAATGATTTATCCAGTAGAAAGTGGACAGCTTATATCTGAAATTGTGATAAAATTGTTACTATGTGGTTGATTTTCTCCCATTTATAATTTCATTCATCTAACATTGTTGAAGATGAAAAATCCATCAAGGACATGACATACTATTTGGCAAAACTGGTAAGTTGAAATGACTATTTTTTTCCCAAGTTTGGCAAAGTAACTGTGGTTTTCCTTCCCTCCCCAGGATTTGAACAATGAAAAAAATTTTCCCAAAAGTGAGGAAGACAGCTCATATTCAAATAATTCGAAGATAATGAAAAGAATGTTTAAGACAAATAATATATTTAATTTTGAACCTTCCTCTCAAGAAACTTCCAATAAACTTAGCAAAAATTGGTTATAGGTATTTATATCAAAGAGCTCACTGCAGGTGCCTCATACCTATAATTTGTTACTCAGAAGGATGAGATCTGGGATTGAGATTGGAGCCAGCATGGAAAAGCAATAATTGCATGGATGATGTCCCCTGCTGTTAGATCATATGTGCCTTCCTCCCATCCTCAATGTGAAGCTGTCTCCCCACATTACCATCCTCCTGAAATATTGACATTATCATTGTAATTTCTGGTTTTCTCCTTCAGCATGAAAGGTTCATGGAGCAGGCCACTTGCAGCTGTATTCACATCTGTTTCTCCAGTTGCCTACAACATTGCTTGGTCCTTAGTGCTTAGTAGCCTTGTGTAGATGAAACTGCCCTGCTCATGTAATCTCAGAATTCAGTCAGGAAAGCTCATCAAGCTGTGATCTTGTGGTTAATAGTTAATTCTTCTAATTATTTTTTTCTTCTTTGTGTATCTAAAGTCCATGTAAGGGTGAGATCAGTGGCTGACACCTATCTGTTGTAATGGCAAAGTTGACTGTGACATCATAGAAGTTTATTGTGAAGCTGCATGAAGACTCATCTACCAAAGCACTGCAAATCGTAGCCTTCCACATCCAGGGGTAGATTTAACAGCTCTGCAATCAAACCATCATTCGCTCTCTGCTGGATTCAGACTCAGCCTCCTATTTAAAATAAAGAAAAATTCAAGACATGTTTTTTATGTCACTGAATTATGTAAATGTCCCTCCAAACAAAAAAATAAGAATGCCATTAGTGGAATGTAAATACAAGGCAAGGAATAAAACAAGCATAAAATTTCCTAGGGAAAAAATCAAAAGTTGCATCTGCTACAAAAGTTGGTCCTTAAAACTAGGACTGGATTCTGACACCAGTAATCCTAATATAAGGTAATGAAAGTTTTATTTTTGTGCCAGTCCAGGGGTTTGAACTTGCACTCAGAGATCTGAGTTCTCTTGCTCAAGGCCAACAATTTACTACTTGAGTCATAGCTCCACTTCTTGTATATTTGGTAGTGTAGTGGTAATAAGTATTTCCCACATTTTTCTGCCTGTGCTGGCTTCAAACTGTGATCCTCGATGTCAGCCTCCTGAGGAGGATTACAGGCATGAGCCACCAGTACCAAGCTAAAAGTTACTTTTGTGAAATATAAAAATAAGATATATAAAGCAACATAAACAAAAAAAACATTAGAACAACAAAACTGAAACAAGTTATATAAAAGATATAAAAAGACAAACACGAAGGCCCCGACTTCAAGCTTCAGGAACAGCACAAAAGAAATAAAGAAGTGTAGAAGAAGAGAAGAAATAGTCAGTGACAAACTTTTAAATTAATCAATCACAAAATTTTGCAAAGTAGCAGGGTATAAAATTAACCCTCAAAAATCAATGGCTTTTCTGTATGCCAATAATGAGAAAAGTGTGGCTGAAATTAAGAAAGCAACTCCATTTGTAATAGCCCCACAAAAAATAAAATACCTAGGAATTAACTTAACCAAAGAAGTGAAGGAACTCTATGATGAAAACTTTAAAATCTTGAAAAAGGAAATCAAAACATAACTTAGAAAATGGCAAAACCTCCCATGATCCTGGACTGGAAAGATTAAAATCCTGAAAATGGCAATACTTCCCAGGGCTATCTACAAATTCAATGCGATACCTATCAAAATTCCAACGTCATTCTTCAAGGAAATATAAGAGGAAATCCAAAAATTCATATGGAACAATAAAAGACCCCCAATATCAAAAATGCTCCTCAACTGAAAGAACACTGCTGGAGGAATATCAATACCAAATTTCAAACTCTACTATAAAGGCATAGTATTCAAAACAGCTTGGTACTGGCAAAAGAACAGACCTCAGGACCAATGGAATAGATTTGAAAACCCAGAAATGAACCTACAGACCTATAGCCAACTAATCTTCGATAAGGGAGCTAAAATAATAGAATGGAAGAAAGACAGTATCTTCAGTAATTGATGCTGGCAAAATAGGTTAACTGCTTGTAGAAAACTAAAGCTAGATCCTTATATATCACCCTGCACCAGAATCAACTCCAAATGGATCAAAGACCTCGGAGTCAGAGAGACACTCTGAAAACATTACAGGATGGAATAGATGAAACCCTAGATCTCCTTGGCTCAGGCCGAAATTTTCTGAATAGAGACCCGGAAACACAACAAATCAAAGAAAGGTTGGACAAATGGGATTGCAAGGAGTTGCAGAGCTTCTGCATGGCAAAGGACATAGCTAGCAAGAATTATAGAAAGCTTACGGATTGGGAGAAGTTCTTCACTAGCCATAGGACGGACAAGGGTCTCATATCTAAAATATACTTGGAACTCAAAAAATTAAATCCCCCAACAACAAATCCTCAAAGAAACAACTGCCCAATAAATAAGTGGGCTAAAGATTTAAAGAGAAACTTCTCTGAAGAAGAAAGAAGGATGGCCAATAGACACATGAAGAAATGCTCAACCTCCCTAACCATAAAAGAAATGCAAATCAAAACAACATTGAGAAACCACCTCACCCCAGTTAGAATGGATATAATCAAGAACTCTAACTACAACAGATGCTGGAGGGGATGTGGACAGAAGGGAAACTTACTTCATTGTTGGTGGGAGTGTAAACTTGTTCAATCACTTTGGATAGCAGTCTGGATGTTCCTCAAAAGACTTCACATAGAGCTCCCCTATGACCTAGCAATCCCACTTTTGGGCATTTACCCAAATGTTTACAAAGAAGACCACACTAAAGCTACCAGCACAACTATGTTTATTCCAGCGTTACTTATCATAGCTAAGATATGGAACCAACCCAGATGCCCCTCAGTGGATGAATGGATCAAGAAAATGTGGTATATATACACAATGGAATTCTATGCCTCCATCAGAAAGAATGACATTGCTCCAGTTGTTAGGAAATGGAAAGGCTTGGAAAAAATTTTATTAAGTGAAGTAAGCCAAGCCCAAACCAACATAGGTCCCATGATTTCCCTTATTTGCAATATCTAGTATATGTATGAGTCAAGCAGAAAAGGTCAGATAATGTGATGTTATGAAAATGAACCCTTAGATATGTATTTTAATGTTTTTTCTTTCATGCATTTGTTTCTAATGCATTTATAAGATTATTTCTTCGTTGCTTTGTATGTCCCTCCCCCACAGTATAACCCCTTCCTTCACTATATTTGATGTCGGTATAATTTGTGGAGGAGATGGGGAAAAACAAGTCGTTTAAGGATACAGGTGGACCCGTTGCAACTATGAGAAGTACAAGTTGTCATGTCGAAAACGAACTTTACAACTTCAGTACAGGGAGTCGGGGGGATTGGTTGCGGTGGCTGGGGGAGGCCAGGAATGTATGTGAAGGGTAAACAAAGGAGGAGGCTGCAATGCTTGACATCTTGCCAATGTAATTGTAACCCCTCTGTACAGTATGTTCACAAAAATTAAAATTAAAATTAAAAAAATAAATTAATCAATCATTGGTGGCTTACACATGTTGTATTAACTACATAGGAGGATAAAGTCAGAAAATAACAATTAAAGGTAAGCCCAAACAGGAAATTCCATTGGCCATTTTTCTGTGTGTGCTAGTCATGGGGGTTGAACTTGTTCTACTTTACTCTAGGCTGGAGTTTTATCAGTCTCATTAGTGGAATCACTACCAGCTAATTGGAGATAAAGAGTATCATGGAATTTCCTATGCAGTCTGGCTTCAAACTTTGATCCTCAGATTTCAGCTCCTTAAATCATTCTGTAATTTCCATTAGACTGCTATGTCCAATGATCCCCCCAAAAGAAGAAAGAAAACAGCTGGAGCTTGACGTGTGGCTCCAATGGCAGAAATGAGACAATGATTTCGGGGACATTACCAACACCTTTAGATCAATCTCCAGGAACAGTATACACAAGAATAAAATAAATAAATGCAAAGAAAGGTGGAAGAAGAAAAGAGAGAACCAATTTCAGAGGTTAAAATGAGCAAAACTGAAATAGATTACACTTGTTCTTGTAGTTACTCAAGGGTCTCACATCTGAGGATCAGTGTTCAAGGCCAGCCAAGGCAGGGGAGTCCATGGACTCAACTCTAATTAGGCAAATATGGTTTAAAAACAAAGCCCCGAATTGAGCTGTGGCTCACATATTAGAGGTCTAGCATTAAAAATATAGTGGGACTGAACTGGGAAGCTGACTCAGTGGTCGAGTGCTTGCCTTGCATGCATGATGCCCTGGGTTCAATTCCTCAGCAACACATAAGCAGAAAAATCCAGAAGTGGCACTGTAGCACAAATGGTAGGGCTCTAGCCTCAAGTTGAAGAGCTGAAGGACAGTGCCCAGGACCAGAGTTCAGGCCCCATCATGGGCAAAAAAAATAGGTGGACCCATTGCAACAATGAGATGTACAAGATGTTATGTTTAAAAACAAATTTACAACATTGGCTCAGGAGGGTGGTTGTCAGGGCGATGGGGGTGTGGTAGGAAGATGGCTAGGGATGGGAAGGGGGAAACAAAGGGGGAGGCAACAATGCTTGATAAGAAATGTACTCATTACCTTGCTCATGTAATTGTAAACCCTCTGTATGGCATTTCCACAATAAAAAGAAAAATAAATAAATGAAAAAATAGATGAGAAAAAAATTACTGGGACAATACATAGGCTCTGATTTATAGCCCCAAGCCCAGCATACATGTGGAAATAAAAAAGATAGAAATTAAAATATGTGTTGGAAAATCCAACTAAATTTTCAAAATGAGCATGAGTTTTTGTTTCATGTGTGTAATCCTAGATACAAAGATAGATAAAATCTAAGGGTTATGGCGTCTCATCATCAAATCACCAGCAAAACAAACAAACAAGAAAACAGAAGTGAAGCTGTGATTGGAGTTGTAAAGCACCAGTCTTGAGTGAGAAAGCTATGAAACAGTGCCCTGGCGCAGAGATCCAGCCTCAAGATCACAAAAATAGTCATAAGAAGAGAACCTGGTGCTGGTGACTCATGCCTGTAATTCTAAAACCTCAGGAGGCAGAAATATGGGAATCCAGTATAAAGGCCAATCCAAGCAGGATAGTCCAGAAGACAGTTGTTTGTGGGCCATCCTGGGGCTAGTACTGTACTACTCTGAGGTTTTTGGAAGTTAATTGGAGGTAAGGATTTTAGACTTTCCTGCTCAACATGGCTTTGAACCATGAAGGTCAGACCACAGCCTCCTGAAACAGTCCAGGAATTGCATGAGTTCCTGCTCCAGGAGCAGCACACCCAAAACAATGAAATTAATAAATGTAAAGAAGGGTAGAAGAAGAAAAGAACCAATAACCGAGGCTTCAATGAGCCAATCAGCCAATCATTGATGGCTCATAATAACTCTAATTCTAGTTACAAAGGAAGCTAAAATCTGAGGATAATATTTAAAGGCCAGACCAAGTAGGAAAGTTCATAAGACATGTGTGTGTGTGTGTGTGTGTGTGTGTGTGTGTGTGTGTGTGTGTATGTCTGTGTGTGAGACCTGTTGCTTGAACTTGTACTGTTTTGCTTAAGGCTCTACTAATCTCAGCTTTTTAGTGGTTATAATTGGAGATATCATGGACTTTCCTACCCATGCTGGTACAAAATTTGATCCTCAGATTGCATCCTCATGAATCAGGTCTGGCTCTACATGATAATCATTTCTAATTAACCATTAAAACAGAAAAAAAAAACAGGAATTGAGCTGTAGTTCTCCTGGCAAAACTGGGAAAATGTTTCTGGGACAGCACCCAGACCCTGAGTTCAAGCCACAGGACAAACACAGAAGAAATAAAAGGAGAACAGAAGTACAGAAGGAAGAGTCAGTGAGAGTAGTTGAAATGAGTCAAACATTTGTTGTTCACACATGTTATATGAGGTAGTCAGGAGGATGAAATCTAAGGATCACGGTTCATGACCAGCCCTGGCATGAAAGTCCATGAGACTCATATATCTAATTTGCACCAAAAATAAGTTACAAGCTGTGCTTTGGTTCATTCAGTTGAGTGGTAGTCTTAAACAGAAAGCTTGGAACAGCACCTAAGCCCTAAGTTGAAATCCTAGACACACATTTCAAAACAGAAACAAAAAAGCAGAAACTAAAAATGATGGGTAAAGAGAAACATAAAGTTTCAAAATGATCATGGGTTTTGGTGCATGATTATTCCTAGTTATTCACTTTCAAAAAGACACTTACAAAAAGAAAGAAAAAAGACCACAAATTATAAAATATGGGAGAAAGCGAAAATTATAATTTCAAAATTAGCCATGGGTTTTTGGTTTATGTGTGTATTTCTAGCTACTAAGAATGTTGAAATTGAGGATCATAGCTCAAAGCCAGCCTGGGCAGGGCAGTGACTGAAATTTTTATCTCTAAGTACCCAGTAAAAGCTGGAAGTGAAGGTGTGATATTAGTTGTAAAGTACTGAAATTCCATGAAAAACCTGGGAAACAATTCCCAATTCAGCCCTAAGTCGACCAAAAACAAAACTGAAAGAAGAGAAGAAATTACCATTTGAGATTTAAGCCTGAGACTGGTGATTCTTGCTTATTATTTTAGCTATTCAGGAGGCTGAAGTCTGAAGTTACCAGTTAAAAGCCAGTCTAAACAGGAAAGTCTATGGGGCTTTTTATCTGTGTGTGCCAACCTTGTGCTTGAATTCATGTAGGAGCACTACCACTCCCAACGTCTTGGTATTTAGTTGATGAAAATAGTCTCATGGACTTTCCTGCCAAGGATGGCTTCAACTACAATCCTCAGATTTCAGCCTCCTATGTCTTGCTGGGCTTTACATGAGACTTATGTCCAATTAACCACCAAAAGGAAGAAAAATAAAACCTGGTGATTGAACTGTGGATCCAATGGCAGAAATGAGAAAATATTTTCTGGGACAGCATCCAGACCTTGATATACACCAACACACACACACACAAAGTATAAAATAAATAAATGTAGAGAAGGTAGGATAAGAAAAAGACAATTTCAGAGATTAAAATGAGCTAAGCATAGGTGGCACACACCTCTAATGGTAGCCACTTGGGAGATTAAAATCTGAGGATCACATTTGAAAGTCAGCCTTGGTAGAATTCATGGACTCAAATGTAAGTAGCTACTTAAAAGAAAACAAAAAGTAATAGCCACAAGTTATGTGGTGGTTCATGTCCTAGTGTTCTAATCTTGAATAAAAACTTCTGGGCCTGCACTTGATTTTTAGACCCAGGACCAGCATACACAAGGAAATAAAAATACAAATAAATAGGTATAAGAATGGCGGGGAATGTGGCTTAGTAACAGAGTGCTTGCCTACCATGTTTGAATCCCTGGGTTTGTTTCCTCAGTATCTCATAAATAAAAAAGACTGAAAGTGGCACTGTGGCCCAAGTAGTAGAGTTCTCACCTTGAGTAACAGAAGTTCAGGGACAGTGCTCAAGCCCTGAATTCAAGCCTCAGGATTATGAAAAAGAATAAAAATGTTGTGAGAAAATCCAGTTAAAGTTTCAAAATGAGCAATGCATGAAATTTTGGTCAATATATGTAATTCTAGTGAGTCAGAAGGCTGAAATCTGAAGGTTGTTGTTCATAGCCAGCCTGGACAGGGAAGTGCATAAGTCTGCAACTAACCAGCAAAAAACACCAGAAATAAAACTGTGGTTGTAGTTGTAAAGCAACAGCCTTGAATGAAAAGCCAATTGAAACAATGTCCTGGCTCAGAGATCCAGCCTCAGCATCACAATAAGAAAATTAAATGGTTGGAAGTAGAGAACCCAGGACTCTTGATTCATGTCTGTAATTCTAGAAATGCAGGAGGCTGAAATATAAGATCTTATGTAAAGGCACACCCAATCAAGAAATTCCAGGAGACTGTTTTGTGTGTGGTGGCCACACTGGGGATAGGTTTTTGTTGATTGATTGGAGATAAGAATTTCATGGATTTTCCTGTCCAGGCTGCTTTCAAACCATGATGGCCAAATTTCAGCTTCCTGAGTCAGGCCAATACTTGCATGAGTTCGAGCTCCAGGCCCAACACAAACAAAAAGAATGAAATAAATGAAAAGAAGGGTGGAAGAAGACAAGAAAGACCAAGTAACAGAAGTTTCATTGGGGACTCATATTTGTAATTCTAGCTACTTAGGCTAAAATTTGAGGATACTGTTTAAAGCTCAGCTCAAGTATAGGTGTTCATAAGATGTGTGTGTGTGTGTGTGTGTGTGTGTGTGTGGTGTGTGTGTGTGTGTGTGTGTGTGTGTGTGTGTGTGTGTGTGTGGTGTGTGTGTGTGTGTGTGTGTGTGTGTGTGTGTGTGTGTGTGTGTGTGTGTGTGTGTTTGGCAGTCCTGGTGCTTGAACTTGCACTATTTTGCTCAATAATCTACAACTCTCAGATTTTAGTGGTTCATTGGAGAAAAGAGTGTCATGGACTCTCCTCAATTTTCAACCTCCTGAATCTGGCTTAGCTATACATGATTATTTTCTCTCCAATTAACCTCCCCACAAAAACCAAATGTTCTGTTTGGTCCCATGTGTGCCCTGAGACAACATCTGAGCTTCAATTTCCACTCCAAGGAAAAGTAAAAAAGAAAAAAAAAAAAGAAAAAAGGTGGAAGCAAGCACATATTAATGTTTTAAAATGACCCAAATGTTGATGGTTATATGTGTAATCCTTTTTACACAAGAGGCTGACAACTGACAATTGCAGAGTCAAGTCAGTCTAGGAAGGAACATGCTTGAGATTCTTATCCCCAGCTACACAACACAAAGCCTTGAGCTGTGGCTGAGGTGGTAAAGCACCAATCTTGAGTGTAAAAGCTAAGATATAGGCCCCAATGACAGATGTCAAGCCACAGGACCCATAAAATTTTCAAAGGACAGAGGATGAAGATAGGCTGAAATCTGAGAATCATTGTTCAAAGCTACCCCATGCAAGAAAGTCCATGAGGCTTTCTCTGTGTATGCATCTGTGTGCTAGGTTTGGCTTGAATTTATGCTGTTTTTTTCAAGGATAGAGCTTTACCACGCCGACTTTTTCAGTGATTAATTGGAGCAAAGAGTCTCATGGGATTTCCGGCTTTTGTTGGCTTTGAACCGTGATCCTCAGATTTCAGCCAACTGATTCATGCTGGGCTTTGCATAAGACTCATCTCCTATTAACTACCAAGAGTTAAAAAAAAACCTGGAGTTGAGCTGTGGCCCAAGATGCAAACTGGGCAGTCACATTCCAGGACAGCACCCAGGGTTTTAGTTCAAGCACAAAGACAAAACAAATATTGCCACGAGCTACACTTTGGCTTATGTGCAAAGCCACTACTCTTGAATAAAAAGCTCTGGCATTGCATCCGCACCCTGATATATAGCCTCAGGACCAAAACATATACAAAAGTAAAAAAAAAAAAAAAACAAGGAAAATTTTAACAAGATAAAGTGGAAAAAAACATATTAATATTTTTAAATGACCAATGGGTTTGTGGTTCATGTGTGTAATCAGAGCACCTCAGGAAGCTGAAATCTGAGGATCACGGTTTGAAGCCAGAATACCCAGAAAAGTACATTAGAAACTTATGTCAAATAAACAAAAAAAGCTAGAAGTGAAGCTGTGGTTGAATTTGTAAAACATTGTCCTTGAGTCAAAAAGCTAAGAAACAGAAGGGCACTGCTGGCTCTACACTGTAATCTCAGGAGGTTGAGATATGAAGACCATGGTTCAAATCCAGCCTTGTCAGGAAAGTTCATGAGACTCTTGTACTCCAATTAACCACCAGATAACCTGAAGTGGCTCTGTAGGTCAACTGTTAGAGCATTTGCCTTAAGTTGAAGACCACAAAGACAGCACCCATGCCGAGTGTTCAACCCCTACCCCCCTTCAAAATAACTAAGGAACAGCAATGTGGCCCAAAGATCAGGTCTACTGGACAAAATAAAATGTACTGAGGTTGAAGGCAAGAAAGAGCTGGTTAAAAATATTAAAATAATCTGGACACCAGTGGCTCATGCCTGTAATCCTAGCTACTCAGGAGGCTGAGATCTGAGGATCACAATTCCAAGCCAGCCCAGGCAGCAAATTCTGTGAAACTCTTATCTTTAATAAAGCACCAGAAAACTGGAAGTGGTTCTATGGCTCAAGTGGTAGACTGTTTGCCTTGAGCTGAAGAGCACAGAGACAGCAACTAACCCAGAATTTAAGCCCCACAAATGACAAAAAAAAACAAAAATTAAAATGTCTGCTGTTGATTTCTCATGCCTTTAAATCCTAACTACCCAGTAGGCTGAAATCTAAGGGTTGTAGTTCAAATCCAACCCAAGCAAGAAAATCCATGAGACTTGTTAATGTAATTACAATACTAGGGCTTGAACTTGCCCTGTTTTACACAAGGCTAGATACCGTTCTACTACCCGCAGCTTTTTGGTGATTAATTGGAGATAAGAATCTCAGATTTTACTGCTCAGACTGGCTTCAAATCAAGATCAGATTTCAGCCTCCTTAGATGTGCTGGGCTTTGCATGAGACTTTTCAAAAGAATGAAGCTGGAAGTTTATCTGTGGCTCAATTGGCAGAACTGAGAAAAATCTCTGAGACAGTGGCCAGTCCTTACATATAAAATTTTTCTTTTTTTTAATTTTTATTTTTTATTGT
Organism: Dipodomys spectabilis; assembly: GCF_019054845.1. Classification (NCBI taxonomy): domain Eukaryota; kingdom Metazoa; phylum Chordata; class Mammalia; order Rodentia; family Heteromyidae; genus Dipodomys; species Dipodomys spectabilis. The sequence continues at coordinate 885,349 of NW_024871122.1, forward strand.
GAACATACTGTACAGAGTGGTTACAATTACATGGGCAAGATAATGAGTACATTTCTTATCAAACATTGTAGTCTCCTCCTTTGTTTCCCCTTCCTATCCCTTCCCATCCTCTCCCACTCCCCTACCTAATCCTCCCCGCTACCCCACTTCCCCGCACCAAAGTTGTAAAGTTCATTTTTCGATATAACGACTTGTACATCTCATTGTTGCAATGGGTCCACCTATATCCCTATTTAAACGATTTGTTTTTCCCCTGCCCCTCCACAAATTATACCGACATCAAATACAGTGAAAGCAGGAGTTATACTGAGGGGGGGAGGGACATACAAAGCAACAAAGAAATAATCTTATAAATGTGTTAGAAACAATCGCATGAAAAAAACATTTGAATACATATCTTCGTGTTCATTTCCCTAACATTTTCAAAAGTAAATAATAGTAGTTGTATAATATAGAAAAAAATCAAAAACCATGTTTAATATGATACAAAGGAAAACTATGTTTCTTTTTAAATGTAGCAAATGAGAACATATATAAAGCATAAAGTTTCAAAATGACATGCTGAGAGTAAGGGAAAAAGGAAAAATTTAAAAATTCATGTAAATATTAAATACAAGCTGACATGACCAAAATATAATGTGATCAGAAACTTATCTCTCAGTTATCTATCACTTGCAATTACTTACAAATAATTGTCCCTCCAGTTTCAGTAGCAACCATGGAAATTTAGACATAACCTCTCTATGCAGCCTATACTGTGTAAGGGTCTTCCTGTTTTAGCCTCTTGAATTAGATCTGCAGGCATTGCCCTCATTTTAATATATGATGTTTCCTTTAAAATTTAAAATTAATATTAAAATAATGGATTGTCTGTAAAGCATGACTAAACATCAGAGATCCACCAGAGATCCTCTGAGGGATACAATCAAAATATTAGAAAAGCACCTACCACTCAAGGTAGGTAACAGAAAGAAGATTTAGCATTTTTTGGATGTGCTGGGGATGAACGCAGGGCCTCATGCTTGCTAGGCACGTATAAAATTCAGTGACATTAATTATATCCACACCATTACCTCTATTTGTGAACTATCTTGTTGATACTGATGGAATCCACACAATCATTGAGTAATAATCACCCCAATGACCTGCCCCAGAAATTTTAATCTTCCATTTTCTCTTATAAAATGGTTTAGTCAATGTTTCACATAAATAGTAGATTATTTTTTATGTCCATCCGTGACAGATATATATTAATTGCAGCATTTTTGTGGATGTCATAATCCATTAATGCTTACCTCATATTTTGTAAACCTGTATATCTGATAGACAATCCAGGTAATTCCAGCTTCTGACTATTGTGAACTTTGCTGTTATTATTGGCATATGAGCTATTATTTTTTTCTTTTCAGTTCTTTTGGTTACGCAATGAGCAATGGAATTGCTGGGTAATGTGGTAATGCTATGTTATGTTAGAAGAATGTGTCATATTGTACAATAATTGCTATATCACTTTTCATGAGCACAGAAATGTACAAAAGGCCAATAAAAATGTATTTCAAATGTATTTCAAACCTTCCACAGATGTGCCCTAAAAAATCTTTTTTTTTTTTTTTTTTGCTTTTTACTTGCTTTTATTTAGGCCATGCAGGCCTGGAGCTATGTAGCCTTGTCCAGAGCTGAAGTGAGAACAATTCCAAATGACACTGACCTAGCCTCCAAAAACATTTAATCTAGTAGCCATTTTCTCTAGAGATAAAATTTAGTGATTATATGCATTTTTACTCTTCTAAAATAAGGTTTTGAATTTTAAAATGACTTACATAAATGTAACGCCTCTGTGTACCTTCTTTTTATTAAGAAGAAAAATTATATTTATATATATATATTTTATATTTATATTTATAAAGGACAAAAAAGCTTCTCAGCAGGAAATTACATTACAATCACAGTCTGATTCTGACCCAAGCACATAAAATACAATACAAAAAATAATACAATAAGAGCTCATCTAAAGTAAAATGAAGAGTAAGGCCAGGCGCAGAGGTCAAGTGGTAGAGCACTAGGTTGCCCAGCACCAGCCTCTGAATCAAAACCGCAGTATTGCCAAGGGATAAAATAAAGTTAAGGAAACATGCAGATAAAATATGATGGACAACAAAGAGGGACACACCTGTAATCACAACACTTGGGAGACTAAGCAGTAGAATTATGAAATTAAGATCAGACTTGGCTACATAATGAGACTGCATCTTAAATAACACAGAATAAAATAAATCAAACAAAAATTTTAATGACTAGGTTGTAGTTTAAGTGTAATTAAAGTAGTTTTGTATGCACAAAAATTACATGCTTTGATAACTACAACTTTCAGTTTACACTGCAGTACAAGGTGCTCAGTGGCTGGAATCCCTCCTGAGGAAATCTATGGCAGTTGATGCACTTGTATTCTTGGCTGGACTGAGGGTTTTGCTAGGCAAACAGTGTTTTGATCTCAATTCGTGGATCCCACTTACAACTCTTTTTTTTAGTACACCACCTACAAATCTCTCCCATCTCAATAACAGGGCCTTCTGGCTTTCAAGTGAAGTTATCTTTGATATCTCTTAGGGTTCTCCTCCACTTTGTCTGGAACTGCTCTGTTCCTGAGCCCACATTCAGCAGCTTATTCTGAGAAGAGTTGTAACTATATGCTAGCCATCTCTATCCATTGCCATCTCCACCTCAAATTAGTCTTTGGTATCAGTATGAGTCTGGTCAGAGGATAGAGCCATTCTGGGCTGGCTTTGAACCATGATCCTCAGACCTCAGCCTCTTGAATAGCTAGGATCACAGGAGTGAGCGACTGGCACCCGGCCATCATTTCTTTCTTCCAGGAAAATTTAGGAGGGTGGAATAGCACAGCAGCACATACATTTGATAGCAACTGCCCCAGGGTGAACCAGATGCTCAGATAAAACCACAGACTTTGATATTGCCTTTGGTATCCAACAGGATATTGTCGGAATTAAGGTCTCAGTGTGTTTCTGTTCTGGTGTGGGTAGTGAACAGCACTTACAATTTGTGTGAAGAGCCTCTTGGTTTCATCCTCTTATAGGCGGCAGGATTTTGAGATCCACCCCAGAAGGTATCCCCTACTGGCCAGTTCCATTGATGAGATATATATACTCTTCCTTCTCCATCACCTGGTACAACCTGATGGTGTGTTTGTGTCATACCTTCTTAAAAATGTCCACTTCATTCTTTAACTGATGACTGGAGGACTCTCGCTGTAATGCCATGGTTGCAGGACCTCCCACCCGCCCCCCAAGAAGACCACCGAGATTCAGACTCTACAGCTGTTTTATATAAACGGGCTGCAGCTTGGGCCTCATCCTACACTCTGACACAGCGGAGCCTAGGAGGAGAGCCCTGAGCTAAGGATTTGCAGGTCTTATAAAGGCACACAATCAACCAAGTGTTTGGATTACCACCACGTGTTGCTTTGCTAGACAGAAACTAGCAACAAGTGGTCACTGTCTCAAACTTTAGCCTTTCAACCCCCCTCCCCCCCCCCCGCACTTGATTTATGGTCCTGAGCCACAATCTTGTGGCTCTGGCCCAAAACTAAACTTCAACAGCTCTTGATCTTGAACGAGTATACCAATAACAATCAGTCCATTTATCTTTTCTTGAGGCGTATGCGGAGTGGTTGGGTAGGATGCTTGGAGACTTCCCATGTTTCCTGATGGTCATCCAGGGCAAAGGGGTCAGCTGGTCTGGCATGGGAGCAGTGGATCCAAGCAGCAATGCCGTCCACCTTAAGGGCAGTGGGTATAGCCAGTAGCACCATGTAAGGTCCCTTCAATCGTGTTTCCTGAGATCGCAAATTGTGCCTTCGAACAAACACCCAGTCCCCTGGTTTAAAAAATGTGGGATAGGAATAGAAGCAGAATCATATAATGCTCTAAGTTGGAGCCACATATCTTATGCACCAGCTGTAAATAGTCAAGCTTACACAGAAATTCAGTATCATCCAAATCAGCAAGCAATTAAGGACAAGCCGATAGGGTGAATTTCTTATTCTAAACAAGGCAAAAGGAAGGAGCGATACCCAGTCTACACCAGTCTCCAAGGCCAATTTAGTTAAGGTCTCTTATAGATTCTGATTCATACCTGCCCTGAACTCTGGGGTCTATAAGCACAGTGCAATTTCCAATCCATCCCCAATGCCAGAGCTATTCGCTGACTTACTTTTGAGACAAAGGCCGGTCCATTTTCTGACCCATTGGGGGATGGGAAGCCATACCTGGGTAGAATTTCTTCCAGGATCTTCTTAGCCACGACATTTGTGTTCTCATGCTTTGTTGGGTAGGCTTCAACCCATACTGAAAAGGTTTCTACAAAAACTAGCAAATTTTTATATCCAAATTTTCCACTTTTAATTTCTGTGAAGTCTATTTCCCAATACACACCTGGCCTATCTCCATAGAAGTGAGCTCCTTTTGTAACCGGCTGATTGGGGGCATTGGTGAGCTGACAGGCTTTACAATTTTTAACAATGTCCTCAAGAGTTGATTCCCTTGCCTAATTTTTACTTCTGAGTGTCAGAGCAAGTCCTGCATTCTTCAGGTTCCCATGTGAGAGACCCGATGGATTCTCTTAAGAATCCCCTTGCCCAATCTTTGTGGCAAAGTAAGTTTTCCCTCACCAGTTTTCCACCAGTCTTTGTTTCCGTCTCTGCCAGGGGGTTTATAGGCCTTGGGAATTTTCTTTATCCACTCCAAGACTTCTTGGGAGTACTGAGGCTCAGGAGGCAAAGCTCGTGGCCCTGGGTCTACTAGAGTCAGTACTTATGCTCTGGGCTGGAGGGCTGCCTCCTTAGCTGCCTGATCAGCCAAGTTATTTCCTTTGGTTATTGAATCAGTTCCCTTTTGATAGCCAGGGCAGTGCATAATGGCAATATTTGCTGTTTCCCATAAGGCCTGGATGAGGCTTAAAATTTCTTGTTTGTTTTTAATAGTCTTTCCCTCAGCTGTCAGCATCCCCCTCTCTTGGTAAATGGCTCCATGGACATGCACGGTGGCAAAAGCATACCGACTGTCTATGTAAATGTTTAGTCTCTTCCCTTTTCCCATATGTAGGGCTTTCGTTAGTGCCACTAGCTCTGCTCTTTGTGCAGATGTTCTCTGGTGGAGTGCTTCTACCCACACTATCACAGTGTCCATGGTGACTGCTGGGCCCGTGTACCTTTTTTCATCTCGAATGAAACTGCTGCCATCTGTGAACCAGGTATGCTCAGCATGAGATAGTGGTGAGTCCAACAAATCTGGCCTCTTTTCCTTGGTCTGGTTTTTCTTTTCATGCTCCATTTTACGTTCTCTTTCCTTCCTTTCCTGTCTTTGCTCCTCTGTCTCTCTTATTGTAAACCTTTCCTGCCGTGGCTACTAGATCCCTAATTATAGACTTTTCACCAAGGCTGTCTAGAGCCTGTAACTTTATGTCTGGTGCAGCTTGATTTATATAGGCAAACATAATCATCTGAGCCGACTTCTGGGTCTCAAGATCATATGGAGTATATTGACTAAAAGCTTCCAAGAGCCGCTCAAGATATGTTGCTGGACTTTCACTTACTCCCTGTCTTACATCATAAACCTTGGCCATATTAGTAGGTCGGCAAGCCACCACCTTGAGACCTGCCAACAAAGCCTGGCGGTACATGAGGAGATGCTCCCTACCTTCAACTGTCTTGTAGTCCCATGTTGGTTGGATCTCAGGAAAATAGGCAGCGATTAGGGCAGGATCCATGATGGGCACTCCTGTGGGGCCACGGATATGTTTGTGGGCCGCCTCTCAGTTATGGTCTCTCTCTTCAGTGGTAAAAAGAACTTGTAAAAGCTGACTGCAATCATCCCAAGTGGGCTGATGAGTAAAGAGAATAGTTTCAAGCAAATGAATTAAATCCTGGGGTTTCTCAGAAAAGGGGGCGTTTTGTATGCCCCAATTGTATAGAGCACTGGTAGAAAATGGGCACTATTGGGTTGCTGTTGACCATCCACATCCACAGTACCTATGGCATGTAGGGATAAAAACAGCTGCATTAGATGAGGGGTTGATCCCACTGCGGGGTTGAGTGACTGGCCCCTCAGAAACTTGAAGGGCAGGTGCCAAGTGTTCTATATCTCCCTCCTCTTGATCATTCTCAGGTTCTGCAAAAGGAACCTGGGAAGGGGAGTATGGGGAAGGAAACATTTCTTCTTCCAAGTTATCTCCCTGAAAAACCAGGGGTACACTTTCTTTTCCTCTTTCTTAGTTTCTTTTTGTAAGTCTAGGGGGCTAGATGGAGTGTTGCCCATGGTTTACAGTCCTGTCAGTCATACAGTCCAAAAAACAATAAACAGTACAAACAAAACACATGCAGGCCTGACAGTTACAAAAAAAATGCTTACAAAGTGGAGATCTCCCAAATTGGTCCACTGACTCCTGTCATGGTGGCTTCCATACCCATGCCCCACAGCAGAAGGAAGTGGGCGAGTTGGGCCTCAGTTAGAAGGCTCTCTTAGTCAGTTCCGTCCCAATACCAAACCAACCCTCGCCCCACAATTCACACGGGGGGGGTTCCAAGGACCCCCCCCCCGCCTCACACAGCAGGGTTCCAAGGACCCCCCCTCCACATGGTGGGGTTCCAAGAACCCCAGCTCCACACAGCAGGGTTATCCCCTCCCCACAAGAGGATATGGGACGTCTCCCAGTTCCTCCAGTGTTGTCGTGCAAGTGGGTCCACTTTGACAATCCTTTACAAATTGGAGGGGCCATCCTCACAAGGGAAAATGAAAGTGAAACAGACAAACGAGAGGACAAGACAAATGAAGAATGACAGTGCTGTTTTACCTTTGGAGTCTGAGGTCTCCGGGGTCTTTGGGAGGTATCCCAGACCAGCCCCTACTAATATGTTATGCCATGGTTGCAGGAACCCCCCCCCCCCGCAAAAAGACCACTGAAAGTCAGACTCTACAGTTGTTTTATTTAAACGTGCTACAGCTTGGGCCTCTTCCTACACTTCGGTACAGCGGAGCCTAGAAGGAGAGCCCTGAGCTAAGGATTTGCAGGTCTTATAAAGGCACACAATCCACCAGGTGTTTGGATTACCACCACGTGTTGCTTTGCTAGACAGAAGTGGTCTAGCAACAAGTGGTCACTGCCTCAAACCTTATCCTTTCATCCCTTCAGGAGTATTTTAATTGCCACTTCCATGTGGGTGAGGTGTGGATAGCCAGCTTCACTTGTCCATTGGTACCATGGTCAATGAGCTCTTTCATCTGGTATTGATTGATGATCTCTTCATTCAAGGATATGGAGGATGATTCTTTGTATTCTTCCATCCTTCTGCTATGATGGCAGGTAGCAAGTCTACCTAAAATTAACTAAATAAAATAATGGAAACACAGAAAAAATAAAAAGAAATACCAAAACCCAACAACAACTCATACCCCCCCCAAAAAAAAATCAGAAAAATCATGAATTTTGCTTTGAGTCAGTCCAGTGTGTCACCAATCAAGAGTTCCTAGAGGTGTTAACTGACATAGGTTGGAGCACAGTGGCTTCCTATATAGACTGCATGACCTCTCAAAACGGAGCTATCACAGCCCATCATAGTGACATCATAGAAGAAATGGACCAATCAGAGTCTGGGCCAGTGAAGTCAGAGAAAAAGTGGACCAATAATAGCTTGCCAGCATTGATACTCTAGCCCATAAGCTTCAAAGACTGTTGCTAAGGACTCCATGTGGGCTTGAGGTTGCTCTGGTCATTGTTATGCCATTCCTGAAACTACTAGGACAGTGGTCAAAGTCCTCTGATCTTGTAGAGGACTCCTGAATCTCATAAATTGCTTCTGTGGAGACACTGGCCAATAGCCTCCATGCTTGATGGCCACCTTATCCTATATTTGTTCCAGCAATGACATGGCAAGAAGACCTCCGTCCTTCTCAAGGACAGCTCTCCTACAATCTGCTTCTGAGGGGACAAGGCCAAGGCTGTCTTTGAGCCACAATCCTCACAATTCACCTTCCTGAGTAGTTAAGGTTATATGCCTGAGCCATCGTTAGGTACTTAGCTCATCTCTCACATTTGGGGGAAGTATATATATTTGTTAGAAAGGTTGGTATTAGATATGTCCTTTTAACACCTTAAATGTGTTGCCCTTGCTGTCTAATATTTAATCTAGTGTCTGATTAGAAATTTGTCATAATATGATTGAAGATCCCTTGTTTGGTTTATTTTTAATTTCAATTTAATTTTATTGTAAAGGTAATGTACAGAGGGGTTACAGTTACATAAATAAGTACATTTCTTATGGAAGGAACATTGTTATCTCTTCCATCAATTTTTTTTGTATGCTCAAAAAAAGAACTACTGATGCTTTTGCTGTTGCTATTGATCAATGGGTACTTTTGCTTTCTTTGTTCATGCATTTTTATAAGAAAATTTATATGCAGAGGGTTTACAGTTACTTAAGTCATCTAGAGTACACTTCATTTAATTTTCTAAATTTCAAATTTTGAACTTAAATATTTTCTTCTGTTTCTTTAGGGTAATTCTTTTTTCAGAGTTGTAGGACTAGTTAATATAATTTTGCATGATTTTTACACATGTAAATTATTCAGACACATATATTTTGTTTTTAAAATATTTATAATGTGAATATTTAAAAATTATTCTTCGAATTTTTTTCCTGAGGTAATCACAAGTCATATATATGTCTAGTTACTTTAAAAAATACTCTTACTACTTGGCACCAGGGGCTCCCACCTCTACTCGTAACTACTGAGGAGGCTTAAGAATAGAACCAGACCGAAAGTTTAGTGGACCTCCTTCTCAATCTATAGCTGGGTGCATTGGATCATTTCTACCACACTGCACTATCTACAGGCTAAGATTGGAAGGACTGCGGAATCCAGGCCAGCCAAGGTAGGAAGCTAGACAAGTTGGTCTGCAACTCTGATGCCATTGATGATAGGAAGGCTAAAATGACAGATCAGGTGCATGTTCTTGTGGAAAGGGAACCCCTATCCTAAAATTAACCACGGATATGACGCCTGCCTAGCAAGAGCAATAACTCAAGCGAAATCCCCACAGTTTCCCACAACCAAAATAAGTATATACATTAACATACAAAAACTTAGTAGAATCTGTTCTTTGCTCTAATATCAGCTTTATCTGATTATCATATGATGTCACAGAATAGGTTCTTTATTAAACTTAAGATATATTTTAAAAGACCTAGAAAATTCTTTCTCACTTATTAAGTGCAAATGTATGGCAAATTGTCTCATTTCTTACATATTTGACTATCACTATAAATTCAGCTTATGATTATTATGAATAGTAACATATTCTGATTAATTACTTTACTTTGTAACAGTTTTTAAACTTTTTGCTTCTCTACTGAAGTTTAATTATTAAACCAACGTCAACTACTGGGGAAATACATGGACACCTCATTCCGACTGGTACTCAAAGTCTCTGGTTAGGCAATTCTGATGAAGACAAGGAAGAAGATGAAAAAGTGAGGAATGGTATCATTTGTAAGAAAAAAATGGAGAAGGATCCAAGCAAATTTCTTCTTTGGCCTGCTGAAATTAATCGACTTTCTACAGTGTGGCGAAAACTTTCCAAAAAGGCCACTCGTGTGAATACTAGGGATGACGATGAGTATACCGCTCTTCATCAAGAAACCTACAGTTGACACTGAGACATTGTCCATGAGTTGGTGGCTCGAAGCAGATATTCATGCAATAACTGTGAATGGCTGGACACACCTGCACAGTGCTTATACGTGGAATAATACCAGTGTGGCTTCTTTCTTACTTCATCATGATGCAGATACCAATGTCTAAACGAAAGGCCTCTTGACCTCCTTGCATCTTGCTGCTGGGAATAGAAACAGCAAAGATTTGTTTGATCTCCTTCTTTTGAACCATTATTTTAAACCAGGTCTGAAGAACAACTTGGAAGAAACTGCATTTGATACTGCCAAAAGATAACTATGTATGACTACCTCTTTGAAGTTGTGAAAGGCTGTACAAATTGTTCTCCTATGTCTTAATGATTTGGTTAAGTTACTTAAATTTCAAAAATGCGAGTCCATCCTTTGTCTCTGTACAAAATATTTTCACAATACAAAGCAACAGCAATATCTTACTTTAAAAATTCATGGATTCCATGGTATTCTTCCAAATGAATTGCCTGACTTTGATGTCAAAATATGTTCAAGAGTTGTTTGTATACATCTATAATGATTTCTGTAGAGCTTGTGATTTTTTAAATCAGAAATAATTTTACCATATTTGTTGAAATGAGTAGTACAGAACCTGAATATATTTCCAGTGCTTGTCTGAAGAAAGTATATTTTAACATATTCTGTATTCTGTTTGTAAAATGTCCATAATCTATTTCATTCTCTCCTAGATATAATACTTTGAATACTACATTGTTATATATTATATAAATGCATTAATAAATGTGTCCTTACAGATTGCATTCCATATATAAACAGTTTAAGATTCTTTTTTTTTCCAAGGTCCTTATACTATTTTATTTCTTTGGGATAAAATTAAAATGTTATCTAATGTAAAAGTTTTGTAAAGGTTATGCTATGTAAAGACCTTTCTAAGGTGAAGATTTAATACACTGATATCAAACTAACTTTTAATTATATGAATCACATATGTTGTTACACTTGTATTTTTGTAATCAACTTTTTAATAACTGTTTGTAATTTCTAGCAACTGAAGAATGAAAAATATGGAATAATTCGCATATTTTCATATCATCCTTGTCCAAGTGGCATGTTAATCTCCATATTGTTGTAATTTATGTATACGTGCTGCCGAAGCATGTAGTATCCTGTATATTTAAGTAGGTAATGATGCAATCTCTATACAGGCATATATCCTTGGTTGTCTATTTGTAACAAGGAAACCTTATTGTTACTAACAATGCTACTGATCTTATTTCTCTGAAGTTCTGTGTATAGTGGAAAAAACATATTGTTCGGTAGATTGCTCACACTTGCATTTTTTTGCCAATGACTATTTTAAGTCTTTTTCATTTTAAATTTGATCATACTTTGAAGCCTTTATAGCTAGGCTCAAAGAGATGGCTTTTCAAGTACTTATTTATCAACTGAGTTAGCTTTGTGGAGCTAATGGATTCAAAGTAAGCCTTGCTGAAGAGCTACTTCTAAACTTTTGCAGCTTAAAATTTCCCAAATGAGGTCTTACTGGCACAAATGTCTAATGACCCTTTACCCTTCTTCCATGTAGTAACAGACCAAACAGAATATCTTACCCTGACAGCAAAGATTATCTTACTGGAACAAAACTATCTTAGTTACAAGGGATCATAGAGAAATAAACAGTTCTGACTAGAAAGTATTTTATCAAAATGTAATTGTTTATTATACCTACCATTTCAAAAATAGCTAAAGCCAAGAAGGTGAAAAAAAATTGTTCTTATGCATGATTACCTAATGTCCTGACCTGTCTACCATCCAACCAGGCAGGAACATAAACTACTGAATTTATATCACCAAATATTTCCATAGATCCAGAAGAAGTCCATATTTTTCTCCTTGATATTAGGCCTTAAATTGGTAATGTTTTAATCACAGTGTTTCCTCTTGCCTCTAGGCTGTAAATCTACAAATGGTAAAGCTTTAGGTCTAACTCTACCAAACTCTGAGGTAGAGATAATGGAATAATACTGTAAAACAGAGTTGCCTTTGATACCCTAACCACAACAGAACAATGAAAAACATTTCCTTATATTACATATAGTTATATATTTTGTATTTATATGTGCTAATTTTATGTTTCACACAATGAAACTTACTAGAATTAATCGATAATTTGACAAATAAATTGATATTTATTGCAATAAATAGATTGGAATATAAATAATTAGGTTTAGAATATATATTAGAATATAAGAAGTATCAATGCAATGTCTTCGGTATAAACTTGTGATACCTTCTAAGTGTTCTTAGTCTACTGAATTCACATGGTAAAAAAAAATGTTGTTTTCCTCTAATCTGCAAGGAATTTTACTCTGCTGCTCTGTATATTGTTTTAACTCCCTGGACCCAGAATGGATTTCTCCATATTTCTGATCATACCCAAATTTTGCTGATATGATATCCAAAAGGTATTATTATTCTACAGGACCCACGCGTCCTAGGATCCCAGGTCCCAGTTATCTGCATCATCAGATAACAAGGGCAAGTCTTCTCACCTAGGCCCATGCAACATGCCAACAGAAAGTAATTGAAGACTCATCTTAACTTTTCATTTCTTATAATAATTTAGGGCCCCAATTACACAGGGTTTAGCAGTAAGCAATTGTGAAATGCAAGGCAACTTAAAATGAAAGATGAGATCACAAAATCTGAGAGAAACTACTGTAATTCACACTTTCAATTTACAGATGACCAGCCCATACGAGTGAACAAGATCACAAATGTCACAAGAATATCTTTAATACCCCTCTCCTAATGATTAATGAAAGATTTTAGTCCAGTATAAGTAGGCCAAAAAATAGTTCCTGGAAGGATAAGATCCATAATTTGTCTACCAAGTCTCGGAAAACTTGAATTAGAAGTCAAATAGCATTAAGAAAAACATTAATTGAGAAGATCCTTAGTGCTTCAAAACACTGGTACTTCAGTAAAACTTGGTTATGTAGTATAAAAAGGTTGTCATTCTCAAATCAATGGTAAACTATATTTAATCTTCTGAAAATATATTCCTTTTAAAATAATGTTTTTAGGGCGTCCGGGCGTAGGGCCTGATCTCTTGGCCTAGGCGCTGTCCCTCAGCTCTTCAGCTTAAGGCTAGCACTCTACCACTTGAGCCACAGCACAACTTCCAGATTTTTTTTCTTTTTGGTTTTTTTTCTTTTTGTTTTTTTCTTTTTGATTTTAAAAGATCAAGAATATTTGCCTTATCATGTTGTTTGATGTTTTCCTTAAGAAATATGACTTCAAGTCTTGAATATGGGTACTCATCAGAGATGTGACAAACATAAAATCTGTCTTCTATTTCTATCATATTCCTCCACAGTAATAAATTTTAGTTTTCTTCTTTTCCCAAAAGTTATAGGTAGTAGAAAATATTATCCCATGTAAAATAAAATAATCACAAACCTTTGTACAAAGCCATTTATAAAAACTGCTAGTTAGCAAAACATTCTAAACCATTTTTAAACTTTCTTGTTGACTAAAGATTAATCTTCCAAATGTCTAGGTCCTTCATGTCTCCAGTCTTTCAAATTGTTAATGCAGATAAATTAATTATGGAAATATAAGCTGATATCAGTTCAAGTATATGCAGGTTTGAAATGCCATGGAATGTATATAAACCTGTCAAAGTATGAACAGACAGTTTAACAGAATGACTATCAAGAAGTTGAAACCAGAGAAGAATATTAGTAAAAACATAGAATGAATGAAAAATTAAAAAGTGGCAAGTACAACTAGAATACTCAATGTACACATGTGATAAAGGAAGTGGTAAATCTGAAATAAATCTTGGAGAAGGGGTTGGTTGAGAATGATAGGAGTGACTCTGATCCAGGAGCACTGGACAATTACATGGACATATTTAATTGTAACACACTACCACAACCTTTTGAAATTCAGTTAAAAACACAACAAAAACCAAACACACAAATGTCACAACCAAACAGCAATCTCTAGAGAGTATGAATATGACCTCTCAAAATTTTAAATATTTAATCAAAGGCAGTATGGGAAAAGCAAACCAACTGTTCAAAGAGGGCAGTTTGGGGTAGGGGAGAATTTTGAACAGATTTAAATAGATTGTCTAAGGTTATAAATCACCTACATCTGCAGCAAATATTTTCTAATGGGAGATCTCTTTGTCTGAACTGGATATTCCAGTCCTGAGAGACACTTGATAGCTGGTGAATATAGAATGGAAGAAACAAGATCAAAACCCATTAGTCCATTGGAGAGAAAACAGTCCTCTATGTTTTCTCTCATCTCTCTTTACTACTATTTTTCGTACTTTTCAGTCAAGTGATTTTGAATTATGTCTTTCCTTCTTTGTTCTGGCAAAGTAATCGGTCAATGTAATTCACTAAAGATTATTTGCCATTTTTTCTATTATGCTGTTTACTTGTCCAAGCGAGTCCATTAAACTTCCCTCTTGCATTTGGTTGCCACGAAAACCCAACATCTATGATAATGAGAACAACTCTCATGTAAAACATTGTCTCCAAAAAACCAATCCAAGAAGCTGTGATCACAAATATTTAGCTATACTTTTTTGTTCTTTTACCTTGAAAGTCTTCTTGTGTCTAAAGTGCCCGCAAAAATAAGTACTCCACCACTTTTTGGTTCAATTACTTCTAACCTTAAAGATAGTTTGCTAACAAGATGCTTAGAGGAAACCGAAGAATACTCCACTTTTATATTTTCACTTAAGACTCTCTTAGATACCATATCAGGAACAGTGAAGTTATTCTTTGCAAAATTACTTCAATAGATTATTTTTCTCTTGGTCTTGCATTTGCTTAACAAGATGTATGGAGGGGCTGGGAAGTTAGCTCAGTGGTAGAGTACTTGCCTTGCATGCTCTAGGCCCTGGGTTCTATTCCTCAGCACCACATAAGAAAAAAAGCCGGAAGTGGCGCTGTGGCTCAAGTGGTAGAGTGCTAGCCTTGAGCTGAAGAGCTGAGGGGCAGCGCCCAGGCCCAGAGTTCAGGCCCACGACCAGACCCCCCAAAAAAACAAAAAACAACAAAACAAGGTGTATGGAGAAGAATAGAGTTAAATCACCCATACCATGGATGACAGTGTCTGTTACAAAGGACAATACTTCTATGTCCTATTTCTATGTCCTCCTCTTAGCTCTTACCTGATTTCCAATTAATCACAGCTTCTTGGCTTAAAGTCTAGTGAAGTGGAAGGATTATAAGGCCTCCCCCACTGCTACGTCTTCATGGTTTCTCTTTTAAAACTGTTTTATTTGGATGTGGAATTTATTTTTATGTCTTCATTCGATCTAGTGTGCATTGAAGTGAGCCAAATAGGCTCTGTAAAACCACTTTAGGTAGCAAAAATATTAAGACAATCTATTTAAAAAAGTTTTGGCCTCCCTCCACTGCTGAAGCCAATACGCTTAGCTAGGGCTTCTAAGAACACTGTTTTCTTACTTTTTCCATTTGCTCTTCTTTTCTGATCCCAAAACTTTTTGGCTTATGTAATAAGAGAAGTCTTCACTGTCTCATGTTAATAATGATATTATATTTTTGAGCCACTTAGAAATGTGAAATCATTGGTTTGAAGTATCCAGATTTTTTTCTGTTTCAGTGTTTTATGTGCAAAGACATTGTAGAAAGTATTATAAACAGAAATGTGTAAACCCAATACCTTCTTTCATTGTGGAGGGCACTTTCTCCCTAAATAGTTTGACCCCAATTATCTTTTTCAGAGAATTACTGTTTGGTAAGTAAAGGTCAAATCACAATTTTGATGTCTTTTTTTAAAGTACTTTGAATTTAAATTCCACTACAACCTTGTTTCACACAGTAAGAGTATATTTCTTGGGTAAGGACAATTCTCAAGGTTACCTACAGGATTTACAGCAAGGTTTGTGAGGTTTGTTTGTTTAGTGTGAAAAAGAGCCATCTTCACCCACATTGCTCCCTCTGAGCTAAGTCTCCATGGATTTCTTTGCATGAAAGCCTATTCTCCCAGGCAATTTAAAAAAAATTTTAATAGGCTAACTTGTTAAAAAGTTTGAACAATTAAAATTTACCTGTCATAACTTTAAAACTCTTTTGAAATTCCTTTAACAGAATCCTAATTCCACCTTTACCATCAAAAACAGTTAATATGTTGTTTTCATGATATCGTGTCCATGCAACTATTATTTTCCAGGGCCTTTGTTATGCTATATATATGAGCATATATGCTGATGCTAAGCAAAATGAAATCCAAGATATGGAAACAGAGATTTTTATTTGTGGTTGTTGTTTTTAATGTACTATGTGATTTCTATTTTCTTTTGGCATTTTTCCCTATGGTTTATTCCCTGCTGTATTTGATTTTGATACCCTGTGTATTGGTATACATTTACCTTAATTAGGGAAGGGAATAGGAACAACAAAATGGCGAGAAACAGGACAAAGGGCAAACCAATGCAATAGAAATGCTCACAAGACAATATGATGGAAATGTACATTACAACTTGTAAGGGGTATTGTGGTGAAGGAAAACTGTGAGAAAAATGAGAAAGGGGATAACAAGTTTGAAACATTATGTATTCACTACCTTACAATTTTTGTAACTCCACTGTACATAACTTTGACAAGAAAATTAAATTAAATAAATAAGCTACATGAAATAAAATTTCACTGTATTGGTATAGTAGATATTATTATTTTAGTAACTTTTAAAAATCAATACTATTTGGCATTAAATATGAATTAATTACCCTTTTTTATCAGAGGGCCATCAACTTGAATGTTATCTAACTAGACAATATTTTCACAATATACTTGCCAATATTTTGAAAAAAGAATAAATTTAAACTTTCTCATACTAAAACAGAAAACAGTTTCATTCTATGGAAACCCATAACTTTTAAAAGTAAATAAGTTGTTAAGAGGACAGAATATATGTGTTCTTCAAAATTCCTATAACTAATAACTACTCATTTTCAAATTCTGAGCATTCCTACCTGAGAGCTTCAAAACAGTACCTGTTTGCATGTTATGTAATTCTGCAATAGATTCATATTCCAATGGGTTGCTACAGATTGAGAAGTAAACAGAAAATAGCCACATTCTGGTAAAGGATAAAACTATGAAGCATCTGTAATAATTCATTCTTCAAGAGTAAACAATTGTTTATCAGAGTAAGCTATTATTTCTATGACCATTAATCCGAAGATTCATGCCATAAAGTCATCCTAGCCCAACAGTTTCCAAGGTGTAGAGTGCACCTCAAATTTCCCTTAACTTACATCACGAATAGCTTATCTCTATTGTGAAAAAATACTATACTTCTGCTAATGTGATGCCTTCCATGTTCTTGAAAGAATACCACAATAAACTGCATTGCATCATTTTCCCCCACTGGTATTCTTGAGATGAGAACATTTGCAAATATTATTCATATTTATACTTTTTTAACTATCATAGATATTCAGGATGCTAAAAGCGCAATGTTACAGTTCAAAGCCCACCCAGGCAGGAAGGTTCCTTAGATGTTTATCTCCAATAAACTTCTCAGCAAAAGCCAGACAGAAGTGGCACTGAGATTGAAGTGGTAGGGCACAAGCCTTGAGCATAAACAGGCTCAGAGACAGTGTTCAGGCCCAGAGTTCAAGCACTAGGACAAACCAATAAAACAAAAACAAAAATGAAAACAAACCCCAAACCTAGCATTTTTCTCATTGTATACAGAGGCACATAATTAAGGAAATTGCTTCCTGTGTTACATAGGTGGAAGAAAGAAGATGTCACACAATTATTCTCCTCATACTATGTTATACCAAAGCCTCAAAAATTGCTTTTTCTAAATTTATAAATTAATATCATCCATTTCTTGGCAACTCTGTCTACATTATTCACATTATCATTTTATACATGAATTGTTGGAATTATCTATTAACTAATTTCTAATTATATCTCTCTTGAAAGAATATTCTAGGCAAGTAGACTGCAAGAATCATTTGTGAATTTGTCAATTAAACCCTCTACTTAAAAATAATTTTGGCGCTGGGAAGGTGGCTCAGTGGTAGACTGCTTGCCTTACATGCATGAGGCCCTGGGTTCGATTCCTCAGCACCACATAAGAAAAAAACCCGCAAGTGGTGCTGTGGCTCAAGTGGTAGAGCACTAGCCTTGAGCTGAATAGCTGAGGGACAGTGTGCAGCCCCAGAGTTCAGGCCACACGAATGACAAAAAAAGAAAAGAATTTTGTAGTATCCAATAGAATATGAAATTACAAACAAAACCAAAATATTTATTTTAAATCTCAATTCTAATTTAGCAACATTTACAAAGTCCTACATTAGACAAACTTTGCTATTTCTCCGGCTTAAGCTTTTATAATCCTTCATAATTTCTTTGGAATCCAACAGAATGATGATTATTTACTTTGTCAAATTTTGGAAGGTATTCATGAGTCATTTTGCATCTAAGAGTATTCTGTAATGGAGAGAGAATTTAAAACACAAGTGAGGATTATATATGAGTTGCATTTCAATAGGTAACCTGACTTCTCAAAAAATGACAAAATTATCCCAACCTTCCAACAGTGTATTCCTTTCTTGTTTGGTTTGTTTTATTTAGACAAAATTATACTAACTAGTCCAGGGAAGGTATCACTATGTAATTCCACTCTCTAATCTTCTGTTTTAGTCTGAGTGCTAGAATTCTAGGCTTATATTACATTGCCCTGCCATAGTTTCTTGTTTTATTCAATCTAGATACAGATTAGAAATTCTGAATTTCTCCAGTGATATTACCCACTACACTGCTCAGACTGTTCCTGTACTATTTTCAAACATTTTCTAACATTTGACACAGGATATGAACATTTTCAGATGCACCTGCGGGGTCTCTGATTCATTCCTCAATGTGTCCGATACCTTTAATAATGATTACTTGACTCTCTTACTATCTCTAGTCCCTACCTATGTAATATTCTCAAACATTTTTGAAAAAAGTAACTTGAGGACTTTCTAATATTAAAAATTATCACATGATTTTAGTCTTACTCAGGACATATTTTCTATTGTTTTCAAGCTTTTCTACATATTATGAGTCATTTCATTTGTGTTTTGTGTGTGCACATATAAGTGCCTCAGTGTGTATGTGTATGTTTGTATGTATGTATGCAAAAGCCTCAATCTCTTATTCATCAATCTTGCTCATGACTGGTATTCCATCACCTGAGCCATTCTTCCAATCCAGCTTTTGGCTCCTCAATTATAGGTACTGTTGCAAAGTCTGCTCTACCCTAGCTGGATGCAAACTGAACTATGCAGACTCCTTTACATTCTTAGGTTTTATTTCTCCAGGAGTATCAACTTTTAAGCTATAAACATTTTTGTGAGTGTAAGTCTATGCTGCAGCCCAGGTTTGTAACTCAAGAATTCATATAAAGATAGATGAATATACCCATTACATACCCTGAGTGTATACTGTTAGAAATGTGATCATAAGCTGAGTGGTGGTGAGATCTAAGGATGGGGGTTCAAAGCGAGCCCGGGTAGGAAAGTTCCGGAGACACTTTTCTTCAATTAACTACAAGAAAACTGGAAGTGGCACTGTGGATCAAGTAGAGCATTAGCCGTGAGCTGAATAGCAGAGGAACAGTGCCCAGGCCCAGAGTTCAAGTGCCAAGACCACCAACAACAACAATAAATATATAAGGAAAGAAAAAGAAATATCATCTTAGCCAGCAGTTCAGTGCTAGTATAAGCCCTATTCTCTCAAGATGGATTTTTTTCCAGTGAAGTCCATGCTCTTATATCTGACTTGCATTGGAACCAGAATTATACTTCCATTCTACTTTCTACATAGTTGTGTGATTAGCAAGCGTGATTTAGAAAGAGAGTGGCCTCATACTTCGTGTTCCACTTAGGAGTAATGCTTTCTCTATATCACTCCCATAAATCTACATACGGGACTTGGCTTTATTGTTTCAATGTTGTCTTATTTGTAGAGTCTTCTATAGTGTATTGAACCCATATACTTTAACACAGAATTTCTCTTTCTCCTATTATTGCTATAGTTTCCCTTACTGTTAACTCAAATACACTTGGGAAATAATGTGCTGTACATACACTCACAAAAAGAATGATCTAAGAACCTTCTTTCCATTTAAAATCCACTTTAATTTACAGAGACCTTACAAAGATTGAACTCAATATACTCATGGATAATATATTTATAAGCAATATAAATTTCATATGATCTCTTTACTAAGTTTTCTCTGAAACACGTGTTACCTCAGGTCCAATGGTGTCATTGTGTTATTTCAGTGAAGCCAGAAAACATTCATTATACCTCAAGAAGCACCATCGATTGTTACTGGAAGTAAAGGAAACTGGATATGGAAACTGATCCCAGAAGAGGAATGGAACATAGAGGAATGACATAGTTCAAGTTAACTTGTGCTTTCCTTTTTACTGTACAAGAAAAGAATCATAAGGCTTGAAGGAAACTCTGTCCTGGACTTTTTCGACTATGTTCTTTTCTCATAAAAAACTTTTCTGTGAAGTTATAGTTGAGAGTATTACAAAAAGAAATAATGTGCCATTTGAAAGCCATCATAGAAAAAAGGAAATAACGTTGTTTTAAATGTGTTCTACTGCAAAGAAACAAAGACAGGGAGGTTTTAAAGTGCCTTACAGATGGATATTTCACCCCAGAGATGAATCTCTATTTGCAGGAGTCAGTTATCAATTTCTTTAGCCTGGTCCTGAGTTCTCCAGAGCAATAAGGATTCCAAAAAGCAGGATCCAGTGAGTATGATCACCAAAAGGACCCTCTTGTCAAATGAGTACTCCTTTAAGGAGGGTCCCAAAGAAATATCTGGGTTTTTTGTTTGCTTGTTTGTTTAGTTTGTGCTGGTTCTGGGGCTTGAACCCAGATGCTGGACCCTGTCCCTGAACAGTTTTCTTTCCTGCCCACCTGCCCCCAAAGCTAGTACTCAACTGCTTGAGCCGAAACTCTACTTGTGCTTTTTTGGTTTTTAATTAGAAATGAGTTCGACACACTATCTTGCCTGGGTTAGCTTTGAACTAAGATAGTAAGAAAGCTAAGTGACATCAACTGAATAGACTTCTCTTTTGAAACAACTAATATTTGATGACGTTTTTTGTAAAGCTAATATTTGACAATTTTTAAAAGTAGAGAATATGTCCAACAAAGAAGCCATAAAGTAAATAATTCAGCAAAAGTAGGTGCATTAAATCATTTTGGAATTTATTTTTCTGCTTAGGAAGATTATTAATCTTGTCGTTCCTTTGGGGGAAACAAGTCATATTTCACTTTATTTGTTGTTCGTGGGGCTTCAACTCTGATCCTGGGCGCTGTCCCTCAGCTCTTCAGGTCAAGTAGAGTGCTCTACTACTTTTGCTACAGCACCACTTCTGGGTTTCTGGTGTTTAATTGAAGATAAGGGTCTCATGGGATTTCCTGACCAGGCTGGCTTTCAACCACAATCCTCTGGTCTCAACATCCTGAATAGCTAGTATTACAGGCGTGAACCACCAGCACCTGGCTCATATTTGCATTTATGTGCACTGAATGACACTATGTAGACAAACAATGGAAATTTGAACCAAATGATGCCATTGCATCTTTTCAGAAAATTTGAGGTAGCAATAAGTATGTCCTCCTTTTCCATTCTGTTACATTAATGACTCATTAGGTATGGACTCCTCCATTAGCATCCTCTACCATTTATATAGGTGTATTTAGTATCAGGAAATGTTCATAGAGAAATATAGAAAGACAGATTTTTAGAAAGCAAAGGATATCGAGTATGAAAGAACAGCATAGAGATATACATTTATAACAGAGATTAAGAACCAGCCTAAGAGATTTAGAATGCTAAAGGCAATGAGGAATAAGCCTAGTTGAAAACTAGTTCTTCAATAACCAAAATTGTTTTCTAGAACAATTTTTGGTATACCTTAGTTACTATCATTTATTCCTTCGATCTGGAGTTATTTTTTCTCTTGTGTCACAACTGTTAATTAGCCTCTGCCTTTTTGTTGCAGTCACTGAGCAAAAAGTTTTCCAAATGTCACTTAGATTACCCTTCTCTTTGTGATTAGCAGTGACCACACAAAATCCTGGAATCTTTGAATTTCCAGAATTAATCTTCACCTGACATCTAAGCACATTCCTGGCATTAATTGCTGTGACCTAATGACAAAAACTTTTTTTTCAACACAGTATTATAAGTAAAATACATGAATTAGGGACTATTGTCAGGTGTCAGTTTGGAAGGAGCAATTATATATTCAAAGTATGGATCCTTTATTTTGCATTTACTAATTTTTTTCTTTTTATATCTGAAAATACTGTACAGAGGGGTTACAATTACATGGGCAAGATGAGTACATTTTTTTATCAAGCATTGTATCCTCCTCCTTTGGTTCCCCTTCCCACCCCCTCCCATCCTCCACCTGCCCCCAGAACCAATCTTCCTTCCCACCCCCCCCACAAAAGTTGTAAAGTTCGTTTTTGACATAACGACTTGTACATCTCATTGTTGCAATGGGTCCACCAGTATCCCTATTTAAATGATGTGTTTTTTCCCTTCCTCTCCACAAATTATACCATTATCAAGTACAGTGAAAGCAAGGATTATACTCTGGGTGAGGGACATACAAAACAACAAAGAAATAATTTCATAAATGTGTTAGAAACAATCACATGAAAGAAAAAATCACGTAAATACATATCTTAGGGTTCATTTCCCTAACAGCAACTTATCTGATCTTTTCTGCTTGACTCAGACATACACTAGTTATTGCAAATAAGGGAAACCCAGGACTTTCTTTCTTTCTTCCTTCCTTTCTTTCTTCTTTCTTTCCTTCCTTCTTTCTTTCTTTCTTTCTTTCTTTCTTTCTTTCTTTCTTTCTTTCTTTCTTTCTTTCTTTCTTCCTTTCTTTCTTTCTTTCTTTCTTTCTTTCTTTCCTTCTTTCCTTCTTTCTTTCTTTCTTTCTTTCTTTCTTTCTTTCTTTCTTTCTTTCTTTCTTTCTTTCTTTCTTTCTTTCTTTCTTTCTTTCTTTCTTTCTTTCTGTCTGTCTGCTTGTCTGTCTTTCTTTCTTTCTTTATGTCTGTCTGGCTTTCTTTCTTTCTGTCTGTCTGTCTTTCTTTCTATCTTTCTGTCTTTCTTTTTTTGCTCAAGGCTAGCATTCTACCACTTGAGGCACAGCATCACTTCTAGTGTTTTTTTTGCGTATGTGGTACTGGGGAATTGAACCCAGGGTTTCATGCATGCTAGGCAATCACTGTACCATGAAGCCACATTCACAGAGCCCTAAATGACTTTCTTAAGATGGCTTTACATTTTCATTCCATAGCTATATCATAATTTTGGCCACGTGCTAGAAAATGATGTAAAAAACAATACAATACAGTAAGTCCAGGAAGGTTGGATGGAAAATGAATAACTGTCATGGTCTAGGCAGGGCACAGAGGGGCTTACATCATGGAGCTCTTTCAACAGTCTGAGCTAGACAGCTCCTGACCCACAGCCCACCTCCTGAATGAGAGGGCTACCTTAGGTTCCAGCCACATAGGGACACTGGGCCACCTCATCCAGAAAACATTCAGCCAGTTACTATGAGAGAGACGAAGAAAGAAAATCAGAATTATGCTTAAGTTGGGTGCCGGTGGCTCAGAACTCTAATCTTAGCTATACAGGAGGCTGAGATATGAGGATCAGGGTTCATAGCCAGTCCGGGCAGGAACGTCTGTGAGACTCTTATCTTCAAACAACCACCAGAAAACCAGAAGTGCGCTCAAGTGGTAGAGCACTAGCCTTGAGCTGAAGAGCTCGGGAACAGCGCCCAGGCCTAGAGTTCAAGACCCACAACTGACAAGAAGTGGATTCCCACCACATGAAGTGGACTGAATAGCACCCATTGTCCCAGGGAGCATGGTAGAGAAGACAGGCTGAGCTTCCTGTGACCTTGAGGTCATAAGTAGGTCACCCAGCTTCTCCGTGCATCTGTTTCCTCATCTGCAAAACTCAACATAGTAAAGGATCCCCTTCCTCATGGGGATAGGGTAATGATGAAAGCCATGTTTTGTTTCATAATCCCACACCTGTTGCACAATTAATAACAGATCTCACCTGAGCACTTTCTGGGTATCTTCCTGTCATATGCTCACAGAATTGTCGAGAACCTTATCTGAAGGATGCTCCCTCTGTGCCTAGCCATGCTCCACAGATCCCTCTGTATAAATCCCTTGTTTCCTCACAACTGTCCTGTGAGGAGACTGAGGTCCGATGGTTTCATCACTATCCAGAGTTTCACCTGTGGTCAAGAATCTGCTGGCATGGACTAAAAGTTTAGGATAGTCTATCTAAACCAATAACTGAGCATGGCGCTACATGTCTACCATCCCAACTACAGAGGACCATGCTTGGTGGAGCATACCTGTTACAGATAGGAGGACCCTGATCCAGCACAGCCTGAGTCTCTATTGAGCCTCTTTCTCAGAAATGCCCAAGACAGAAAGGTGGCTCCTCAGAGCCAGGGAGAGGAAACAAGCAGGGAGTCATGGTGCCCCCAGTGGAGTGTCTGACCAGGGGCGGGGGTGGTGTTGGGGCAGCCACTCGCCTGTGCTGCTCGGAGAAGCTGTTGGCAGCTGTTCCAGGTGGGAAGAGCAGTGATGGAGGTGGCATTGTGGACACATGGGCCCAGAGCAGAGGACCAGGGGCAGGGACCTGGTTGGGGCCTTATGCCTGCTGGCAGTGCGCCATTGCCTGAGGTTTGAAACCCAGCACCGCAAGAAGGGGGAAGGGAGCAGGGGCACTGGTGGGAGCATCAATTTCCTACTATACTCCAAACTCTCCTAGAGTCTCCTGCTGATCACTCAACCACCTCTACCTTCCTCAACTTCTGGTAGTGTTGTAAACAAACAGAGGGAATCCCAGTGCTATCCAGCAGCATGGAATGTGGGCGTGGCCACCATTCTTGTATCCCATTGGTCAGAAAGGAACATGAAAGAATGGGGGTGTGGCCAGAATCCTGTGATGCAGGCAATATGGGCAGAGCAAGATGAGAGCGGCTCCCCTAGCCTTTTTCCCAGGGAACTCTGTCCAATGCAGTTGGGGACAAGAGGGTAACCTGCTTTAGCTGGATGGCTGCACAGATTGTTTTGTATGTGTGTTTGTTGCCAGTCCTGGACCTTGAACTCAAGATCTGGACACAGTCTGTGAGCTGCTTTTGTTCAAGGCTGGCTTTTCCTCCACACTTGATACGTTGGCACTGAAGTTGGAAAGGGGTCTCAAGGACTTTCTTGGCTTGGGTGACTTTGACCATGATCCTCCTTTCACAGCCTTGTAAGTATCAAGGAGGACTGCTGAGAGCCACTGGTGCCTGCCTAATCATTGGTCTTGCTGATGTTCTTGGACAGAATGGTGAGTACCCTATTCTCGCTGTGAAGTGGTGGGAGCTGGAGCCCACAGTTCGAATCCTGATCCTGCCACCTCCAAATGGCAGGAGATCCTAAGAAACTTGTTCCTATCTATATGATACCCAATGGAATATTATGTATGTCAGGATTGAATGGGCAGTTCTTGAATGATTCAATGATAAAATTATACACAATTATATTATAGGACACTAATCAATTTTAGTTAATACTTTATTAAGCATTTAAACAATCACATTCATAAAATGGAGACATAATGAAATACCTAAGAATTGGGCCACACATACTATAAAGGTTCCATTATTTTTCTGCCAGGACTGGGATTTGAACTCATGGTCTGGTAACTATGTTGCACTGTGTGGGAAGTGGAAGTTTCTTGATGTCAAGAAATTCAATTCTGTTCCTTAGGCCTGATATCAATCCTCAGCACTAGAAAACATCCTATTCATGTACAATTTACATATATGATTTATATTTACATACATATGTTGACTATATTGCATTTTACTGTAGTTATTTTATTTTTTGTTTTGTTCATGTATTGACCGTTTATTTTATTGACTATTATGGCACATAGAACATTGATTACATAAGGATATAGGTGTGCATATATACTCCACTTCATACCTGACAACAAGGACATTCACAGAAAAGGAAAACATGTGTTACCATCAGCTTATTACTCAACAGTTCATTGTTTGGGAATGCTGGCATCTGAACTCATGGCCTACAAGGCCAAATTCATGAATGGGTGAGTGTCGGCATGCCCTCCTGGGGCAAATTGAGCTGACAGACTGTTCCCAGGACCTGAGATTGAGCCCAGGAGTTAACAAAATAAGAACATATTGACATGTAGATGGCAGTAAGCTAATAAATATATATCTTTATAGAGGGTCAGAGATGTCTATACATTATTTAGTTATATAGACTACATTCCTACCAATTCTTCGGTATTTATTATGTGTCCATGTAAGTAATGTAATTGTTTTCTTTCTTAAAAGAAATCAGTGTCCTGAAATTATTGTGTTCCTGTAAGTAATAATAATCTTTTAATGCTTCATAAATATTAAATAAAATCAATCAGCCTCCTGAAATCATGCTGTCTAATTTTATAGGAGCACTATTCATGAACAACTCATTCTGTGACATTGACAACATTCCATTGTTATTCCTATGGTTCAAAACCTGTTTCTTAGTATCTCTTGCCATTGGTTGGTCAGGGCCTATATTGGCACGTGGGCCTATGACTTCCCCAATAGTCTGCCAGCCTTCAGCAATGCAAGGTGAAGTACTCTTTGCAACAGTATAATTCAGACTCAGGAAGGTCATGTGCAAAGGAAGAAAACCTAAAAAGGCCACAGTTTTTCTGTACATTGTTTTCCCTGCAAGGCCTGGTGGTCGAGGATCCCAGGAACAGCTGTGAGTCCAGTGGCTGCACCCCAGCCTAGGGTGATCGAAGCTGAGGCAGAGTTACCATGACCTGAGTTCAAGCCCCGTGCTGAGAAAAAGTTTTAAAAAAAATTAGCTGCTTGTCTTGCAATTCCCGCTATTTATTCTGCCAGGTGTTGGATTTGAACTAAGGATCTGGGTAAATCTGCAGCAACGTGGATGAAGGGGAAGATCACGGTACTTGAGGATAAGAAAGTCAAGCCTGTTCACTAGTCCTGAATTCAAGCCCCATCCCTGGAAAACATACTATTTAAATACATTGTAAAGATAGGTTTTATACTTATCTATAGATGTTCAGTCCATATATGTTTGGTGTGGTTATTCCTTGTATTTTTTGTTTTATTCATTTATTTACCATTGATTTTACTATATGAAGCCCATTTCGTTTATTACATTGATGACATCCTATCACAGAGCACTAGGGTAGAAATGTACTGCATCATTCTTGACACCTAGAATTCTCAGAGAAAAGGAAAACAAGTTTTACACTCAGCTTCTTACTCGACGATCCACTTGTTAATATTGCTGGGATCTGAACTCAGGGCCTAGAAGGACCAATTGGCCAATAAATCAAGGTGAACACACCAACCTGTGAGCAACCAAGGAGCCGGGTCATTCCCAGGATCTGACTTTGATCCCCAGGGTGGTCCACTATAAGTTCATAATTTCATAAGTTCATAATTTAAACATAGGATCAATATTGACATACATGTGTGGACAGCATCTTGTATTTGGTGCACTTCTCCTTATTTTGTCTCTAATTCATGGAGGTATTGTTTATTTTACTAAGTATGGTGACAGGTATAACTGTGCTGACATGAACGACAACCTGTTCCCATGGTTATAGGGTTGCCTATGCATTCTCCATCCTCTTCTTTCACAGGAGAGGAAAACGTGTGCAACAACTGGCTTCTGACATCAGAATGAATCTTTTGTCAGTGCTGGGATTTGAACTCAGGTCTGGGTAACTCTGTTGCACTGTGGGAGAATTGAAGCTCACCATCCTTGAAGACTAGAATGTCAGGCCTGGTCCAGGGCCTGATTTGAAGGCCCAGCACTGGACAAAATAATAAGCCCACCTTTTTTAAACATAAGATCTCTCTTTACCTACAGTAGTGGTATGCATCTTGAGTTCATTGTAGTTATTCTTCTTAATTTGTGTCTTATTCATGGATGTATTGTGTATTTTATTGAGTATGGTGACAGATATAACTGTGTTGAAATGGATGACAGGCCTATTTCCATGTCTATAGAGTTGCCTATATAGCATTCTCCATCTGCGCTGAGACCCAGGACTTTCGCAGGACAGGAAAAAAGGTGGTTCAATTGGATTCTCACATCAGGTTGAATATTTTGGCAGTGCTGGGATTTGAACGCAAGTTCCAGCAGGCCCAATCAGTGAAAGGGACATGTTGAGAACACCAACCTGTGAGCCACTAAGGAGCTAGGCTATTCCCAGGACCTGAGATCCAGCCCTGGTGGGGGCCAATATAGCTATAAATTCATAATTAAACAGAGAATCTATATTTCTAAACATTGGTGAACGGCATCTTGTGTTCAGTGTAGTCATTCTCTTTATTTTGTGTCTTATTCATTGATGTATTGTGCATTTTCCTGAGTATAGGATGACAGATATAACTCTGGTGAACTGGATGACAACCTATTCCCATGAGTATAGACTTGCCTGTACATTCTCCATCCTAGCTGAGACACAGAACTTGCACAGCCTAGGAAAACAGATGCAACAACTGGCATCTCACATCAGGGTGAAATTTTGGCAGTGCTGCGATTCGAACTCAGAGCCTAGGAGGGCCAACTGCCCAATGGGTTCACCTGATCACACCAGACTGTGAGCCACTAAGGATCTGGGTCATTCACTGGAACTGAGATCGAGCCCCAGGGAGGCCTCAATAGTCCTCCATGCATCATTGAAACAAGGGATGTATATTCACATCTGTGTGTGGACTTCATCGTGCATTGAGTGTAGTTATTCTCTTTATTTTGTATGCTATTCATGGATATATTGTGTATTTTCTTGAGTATATGGTGACAAGTCTACCTGGACTGACATGGATAACAACTTATTCCCATAGCCACAAGGTGGCCCATTTATTCTCCATCCTAGCTGAGACCCAAGACTTGCACAAGAAAGGAAAACAGGTGCAACAATTGACTTCTGACATCAAGATGAATCTTTTGGCAGGGCTGGGATCTGAACTCGGGACCTAGCAGGCCCAATTGGCAAATGGGTTCAGATGAGCACAACAGCCTGTGAGCCACGAAGGACCTAGGCCATTCCCAGGACCTGAGATTGAGGCCCCCCAGCGGGCAGAAACTGGGGAGCATAATAGTCATCCTTTCATAAGCTGAAGGTAGTATGCAAATAAGTACATATTTGTGTAGAATAGGAGAGATGGTGACCTGTAATGGAATCCATTCTGTGTGACTACTGTTTCTTGGATCTTTCTGGATGCCTCCATTTCATGACTCTGGTGATAATTGTCATGCTTCATCAACTCTTCTTTACAAATAATCAATACTCCATGAGTCTTGCCCATCATTTCCTACTCGCATCATGCAGGAACTATTCATTCAGGGATGAGATCGATCGCTTTTCATGACTCCTCCTAGGTTCAGAAACGAGTATCTCAGGGTCTTCCGCCATTCCCTCCTTGTAGGGGGGCTGAATTCAAGCCTTAGATCTGGAAAAGTTCATCTCACATACATTTTAAAATTAGGATTTGTAATTCTGTACAGATGTTCAGTCCATATTGTGTTTGCTGTGGTCAATCATTTTATTTCTTGTTTTATTCATTTATTTACCATTTATTTTATTGACTCTGATGATACATATACCATTTATTACATTGTTTACATCCTATCACAAAGCATCTAGATTTTAGATGTGTTCTCCATCAAGCCTGGCAGTGCTAGGATCAGTGCCTAGCAGGCTCAATTCAAGAATGAGTGAGTTCGAGCATGGCATCCTCTATCCAATGAGGCTGTCAGGTGGTTCCCAGATCGACCCCCAGGTTTGGCCAAAACAGTGATACATGGATAGGCAGATATATAAATATATATTGGCAAAGATATATAAATATATATTGGTAAAGAGTGCCAGGGCTGTCTATCTATGATTAAATGATACCTAGAACTTTCCTACCAAATCTTAGATATTTATTATATCACCATTGAAGGAATATTATTCTTTTCATGATTAATAAACTATTAATTAATATCAATCAGCATTCTATGATTATTGCATCCAATTTTAGACTAGACCGGTGCATGAACTACACTTTCAATCAGTATTCCTATGAATAGGAATGAGTCTCTTGTGATCTCCTGCCATTGGTGTCAGGACTGGGATTTGAATCCAGGGCCATGTTGACAGGTTGGCCTATGGTTTCACTGATATCCCACCAGCCGTCAGCAATGACAGGTCAATTCTACTTTGCAGGCATATTATTCAGACTTAGGATGGTCAACATGCAAAGAAAAAAAATTGTAAAACCTCAGCACTCTGCACCTCACCAGTTTTGTGCTTTCCAGCTTTTTTTTCTTCCTAAAATCCCTCTGGGCCTAGGATCTCAGGATCAGCTATGGGTCTGGAGACTGCACCCCAGCCTAGGGAGATCCAAGCTGAGGCAGAGTTTGCACGACCTGACTTCAAGCCCCATGTTTGGCCAAAAAAAAAGTAATTAATTAATTAATCATTTAACTAAATTAAAAAAAATAAAGCTCCCTGGTTTGGAATTTCTGCCAGTTTTCTTTCCTAGCCTGGGATTTAAAATCAGGGTCTTGGTAAATCTTTAGCAATGTGAGGGAAGAGTTGCCACTACATGAGTTCAAAGCCTGTGCCAACCAAAAATGGAAAACTAAGTCACTGACCTAAGGGGAGGTAGTTGTCGAGATGGGAGGGAAGGGATGGTAGGGAGAAAAAAAAGAAGGAGGTAACAATGCTCAACAAGAAATGTACTCATTACCTTGCTCCTGTAAACTTAACCCTTCTGTACAATATGTTTACAATAAAAAACATACAAAAAAAAGAGAAACAATGTAATTCTCAGAGAAGCACTCAGAGAAGGATGTCTGAATAGCTGTACAAAATTCTACACTGCTTTTTTTAAATGTTCAGTATGGAACTGAAAAAACATAACTGCTTCCATTAATAAAAAACTAAGTCACTGTCTTGGAACTGGGCCCAGTATTTCTGCCATTGCTAGGATTTGAGCTCACCATCCAGGTAACTCTTTTGCAGCATGGGTGAAGGCAGAGCTCACTGTCCTTGAGGAAAAGAAATTCAGGCTAGAATTCCCATGTCCTGAATGAAGGTCCTGCAAGAGAAAAAATATTTCTATACATATGTAATATATGATGTATACTTACATATGTATGTTAATTTCATATTATGATTTTTATTATTGATTTTGTATTTTATTTTTCTTTGCTTCATTTATTGATTATTGTATTTAGTATTATTATACACATAATTTTTTTTTACATTTTTGCACATATATTATAAAATTAAACACAATAATTTAGGATATTGACTCATTTATCATTAATATTTTATTAAGTGTTGAAACACAGTACATAATTAAATGGAAGCATTTGTCACAGTCTTCACATGTTTAGAGTCTGCCCCAAGTATGAGCTTTGTCTTAACTTTGGACATCTTCCCATTGGGAATTCTTTATAATGTTTATATTCAGAAACCTTTTCTTGAGGATAGGCAGGTGAGGGATAAAATTGGAAGGGTGGGGTAGAAATGTGGCTTAGTGGTAAAGAGCTTGCTCAACATGCATGAATGACAGGGTTTGAATCCTCAGTGCCACATACTCAGAAAAAGGCAGAAACTGTGGAGAGGCTCAAGTGGCTAGACTTGAGAAAAAGAAGCTCAGAGACAGTACCCAGGCCCTAAGATAAAGCCCCACAAGTGTCAAAAACAATAGGCCAGATGACAGTGGCTCACACCTGGAACCCTAGCTTCTCAGTAGACTGAGAGCTGAAGACCACAGTTCAAAGACAACCTAGGCAAGGAAAGTCTGTTAGACTCTTATCTCCAGTGAACTACCAAAAGACCCCATATGGCGCTGTGGATAAAATGGTAGAGTGTTAGCCTTGAGCTGAAGGGATCAGGGACAGTGCCCAGGCTTGAGTTTGAGACAGACACCTGGAAAAAAGTGAGGGTTAATCAAAGTATTTTTCCTATTTACTAATTAGGAGAACATTCTCTGGAAAATGAACACTGATGTACACCAGAATTGGAGTTAGAGCTCCAGGTTCAAGTGTAGCAGATACATATACCCAGCCTCTCAGACTCTAGCATTGTAACCTTGTGTCCTACAGGGTTCTGAACAGTCCATTGTTGAAAGGCTTAATATGCTCCCCAAACACTTTGCTATAAGAATTTGACTTGTATTGTCAATGTCATTACAGTTCTGAACCTACCAGAGCACCAGTAGCTCATGCCCATCACCCTAGCTCCGGAGGCTGAGGTCTCAGGAACACAGGGTGAAGCCAATCAGGGCAGGGAAGTCTATGACACTCTGACTTCCACTTCTGAAAGGTCAGATGTTCAAGAGCTTCTTGTGTTTCCCTTGGTGATGAGAATTTACTTGCACTCTAAATGTTCTTAGAGTTCCTGAGCTATAGAAGAAGGAAAGAATCATCAATGACCCATCTAGGGTTCAAATGAAGTTCTCAGGATCCAAGCGCTAGCCCTGTTAGCAGGATGAACTCCAGTGCAACGCTGTATTTGAAGGACAGAAAATAGTTGCAAAAGCCAGGATAGGTGCAGAGACCTAAGCCTGCAGGATTAGGAGGCAGAATGTACACACTCAACAAGGAAGTGAGCTGCAAAACCACTTCATTCATTCCAGGAACAACCAGAAATGAAGGGAAACCTGAAATATTTGTTAGAGTTACACCAGGGTCAGGCTTTTATCAGCCTCTTCAAACAACGACTAATTAACCTTCCTCCTTCAGGTGAAGGGAGCCTCAGGCTATCTTTAGGTTACCAATAAAGAGCCAGTTGAGTGGGGGAGAGGGGAGGAACAGAGTAGAAAAACCCTGCTCTCTCGTCTTAGGGAGTGGGTTTTTGACTCTCCATCTGTCAGATTTGAAGGCCTTCTTCTACCTCTGCCAGTCCATTCTCCTTCCTTCATTCTCCACTTAATTAATGCAAATCCCCAGATGAACTAGAGGTAAGGCTGTTTCTCTTCTGTCTCCAAGCCCCTGAGTTAGAGCCTAGCCCTGCCCTCGTGGCTCTGGGGCCTTTGGCTACTGTAGAAGTTGAAAAGAGACAGTCTTCCTGCTCTGTGATTGTGTGAAGGTGATGCTGGTGGCCTAGCACACTGCAGAAGGCCTCATGAATGAGAAGTGTTCCCTTCTTTCCTCCTGACATCCAAGACCAGCTCTATCTATCTATCTATCTATCTATCTATCTATCTATCTATCTATCTATCTATCTATCTATCTATCTATCTATCTATCTATCTAATCTACCTACCTACCTACTTAGGTATCTTTTTGTGAGGTTTTGGGTTGAACTCAAGGTCTGGGCACTGTCTGTAGCACTCTACTACTTAAGCCACAGCACTAATTCTGGCTTTTTCTCTGTATGTGATACTGAGGAATCATACCCAGGGCTTTTTGCATGCTAGGCAAGCACTCACTAATCCACATTCCCAGCCCCTTCATATTTTCTTTAAAGGTAGTTTTTACATAAGTATGCTACCATTTTAAGTCCCCTAGTTTAATTTTCTGAATACTGGTTACTTCTACAAAACCTGATCTTCTCTTCCCCTGCCTGATTTGTGACTGGTCCTGCACTGCCCTCATAATTAATGTAAATAAAGGCTGCTGAGAGCTGCAGTGTGCATCCTATAATGACACAGGACTGGAAACCTGGAAGAGAAAAGCCATGGGTCTGAAATGAAGAAAATGGTGCAGTATGCACTAGGAGCATATTTGAAAAAGTGAATGAGTAAATAAAAGAAGAAGCATTGCATACACTCTGTTTGCACTCGGGGAGGTAATATACACACATAAGTAGGTAGGGCGTTGATAAATAAACTTGGCCTTCTCTTTTTGAAAATATGTTGTGGTCATACCAGGGCTTAAACTCAGGGCCCGATGCTTTCCTTGGCTGTTTTTCCCAAGGCTGAGGTGCTACCGCCACCACAGCTCCACTTCCAGCCATCTGGTCGTTAATTGGACATAAGCACCTCCAAGGCTTTCCTGCCTGTTCTAGCCTGTTTTTCCTGCTTGGCTTTCTCTCTCAAAGCTGGAGCTCTTCCCTCTGGACCACTGCTCCACTTCTAGTTTTCTGGTGGTTTCTTGGAAATAAGAGTCTCACAGACTTCCTGCTCAGGCTGACTTTGAATGGCGATTTTCCAAGGAGGCTTCAAGCAGCTTTTCTCAAGGATACACAGAGGAGCTGCTCCACACAAAACCTTATTGTAAATCTCGAGAGGCACTAGAGGAAAAGAGATACATGAAGATGCTTCTAGTGTGTTCTAGTTACTTAAGGTGGAGACACAAAACACTCATAATTATTAGATCATTTTATTGGCAAAAGGAACATTGCAGACATTATGAGAATCATTGCAGCTTTCAGTCCTCTCATCCTGAGACAGTAAATTCACTGCAGCTCAATGCTAAGTGACAGAACTGGCATGTCCTGCGGATATTTTCTCCCAATTCCTGTGACACTCATTTCTCACTTTTGGCTTCAAACCTGTGACCAGAGGGGAAGATGAGGCGAGAAAATCCTTCTCAGTGAAAACAGCCATAAAGATCATTGGGTAGTTAACATATAAATTCAAGCCATTGGAATGACCCTGTTAAGAAGTCAGATTGTCTAGAATTAAAAATGAAGAAGAAAGAAGGTACCAGTGGCTGTTGACTGTAATTCCAGCTCCTTAGGAGGATGAGATGTAGAGAATCTTAGTTTGAATCCAGCCAGCATAGGAAAGTCCATGACACTGTTATTTCTAAGAGATCACAGAAAAAAACAAAGTGGGGCTGTGATTCAAGGTTAATGCACTATCCTTGAGCAAAAAGAGCTCAGGGACAATTCCTAGACTCATAGTTCAACCCCAGGAACTGCCCTGTCAAAGAGCCTGTACCTCCATATCTTTGTGTATGTATGGACGTATTCCTATAGGTGAAGCTCCAGAGTAGCTATGATGAACGGCACCAAGCTAGGAAATTTGTATTCAATAAAATGATTTCATAACAGAGACTGCTTTCATGACACTGCATGTTCCAGGGCTCCCTTCACTGGTCCCAGTATAACCTGTGGATTTCTCTGCATCCCAGGCCTTGTGGACGAAATCTCTCTCATTTCCTGGACAGGTAGAAAAAAGGCCTCATTCCTGTACTGCTGTGTAACAAACAATTCCATCCGGGTCAGATAGTGAGGAGGAGTGCAGGTGGGCTCCGAAGGTCAGGAGAGAAAGGTCACTATGTACTCGCAACTATCACTCTCCCCAGTGCTCTGTTTTGACAGGAAGCTTTCATTTGTGCCACCTCCCATGGCAGGCAAAATCCTGTGCACTTATCCTGCCTTTGTGAGACTATATACCAGTGTTCAGATAAAGTTCTCAATATAATTCAAAAGTCCTTCTGGCAGACCACTAGGGCACTGAAGCTCATGAAATGTTTCATTGAGGGCAATGTTGGGCCTATGATTCCTCTCCTAGGTTTTCGCAAGCTTGGGAATTCCAAGCACATATCTGATATCACAAAGCTTCCTGTCTTCTAGGGCTGGTGAATCTCATCAGGTTTTGAAACATTTGACCTCTCCTAGTTGGGCCCTGGGTGGCTAGCTTTTGGGGACACGGGGCTAAGGTGCTGACCATGATCTCAGTGAAGAAGCCCGGTACCTTACCATTTTGTGTAACAGCATCACTCCTAGTCTGTGTGTATGTGTGTGTGTGTGTGTGTGTGTGTGTGTGTGTGTGTGTGAGCGCGCATGCGTGTGGACCCATACACCATTCTTGGAAGTTGAACTCCGGACTTGAGCACTGTACTTAGATTCTCTTGTACAAGGATAGCCCTCTCCTACTTGAGCCACAGAACAACTTCAGGCTTTTTTTTTTTTTTTTTTTTTGATATGGTCCTGAGAAATCAAACCCAGGGTTTCATATATGCAATGCACTCTACCCCTAAGGCACATTCCCAGCCCTCTATTTCAGGTTTGTTAGTTTCTTTCTGTCGTTTTTTATTGTTGTAGAAGTTGATGTCTAGGCATGGGTGCTGTCCTTGAGCTCTTCAGCTCAAGTCTTGTGCTCTACTACTTGAGCCAAAGCGCCATTTCAGCTTTTCTGGTGGGGCATTGGAGCAAAGTGTCTCAAGGACTTTCTTGCCCAGGCTAGCTTTGAACCATGATCCTCAGATCTCATCCTCCTGAGTAGCTAGGATGACAAACATGAGCGTCAAGCACACAGCTTCCACTTCAGGTTTCTTAGTGGTGAATTGGAGATAGTCTCATGGGACCTTTTTGCCTGGGATAGTTTGGAACACAGATCCTCAGATCTCAGCATCCTGAGAAGGAAGGATGACAGACCTCAGCTATAGACCCCTAGGCCATGGCTTCTGGTGCAAAGGGCTCCTGGGCTCCACATGGTGGAGTGCTAGCCATGAGCCCAAGAGGTAAGGGTCAGTGCCTAGGCCCCTAGTTCAAGGTTCATGGCTGGGAAAATACAAAACAAAACAATTGTCTGCAGCAGACAACTCACTAGTCTTTAGTAATACATAATTTTGTCCCTGCATTGGGGACCTATCTGAGCCTCAATATTCTTGTCTGCATAATCATCTC
Organism: Dipodomys spectabilis; assembly: GCF_019054845.1. NCBI lineage: Eukaryota > Metazoa > Chordata > Mammalia > Rodentia > Heteromyidae > Dipodomys > Dipodomys spectabilis. The sequence continues at coordinate 921,827 of NW_024871122.1, forward strand.
AGTTGTGGAGCTCTTATAAGGACAAGTTGAAAAAATGCACCCTGTGAAAGACACAGCACATGGCACTATTTGCATGACTCAGCAAACAGCATCCTGTGAAAGTCTCAGCAGCTAGCACCCAATGCAGGACTCAGCACACTCCACCTTGTGAAGGACTCAGCACATAGCACCATGGCATGTGCAGGACTCAGCACAGATCACCCTCTAAAAGACTCAGCACAAAGCTCTGTTCCACAAGCTATCATTAGAATTAAGGTGGTTTCACATTCTTTGAGGAACATTTAATATCTAATGGTTTGGTGGGGTGTTTTTATTTTGAGGGAGGTTACTTTTTGGGCTTGAGCTCAAAACATGGGGAGAATGTTCTAATAACATTTGCTCAAGGCTAGTGTTCTACCATTTCAAGCCATATTTCAAAGATTCTAGCAGACTTCCTGCCAGGATTTAAAGCCCCCAAGCAACCAAGATGTCCGGGGTAAGCCAGGAAAAGCCAGGATGATGGGGGTAACCCATGGAGCTGGGTTACAGCAGTTTACATCTGGATAAATCAGGTTAGGTGACAGCTGTCAGGACCAGACTCCTAGCTTTCTCTGTGATGAGGTATTTGATGTCCTGTCCTTCTATAGTTGCAGTGAGTATATTCTACCTTTTTTTTTTTGGCAGTCCTGGGACTTGAGTAAGGGCTTTGACACTGTCCCTAAGCGTTTGTGTTCAAGGCTAGTACTCAGTTGATTGAAAGACAGCAGATTTTCTAGGTTTTCTTTTTATGTGGCACTGAGGGCTCGAACCCAGGGCTTCATGCTTACTAGTCAAGCCATCAACCAACGAGCCCCAGGAGTGAAAGAGTTATAAATATATAGAGGTTGCTGTATATAATTTTATATACACAAAAGATGTCTGTACATTATTAATTTATAGATAATATTACTACCAATTTTTAGGTATTAAGTTATGTCTCCATTTAATCATGTGTCTCATTTAACAATTAATAAAGCATTAATTAAAATTATATGTACATACATCTCTACATAAATTACATATTTTATAGAATGCGATAGATGTCTATATAATTAAATTATGCATCATGTGTTACTATCAATTGTTAGGTATTTATGTTTCCATGCAATTTTATTCTATTAATGCTTAATAAAATATTAAACTTAATCCACGTCCTATAATTAGTGTGTCTAATTTTATCCTAGAATGATTCACTACTAATTCAATCTGTTTTTCATTTATTGTAGTGACAATTCTTCCACCAATGACGTTTTTTTACATTTATGACATCCTATTACATAGCATATGTATTTGCATCTGAATTATACATCCTGTCACTGAGCACTTTCAAAGAAAAAGGAAACCTGTCACGCTCGGCTTCTTCCTCCTCGATTACATTTTTTGCAGTACTGGGATCTAAATTCAGGGCCTAGAAGGCTCAATTCCTGAATGGGTGACTGTCAGCACAGAAGCCTCTAGCCAATTCAGCTGCCAGGCAGTTCCCAGGCCCTGAGATCGAGCCCCATATGTTGACCACATATTGCACTTAGTGTAGTTATTCATTTTATTTTTTTGTTTTATTAATTTATTTACCATTTATTTTATTGACTGTTATTACACATGAAATATTTACTACATATATTACATAAGATATAGATTTGCCTATGTATGAAACTTCATACCTTACACCCAGGACTTTCAAAGAATCAGAAAACATGTGTCACCATGGGATTCTTACTCCACGATTCAATTTTTGTGAGTGCTGGCATTAGAACTCATAGCCTGTAAGTCCCAATTCATGAATGGGTGAGTGTCAGCACGCCAGCCAGGGGCATATTGAGCTGACAAGCATTTCTAGCACCTGAGATCGAGCCCCAGGGGTTGACAAAATACGTACAGATTGACATGCAGATGGTAGGACACAAATAAATATAGATCTTTATAGAGTGCCAGTGATGTCTATACATTATTCATGTATATACACTGCATTCCTACCAATTCTTGAGTATTTATTATACCTCCATGTAATTAATATTCTTGTTTTATCCTTACTACTGTCCCAAAACTATTGCATCCATGTAATTAATTGTATTCTTTGAATGTGTCAAAAATATTCATTAACATCCATTGGTCTCCTAAAATCACTCCATCTAATTGTATAGTAGTAGTCAGAAACAACTAATTCAACTTTGCCATTCATAATCTTCCATCCGTAATCCTATGAATAGGAACGAGACTCTTAGGTTCTCCCTCCATTGGTAGGGGTCAGGACTGTGCTTCAAACACATGGCTTATGTTGCCGTGTTGGCCTAAGGCTTCCCTGGTAGCCCACCAGCCTTCAGCAATGCCAGGTTACCAACATTTTGCAGCCGTGTCATTCAGACCCAGGATGGTCACTTTGTAAAGAAAATAAATGTAAAACTGGTAAGTTGCCAGTTTTTATTTTTCTGTGTCACATTATTTATTATTGTTTTCCTGTCAGCATTTGAGGCCCAGGAACCCAGATTTGGCTGTGGGACCAATGGTTGCACCCCAGCGTAGAGTGATCAATGATGAGGCAGAATTGCCACTACCTGAGATCAAGCCCTGTGCTTGACAAAATAAAAATATATACATACATACATATATACATGAAAAATATTTAAAATATTATGAGGCTCCTTGGCTTGGAATTCAGGCCATTGTTTTTGCAGGCCTGGGATTTGAATTCAGGATGTGGGTAAATCTGTAGCATTGTGGGTGATGGGAAGATCACCGTGCTGGAAGACAAGAAAGTCAGGCCTGTTCCCAGGGCCTGAAGTCAAATCCTAGCACTTGAAAAAATAATATTCGTATATATTTGAAATACATGATTTATATTTACATAGACATGTTTATTGCATATTGCAGTTAGTGTATTCATTTCATTTTGTGTTTTATTTCTTATGTATTTAAGAGTGAGTATGATTACACATATTACATTTTGCATCCTATTACATAAGCCATAGCTTTGCCTATGTATTCTACATCATTCCTGAGACCCAGGACTTTCACCGATACGGAAACAAGTGGAACAATTGGCTTTTCCTACAGGATAAAGTTTTTGGCAATTCACTGACTTGAACTCAGGGCCTAGCAGGCCCCACTTCATGAATGGTTAAATGTTAGCACACCAGTCTGATGCAAGTGAAGTTGGCAGGCCAATTTGAGGACCTGAGATCAAGCCCTAGGAATGGCCAATATATAAATAGGTAGATGTTTAGATTGCAGTGTGTGTGTGTGTGTGTGTGCGTGCGCACGCACGCATGTGTGTGTTTTTACATATGTATATGCATCTATAAACATATACAGAGAGAGACAGATAGACATTTATGTAGATTCTAGTGTATAACCCAATATAAAGAGAGATGTCTGTACCTTATTTTTATATATTCTATTACTACCAATTATTTGGTATAAAATTATGCTCCCAATTGTCATGGTAGAAGAATTAATAAAGTATTAATTAATCAATGACCTATATTTATTGCATGCAATCTTATATTGGAATGACTAGCTAGTTAGTAATTCAATTAGTACATGTCAAATATTCTATTAGTGTTATTATAGATAGGAACGAGGTTCTTAGGATCTTCAGCTGTGTGTAGGTGGCAGTCCTAGGATCGATCTCAGGGCCTAGATGTCTGGGTTGGGCCCAGGCTTCACTGACAGCCCCCCAGCCATCATCCATGCAAGGTCACCTACAATTTTCAAGCCAAGTCATTGAGACTCAGGAGGGTCACAGTGCTAAGGAAACAAAGATAAAAACTGTTGTGTAACATTTCCTGGTTTGTCCTCCTCCATTTTTGTTGGTTTAATGCATTTTTGCCAGTGCTGGATGTTGAACTCTGGTCCTAGGATCCCTGGATCATCTGTGGGTGTAAAAGCTGCACTCCAGCCTAGGGTAATCATGGTTTAAGACACAATAAAATGTTTCCTTGAGAAAAAGGAGCTCAGGGAAAATGTCTAGGTTCACAGTTCAAGCTTAAGGACTTGCCACAAAAGAAGAGCCATTAACTCCATGTGTCTGTGTATGTAAGCATGTATTTGTATCAATGAAGATCCAGAGTTGCTATGAAGAAAGGCACCCAGCTAGGAAATTTGCTTTGAATAGTATGATTTCATAGCACAGAGAGTGCTTTCAAGACAATCCATGTTCCGGGTCTCCCTCAGTGTTCCCAGTATAGCCTGAGGTGTCTCCATACCCCAGGCTGCCAGAGGAAGTCGGCTTCATTGTTGGAATAGGCAGACAAAAAGCTTCACTCCTGTAAAGCTGCATAACAAACAATTCATCCGGGCCAATTAATGACGATGAGTGTGCGCAGGTTCTGAAGGTCAGGAGAAAAAGGCTTGTTTGTACCCCAAGCTATCTCTCTCCCCAGTGGTCAGTTTTGACAGAAAGCCTTCATTTGTGCCACCTTCTGTGGCAGGCCAAGTTCCCTGCACTCATCCTGTCTTTGTAAGACTATGTTTCAGAGTTGAAACAAACTGCTACAATTAATTCAAGAGTCCTTCTGGCAGACAATTAGGGAACTGAACATAATGGAATGATACATTATTGGCAAAGGTGCCTCCATGTGCTGTGTGTGTGTGTGTGTGTGTGTGTGTGTGTGTGTGTGTGTGTGTGTGTGTGTGTGTATACACCATTCCTGGTGTTTGAACTCAGGACCTAACTGAAGAGCTAAAGTAATTCCATTTTAAGATTAAGCCCCCTGAGCTGTGCTGCCTTCATAGTAACCCCCAAAGAGAGCTGGGCTGCCAAAGAGAAAAATAGTTCTCAGAAAAACCGCAGGTTGCCACCAATCCTGCCCACCCTTAAAGAACAGAATAGTTCAGGCCCAGAGTTCAAGCCCCACGACCGACAAAAAAAAAAAAAAAAAAGGAACAGAATAGTTGCCCAGGTGTTCCAGCTGAAAAAGGGAAGTGCAACCAGGGTGGACTTAAGCCCCCTGAACTTGTGAACTTGCTGGTGTGGAAACCCTGTAAACTTGTTTGTTTGATACTATAAAAGCTGTGCCAATTTTATGCTTGGGGCCTCTTAGCATCACCGGTTACCAAGTGCACAGAGGACCAAGCTCCAGCTTGCAATAAACAACTCTTTGCTGTTTGCATTGATCATGGTCTCTGGTAGTCTGAGAGGGGGCGTCCGAAAACTGCGCAATTTATGTGGGAGCTCATCCGGGACAGCCCCCCCCCATAAGCCACCCAGATACCTGATCAGCGAGTCGTCCAGCTAGCCAGTAAGAGGGGGTGCAGCTGCTTTATGTTGAGTGTTTTGTGTTTGACTTGCAAGTAGGGTTTTGGAGCTGGCAAGAAACGTTGGCGGACGTGCTGCAAGGTAGCCAGCAGGCCGGTGGAAGACATGCCCTGGGCCTTGGGGGAAGCCCTCCCCAGTGGGGTATCACTGGACTCTGTCATATTTTGGACCATGACTTGTCCCGCCTCTGCCACTCTGGGTTAAGGGTAGATTATCCACCTCCCGGGTAGGGACTCTCCGGCCTCTACCATCCTTTGGGACAGGAACTCCTCTGGCCTCCACCACCGTGGCTTAGGGGTGGTTCGAGCTTGAGATCAACATGCATGCTCTCTTTGTCTCATTTGTAGTTGCCATTTTAATTCAGCGCCTCTCTTGCTTTCCTTTCCTTGTTCATTTTTACTTTCATTTTTGGATCAGCGGGCATCCTGGAGTCCGCCGAAAGAGGTGGCCAGAGGCTCCTTTCACCTCAGCTGCTCTCCCATTTTAATACTTTGGAATTTTAGGATGACATCAAGGGTTGACTTATTCTCTAGAAGAGGAGGCAGTGCCGGAAGGGAGAACCTGCAGGATCTAGCAATAACGTTGAAAGAGGCCTGCAGGGAAAACTCGCAGAAAGATGAATCTTCCACTGACCACCAAGTACCACCAGCAAGATCTTAGCCTTGGGTCTTGACCAAGAGGGTTTGAGTATGGGGGTGGGGGGAGACTGTCAGTCTGAGAGGATGGCTTCCAGGGTCTTTTTTCCCTTGCCCCAAGATGATTGGGAGTTCTCCTTCACCTTGGAAGGCCCCTGGGTCAACATTTGCAGGAATCTAAAAAAAACAAAAAAAAGAAAGAAAGAAAGAAATCCTCTGGTGGTGAGATGTTGCCCAATTTACTGAGATCTGATTTTGTCTTTGTGGCCACTTGTTTGTCTTGTTTACTTTGGTGTTGTTTCTGTTCTATTTTTGAGGTGGGGAAATTCTGGGTGAAGGTGGCCAGCTCACTCAGCTGACTCTGAATTCAGCTTGCTGAGGGAGAATGGCGCCGTTCTGGTAGGGATGAACTGAGGGTCCATTAGTCCCCAACTCAGCCTTTGGTGGTTGTCTAGTTCTGTTTTAGAATTGGTACCTGTTTTAAGACTGGATTCTTGGTTTTTGTGTTTATTTATATTTTTGTTATTTATTTGAAGATCTCTGAGGAAATAAAAGTTCCAGCCTCTGGCTGGGCTCAGCCACAGACCTGCTATGTTCCCCTCACTGTGAGGTCTGAAAGGTTTCTGGACTAGTTTGGTTCCTTTCAGGCCTTGGGCTGCATTTTCTCCTTGTGGTGGCTGCCTGAGCGGAGGGTGTGGAAGGCTATGCACCTGGTTTGGACTTTTCAGCGAGTCTTGACAATGTAACAATTTGTAAAGTGCTCTTGTCTAAAAATGGATAAAATTCAGGCCAGTTTAGTTTCAGGTGACCCCCTCAACCAGCCCTTCTCCAACAGAAGGGATTCAAAAGATCCATTGGTGAATTGCCTTGCTAAACAAGTAAGCCCTGGGAAAATGAAGCTTAACAAAGGTACTTAGTTTAAAAAAATACTGTCTTAAATTTTTGTTAAAATCTTTAAAAAATCTATGTACAACTGATTTGATTTTTGCACGCTTTAATATCTGTGTGTTTTCTAAGTGTTTGTAAACATGTTCAAGATAAAAATTGTCAACATGCTGTAACTATTGGATGAGTTTAAGTTTAAAATGTAAAAGGTTAAGAGGTTTAGACATTACTAAGAATTAAAAAAACTTTCACATTGTTTTAAATGGCTTTTTAAGGATTCTTTAATGTAAAAATTAGAAAATCTGTTATTTTAAAAGGGATTTAGTTCCCTTGGCTAAAATTTCAGGATAAATATTAAAAATTTTAATGTAAAGGTCAATTTAGCACTGTTAAAAAACATGACCAATTCTGTCTGTCTAAAACTGTATTTTATTCAAACCTTCCCCCCGCAAAGAAAAGGGAAAACTTAGAAGACTACCAAAGATCTATATTTAGGGGTGAGGCTGAGCAGGCAGAAGTGCAGTTAAGCTGGTCATGCATGGTGGGACCGACCCTGTGGGGGGCTTCATAGATGGTGAGACTGGCCCTGGGAGGAGTCCACACATGGTAAAAGAGGGCAAGCTGGCACAAACGCAGTTCAACTAACCTTAAAGAGTAAGATTGGGTGCGTGCCCATTCCATAGGAGGGGCTGAGTGGCCCATCGTTGTTCTCTCCCTTTTCCCTGCAGATAGACTCTGAAAACATGATGATTAAAATGAGTGATGCGATGATCTGATTAGTATTGCTAAAACTGTCCCTTGTATGTGTTAAAATTAAAATTAAAAAGTCTTCAAAAGATGGTTAAAAAGTTTATTTGTATAATGTAACTTGCTTTCAATGATGTCCTACAATTAGGATGTTTTCAAAAGTTGTAAAGGTGTTAAGCCTCGCTTCTTGGTATAGTAATGGTGATTGTAATTATTTTTTTCTAGATTAGTATTTGTTTTTATTTTGAAAATACTGTACAAAGGAGTTACAATTACATGGGCAAGATAATGAGTACATTTCTTATCAAGTATTGTAGCCTCCTCCTTTGTTTCCCCTTCCCATCCCATCCTTCCCCTATCTCCCCACCCAAGCTTCCAATCACCCCCCCACCAAAGCTGTAAAGTTCATTTTCAACATAACTACTTCTACATCTCATTGTTGCAATGGGTCCCCCTGTGTCCCTATTTAAACGATTCATTTTTTCCCTTAACCTCCACAAATTATACTAACATCAAATACAGTGAAAGCAGGGGTTATACCATGGGGGAGGGACATACAAAGCAACAAAGATATCATCTTATAAATGTGTTAGAAACAATCGCATGAAAGAAAACAGCATTTGAGTACATATCTTAGGGTTCATTTCCCTAACATCAATTTAGCTGAGCTTTTCTGCTTGATTCAGACTTATACTATTTATTGGAAATAAGGAAAACCATTGGACCTATGTTTTTTTGGGTCTGGCTTACTTCATTTAATATAATTTTTTCCAGGTCTTTCCATTTCTTAACAAATGGGGCAATGTCATTCTTTATAACGAACGCATAGAATTCCATTGTGTATATATACCACATTTTCTGGATCCATTCATCTACTGAGGAGTATCAGGGTTGGTTCCATATCTTAGCTATGGTAAATAATGCTGCAATAAACATAGTTGTGCTGGTACTTTTACTGTGGTTTTGTTTGTGAACATTTGTGTAAATCCCCAAAAGTGGGATTGCTGGGTCATAGGGGAGGTCTATGTGGAGTCTTTTGAGGAACCTCCATACTACTTTCCAAACTGGTTGAACAAGTTTACACTCACACCAAGAATGCAGTAGGGTGCCCTTCTGTCCACATCTCCTCCAGCATCTGTTGTTATTAGTGTTCTTGATTATAGTCATTCTACCAGGGACGAGATGGTATCTCATTGTTGTTTTGATATGCATTTCTTTTATGGCTAAGGATGTTGAGCATTTCTTCATTTGTCTATTGGCCATCCTTCTTTCTTCTTCAGAGAAGTTTCTCTTTAAGTCTTTAGCCCACTTATTTATTGGGCAGTTGTTTCTTTGAGGATTTGTTGTTGGGGGATTTAATTTTTTGAGTTCCAAGTATATTTTAGATATGAGACCCTTGTCCGTTGTATGGCTAGTGAAGTTCTTCTCCCAATCCGTGGGCTTTCTATTGATCTTCCTAGCTATGTCCTTTGCCATGCAGAAGCTCGGCAACTTCATCCAATCGCATTTGTCCAACCTTTCTTTGATTTGTTGTGTTTCCGGGTCTCTATTCAGAAAATTTTGGCATGAGCCAAGGAGACCTAGGGTTTCTCCTATACCATCCTGTAATGTTTTCAGAGCGTCTGCTTTGACTTCGAGGTCTTTGATGCCTTGGGAGTTGATTCTGGTGCAGGGTGATATATAAGGATCTAGCTTTATTTTTCTACAAGTAGCTAACCTATTTTGCCAGCACCATTAATTGAAGAGGCTCTTTCTTCAATTCTATTGTTTTAGCTCCCTTATCGAGGATTAGATGGCTATAGTTCTGTAGGTTCATTTCTGGGTTTTCAACGCTATTTCATGGGTCCTGAGGTCTGTTCTTGTGCCAGAAGCAAGCTGTTTTGATTACTATGGCTTTATAGTCGAGTTTGAAATTTGTATTGATATTCCTCCAGCACTGTTCTTTCTGTTGAGGATAGTTTTAGCTATTCGGGGTCTTTTATTGTTCCAAATGAATTTTTGGATTGCCTCTTCTAGTTCTTTGAAGAATGAGGTTGGAATTTTGATAGGTGTCGCATTGAATTTGTAGATAGCCTTGGGAAGTATTGTTATTTACACGATATTGATCTTTCCTATCAAGGAGCATGGGAGTTTTTGCCACTTCTACGTTCTGTTTTGATTTCCTTTTTCAAGTTTTTTAAAGTTTTCATCATAGAGATCCTTCACTTCTTTGGTTAAGTTAATTCCTAGTATTTTATTTTTGGTGGCGCTATTACGAATGGAATTGCTTTCATAATTTCAGCCACACTGTTCTCATTGTTGGCATACAGAAAAGCCATTGATTTTTGAGGGTTAATTTTATACCCTGCTACTTTGCCAAGGTTTTGAATCAGCTATAGTAATTTGGGAGTAGAGTCCTCGTCATTTTTTAAATACACTTCATGTCATTTGCAAAGAGGGAGAGTTTTATTTCTTTCCCTATTTGGATCCCCTTTATGTTTTCATCTTGTCTTATTGCTGTAGCTAGGCATTCTAATACTAGATTGAAGAGAAGTGGAGAGGGGACATCCTTGTCTCGTTCCTGAGTTAAGAGGAAATGGCTTTTGTTTTTCACCATTAAGTATAATGGTGGCTGTAGGTTTGTGAAATACAGCCTTTATTGTACTGAGGAATGTTCCATGGATTCCTATTTTTTCCAAAACCTTCATCATAAATGGATGTTGGATTTTGTCAAATGCTTTTTTTGCATCTATTGAAATAACCATATGTTTCTTATCCTTGCTCCTGTTGATGTGATGAATTAATTGATTTGTGGATATTGAACCAGCTTTGCATCCCTGAAATGAAAACTGTTTCACCGTGTTGTATGATTTTTTTGGATAAATTGTTGAAGTCGAATGGTCAAAATTTTTTTGAGAAGTTTTGCATCAATGTTCATCAAAGAAATGGGTCTATAGTCCTCTTTCTATGATGAGTCCCTGCCTGGTTTTGGGATGAGGGTTATCATAGCTTCATAGAATCAGTTCGGTAGTGAACTTTCTCTTTCAATTTTATTGAAGAGTTGGAGAAATATTGGTGTGGGCTCTGTTTTGAAGGCCTTGTAGAATTCCACTGTAAAACCATCTGGTCCTGGGCTTTTCTTAGATGGGAAGTCTCTTATTGCTGTTTCTATTTCAATGCTTGATATGGGCCTGTTAAAATGGTTTAACTCATCTTGGTTTAGTTTTGGCATGTCAGTATTTGCTAAGAAAAGTTCCATTTCTGCTAAGTTTTCAAACTTATTAGCATAAAATTTTGTGAAGTATTCCCTTATACTGTTATGTATCTTTGGTGTTTCTGTGGTGATGTTTCCATTCTCATCTCTGCGTTTATTTATTTGGATGTGTTCTCTTCTTTTTCTGATAAGATTTGCTAAGGGTGTGTCAATTTTATTAATTTTTTGAAGAAAGTACTCTTTGGTTTGTTGATTCTTTCTATATTTTTTTGTATTCTAATTCATTTAATTCTGATTTAATTTTAATTATTTCTTTCCATCTACTGGATTGGGGTTTATCTTGCTCCTCTTTTTCAAGGAGGCTCAGATGTCTCATTAAATTGTTGTTTTCAGATCTCTCCAATTTGTTGATGTAGGAATTCAGAGCTATAAATTTGCCCCTGAGTATTGCCTTTGCTGTGTCCCAGAGGAGCTGGTAATTTGTGTGTTCATTTTTGTTGAATAGCATGAACATTTGAATTTCCTTTCTGATCTCTCCCATGACCCACTCGTGATTCAGCAATGTGTTGTTCAGCCTCCATGTGTTACAGGATTTTCTTTGGTGGCTTTTGGTGTTGAGTTCTAATTTTTTTCCCCTGTGGTGTGAGAGAATGCAAGGTATAACTTCAATGTTTCTGAATTTGGACATGTTTGCTTTGTGGCCTAAAATGTGGTCTATTTTGGAAAATATTCCTTGTGCTGCTGAGCAAAACGTATAATCTGATGCTGCTGGGTAGAATGTTCGGTAGATGTCTGTTAAATCTAGTTGATCTATGCAGTTGTTCAGATCTGTGTTTTCTCTGTTGAGTTTTTCTGAGTTTATCTATCTAGTGGGGAAAGTGGTGTGTTAACCTCCCCAGCAATTCAAGTCCTTGGCGCTATTGGGATTTGAAAGAAAATAGTGTTTCTTGCATAAATTAGGGTGCTCTGTTGTTTGGTGAATTGTGTTGTAATTCTTGCATTAAGAATAAATTGCCATTTGGTTTTAAAAGTTTTAATGTGTATTTGTTTTAAAACAAGCAGCCATGAGACTTCCAGATTTTTCTGTGCATGTGATAGTGTAGAATTAAACCTATGGCTTCATACATATGAGGCAAACCCTCCACCACTGAGCCCAGGAATGACAAATGTAGTAATAGATATGTAGATTGTTTTATATATATATATATATATATATATATATATATATATGTATAAAGCAAGACAGAGATGTCTATATATTATCTAATTATATATAATATATTACTACTAATTATTGATAAGTTATTCCTTCATTTATTTAAATATTATGTTTAAATACATAAGAAATTATTAATTGAAAATTAGTCAATGTACTATAATTATTGTGAATAATTTTATAATATAATCATACACTAACTACTAATGTAATTATTACTTTACAACATTCCATTCGTATGGATGTATATTGGAATGTGTTTCTTAGGATCTCCCTCCATTCATAGGTGGTAGTCCTGGGATTTGCACCCAAGGTCTAGGTTGCTGGTTTGGGCTATGGCTTCCCTGATATCCCACCAAACTTCAGCAGTGCAAGGTCATGTAAACTTTCTGGGCCCTGTCATTTAGACCCAGGAAGGTTGCAATGCAAAGGATAAAACAATGTAATACCACCTTCTGGAACTTCCCAGTTTTGTACTTCTCCTTCACACCCCCTCTGTTTTTTTCCTTTTTTTATTTCAGTTTGGGGCCAGAACTCTGGCTATAGTGTTGTAAATCAACTCTTCAGCTCAAGGCTATCACTCTACCACTTAAGCCATAGTGCTACTTTTGGCTTTTTTCTGCTTATGTGATGCTGAGGAATCGAACCAGGGCCTTATGCATGCAAGGCAAGCACTCTATTACTGAGCTTCCTTCCCAGCACTTCTCCTTTTTTGCCAGTCCCAAGTTTTGAACTCTGGTCCTAGGATCTCAGGATGGGCTGTGGGTCCAGAAGCTGCAACACAGCCTAGGATGATGAAGCTGAGGCAGACTTGTCACGAGCAGAGTTCAAGCCCCAGTCCTGGCCAAAAAAATCAAGGCTCTGGCTTGGAATTTGCACCATTTTTCTGGCAGTCCTGGGATTTGAACTCACGGTCTGGGTAACTCTGTGGCACTGTTGGGGAGAGTAAGCTTACCATCGTTGAAGACAAGAATTTCAGCCCAGTTTCCAGGGCCCTAATTCAAGCCCCAGCACTGAAAAAAAATATCCGCATATGAGATCTATTTACATATATAGGCTTATTCCATATGACATTTATTACCCTTATTTTTTATTTTATTTAGTATTATTACATATATAATATTTATTTAATTTATTACATCTTATCACATGAATGTATTTGCATAAGGATTATAGATCATACTGAGATCCAGGACTTTCACAGAGAAGGAAAAACATGTGTCAAAATTGGTTTCTGATTCCACTTAAAAACTTCCAGCAATGCTGACATTTGAATTCATAGCCCACAATGCCCAATTCATGAAAGGGTCAGTTGTACTACAAAAGCCTTTGGCAAACTGAGCTGCCAGCCAGTTCTGTGGAACAAGCCATAGTAATTGCTGATTGATATAGATATAGATAAAAATGTGGATATAGATAGATAGAAAGATAGAGAGTGAGAGGTAAATAGATAGATAGATAGATGTGTAGTTTGCAATAAATATGAGAGAGAAAATGTGAGGATATTAAATTATATATTTTATGAATTATTCTTAAATTATGCCTCCATTTAATGAAGTAGCATTAAGGTAAAAGTAGTCAGTATTCTTTAATTGGGAGAATCATACAAAGGAGCTAGAATGGAAGACATAATCAAATATTTTTCGTGTGGCATTCTATAAGAGAAGCATGAACTAATTGCAAATTTAATTGTTACTTTTATAATATTCCATTAAGCATTCTCATGAATAGGAAATATTTTCTCAAGATCTCCCTCCATTTGTAGGTGGCAGGCCTGGCAATCAAACTCCAGGCCTGGGTAGTTTACTTCAAAATGCAAACCATTAGGATGACATTATGAAGATTTCAGTTTGTCACAATGAAAAAAAGAACAAGTGGAAAAGAAAGCCAGGTGTCATTTGTTCCTGCCTGTAATCCTAGCTCTTCAGGAGTCTGTGAAGTAGAGAATGCCAATTTGAATTCAGCCAGGACAGGAAGTCCACAGCACTCTTATTCGAAGTGATCAAAAGAATAAAAAATCACCATGAGTGGAGCTGTGGCTGAAGGGCAGAGCTCTACCCTTGAGCAAAAGGAGCTCAGGCACAGTGCCTAGGGTCATAATACAACCCCCGGACCTGCTTAAAAACAAACAAAAAAATCAAGTGACTCCATGTCTCCCCATGTATGTATGGATGTATTTTTATCGGTGAAGGTCCAGAGTCCCTAAGAGGAAAGGCACCCAGCTAGGAAATTTGCTTTGAATAGAATGATTTCATAGCAGAGACAGTACATTCAAGACAGTGCATGTTCCGGAGCTCCCCTCACTGTTCCCATTGTAGCCTGAGGTTTTCTCGGCACCAGGGACTGCTGAAGGAAGTCTGCCTCATTGTTGGAACAGGCAGACAAAAGGCCTCACTCTTGTACAGTTGTGTAACAAGCAACTCCATGGAGGCTAATTAGTGAGGAGGAGTGTGGGCGGGCTCTGAAGGCCAGGAGAAAAAGGCTTCTTTGTACCGCAAGCTATCTCTTCTCCCCAGTGCTGTTTTGACAGGAAGCCTTCATTTTTGCCACCTCCCTTGGCAGGCCAAGTTCCCTGCACTCATCCTGTCTTTTTGTTAGACTATGTTCCAGTGTTGAAATAACCTGCTACAATTCATTCAAGGGTCTTCTGGCAGACAACAAGAGTGCTGAACCTAATAAAATGATTCAGTATTTGCAATGGTGTATTCCTAGGTTTCTGGAAGCTTGCTAAATCTAAGCACATGTTTAATATAAAAATGCTTCCTGTTATTTAGGCCTGGTGAAACTCATCAGGTTTTGAAACCTTTGACCTCTCCTAGTTAGGCCCTGGGTGGCTAGGTTTCAGGGTTGAACACGGGGTCTGGGTGTTGACCATGAGCTCAGAACAGGAGCTCAGTCCTTTAACAGTTGGTTTCACAGCTTCACTTCTGGTATCTCTCTCTCTCTCTCTCTCTCTCTCTCTCTCTCTCTCTCTCTCTCTCTCTCTCTCTCTCTCTGTGTGTGTGTGTGTGTGTGTGTGTGTGTGTGTGTGTGTGTGTGTGTGCAAACACGTCCTGGAACTTGAACTCAAGACCTGAACACTGTACCTGAGTTTCTCTGATACAAGGATAGCACTCTACCACTTAAGCCACACAGCCACTTCAGACTTTTTCCTGGTAATGTGGTACTAAGGAATCAAACCCAGGGATTCATACATGCAAAGCACTCTACCCCACAGACACATTCTCAGCCCTCAACTTCAGGTTTATTTCTTTCTTCTCTTGGAAGTTGGAGGAATTGATGTCTAGGCCTGGGTGCTGTCCTTGAGCTCTTCAGCTAAAGCTAAGTCCTCTATCACTTGAGCTGCAGCACCCCTGCAGGTTTTTGGTACTTCACTGGAGGGAAGCCTTTCATGGAATTTCCTGCCCAGCCTGGCTTTGGGCTGTGATCATCAGCTCTCAGGCTCCTGAGTAGTGAGAATGACAGGTGGAAGTCACTGGCACCCAGCTTCCACTTCATGTTTTTAAGTCGTGAATAGGAAATTGTAGTCTCTTAGGACATTTTGTGTCTGGGATAGTTTGGAACCCAGATCGTCAGGTCTCAGCTTTCTGAGTAGGCAGGATGACAGACCTAAGCTACAGATACCTAGACTGTAACACTCTGTTGCAAGGGGGTTCTTGGGTCCACCTGGTAGGGACCTAGCCATGAGCCCAACAGGGAAGGTTCAAGGGCTAGAACCTGAGTTCAAAGTTCATGACCGAGAAAAATAAACCCAAACAATTGTCTGTAGGAGACAACTCACTAGAGTTAGGTACATACATAATTTTGGCCTTAATATGGGGATATATCTGAGCCTCAAGTTTCTCATCTGCACAATTATCTTACTTGTGGAACTCTTATTAGAACCAGATGAAAAAATGCACCCTGTAAAGGACTCAGCACACAACACATCATAAAGGACTCATCAAATAGCTGTATCCCACACACTGTCATTAGAATTAGAGTGCTTTCATCAGTATCACCATTCTTTCAGAATCACATCACAAACCATACAAAGTTTGCATCTAATGATTTTGAAAGGTGGGTTTTTTTTGGAGGAGGTGGAGTCAGCCACAGGGATTGCATTGAAAGTTTGGGGGTACTGCCTAAGATCTTTTGCTCAAGGCTAGAGCTCTACCACTTTGAGCCACAGCTCAGAGTTTTGCTGTTTTCCTGCCAGGGCTGGATTTTAAACCCATCAGGGTCAGACCTCAGTCCCCATGTATCTTGGATGACAGGGGTTAGTGAGCCAGCGGCATCTGGTTCTGTGGAGCCATTTACCTCTGGCTAAGTCAGGTTAGATGGCAGCTGTCAGCAACAGACTCCCGGCTTGCTCTATGATGAGGTATTTGAAGTGCTATCATTATATTGTTGCAGTAAAAATATTCTATCTTTATTTGGTGACATTCCTGGGTCTTGAGTAAGAGTCTAGACACAGTCCCTAAGCTTTTATGTTCAAAGCTAGTGCTCGGTCGCTTGAGCAACAGCAAGACTTCTGGATTTTTCTGTGCACACGGTAGTGAGGAATCTAACCCAGGGCTTGTTCATACTAGGCGAGCACTCTACCACTGAGCCCCAGTAGTGACAAGTGTATAAACAGATAAATGTGTAGATTTGTAGATAGACAGACAGAAAGATAGATAGATAGATAGATAGATAGATAGATACATAGATAGATAGATAGATAGATAGATAGATAGATAGATAGATAGATAGATAGATAGATAGATAGATAGATAGGGTTAGATGCATAACACAAGAGACAGACGTCTGTATACTATGAAATTGCATATACGATACTACTACCGATTATTGGCAATTAAATTATTCCTTTCTTTTTTAAGTATCATGATTGAATACATAATAAAGTATTAATTGAAAATTCGTCAATGTAGTATAATTGTTGTGTATAATTTTATAATATAATCATACACTAACTACTATTTTAATTGTTACTTTTATAACATTCCTTTTATATGGCTGTATATGGGAAAGGGTTTCTTAGAATCTCCACCATTCATTAATGACAATCCCGGACCTAAGTTGCCAGTTTCAACTATGGCTTCCTTAATAGCCCACCAAACATCAGCAATGCAAAGTCATGTACACTTTCTGGGCTTTGTCATTTAAACCCAGGATGATCACGATACAAAGGGAAAAAAAGTAAAAAAAACATTTTCTTGAACTTGCCAATTTTATGCTTTTCATTTTTATTTTTTTTTCCAGCCCCAAGATTTGAACTCGGGTCCTAGGATCCAAGGGTCGGCTATGGCAGAGATGCCAAGAAATGAGCAAGCCTTGTGCTTGGCTAATAATAATAATAATAATAAGGCCATGGTTTGGAACTTGCACCATTGTTCTCTCAGACCTTCTTTTTGAACTCAGGGTCTGGATAACTCTATGGCAATTTGGGTGAAGGGGAAAGGCTCACTGTCCTTGAAGACAAAAAATTTAAACTAGTTCCCAGGGCCTGAATTGAAACCCCAACACTGGAAAAAGTAATGTTAATACATGCTATCTATTTACATACATGGGTTTACTGCATATGATGTTTATTACCCTTATTTATTTAGTATTATTACAAATATAACATTGCTTTTATTACATCATATCACATAGGATATATTTGCATATGGATTATGCATCATATTGAGACCCAGGACTTTCACAGAGAATGAAAAAAACATATGTCAAAACTGGCTTCTTACTCCATGAATAAATTTTTGGCGATGCTGGGATTTCAACTAATAGCCTGCAATAGCCAATCCATAAATGGGGTCACAGTCTTAGAACACCAGCCTCCGGCAAAGTGAGCTACCAGGAAGTTCTGAGGACCTGTGATAGATAGATAGGTAGATAGATAGATAGTAGATAGATAGATAGATAGATAGATAGATAGATAGATGGATAGATAGATAGATAGATGTATATATACATATACATATATCTATGTACATATGGAGAGAAAGGTAATGTGAGGATATTAAATTATATACATATATTACCAATTATTAGTTATTAAATTATGCCTTCATTTAATGAAGTATCATGATTGAATACTTATAAAATCATTAATTTAAAATTAGTCAATATCTTTCCATTAGGGGAATCATACCATGGTGCTAGAATGGAAGATAAAATCCAATAATTATTCTGTGGCATTCTAAAGTAAAATCATGGATAAACTGAAAATTTAATTATTACTTTTATAACATTCCATTAGCATTCACATAAATAGGAATGAGTTTGTCAGGATCTCCTTCCATTTGTGGGTGTCAGTCCTGGCATTCGAACTCCAGGACTGGGTACTTTATTTTTAATTCAAACCATTGGAATGACATGGTGAAGATTTCAGATTGTTATGAATACAAAAAAGAACAACAAGAAGAAAAGAAACCCAGGAGCCAGGGGCTCCTGCTTGTAATCCTAGCTCCTCAGGAGACTGAGATAGAGATCATGGGTCAAGGCAGGTTAGGGGAGGAAAGTGAGTGATGAACTACCAAAAGCCAGAAATGGAGCTGTGGCTCAAGTGGTTGAGTGCTAACCTTGAGATAAGAAGTTAAGAGACCAGAGTCCAGACCTTGAGTTCAGGATCAAATACTGGCACAGAAAAAAAAAAATAAAGAAAAGCTTTCAGGAGCTTCTAGTCCACTGTGGTAAAAGGTGAGATTAGCTGGGCACCGGTGGCTCAATCCTAGCTCCTCAGAAGGCTGAGATGTGAGGATTGCGGTTCAAAGCCAGCCTATACAGGAAAGTCCGGGGGACACTGATCTCCAAGGAACCTCCAGAAAACCTGGCTCTGTAGCTCATGTCGTAAACTGAAGTGCTGGGGGACAGCACCCAGGCCCAGAGTTCAAGTCCCATGACCAACACCTGGACTTCTTGGACCTCACTCTGTGGCTCTAGGCAGGGAATTTTCCAGTGGGTCCCTGAGGGTCTCCCAATGTCTAGATGTCCTATAAGTCTTGAGAGTAGCCTCTTTGGAGGCCATTGCCTACAGAGCAGCCACAGTATCAGAGAAGGGTCAAGCCTTGGGGCATGGAAATCATCAGAATGGCATCTGTCATGGGTGCAATGTGGATCTGAGCAGTAATTCGATGTCTCAGACCACGGTTTTGGGCCAGGAGGGGCAGGAGATGCAAGATGTCATACCAGGTACCACCCGCACATGCAGGTATCAGAAAAGCGTGAATTTGTCAGGCACACCTTGGGCAGGTGTTGAGTTGAGATCATGAAAGGCTTGTAGGCTCAGGAATCCACAACCAGCTGGCTGCTGCTTGTAGCAGTCACTATCCCAGGAGTCACAGGTCTCAGAGCCCTGCTTTCCTCACCAGTGATTGGGGGAGGAGGCAGGAGGCAGATGAAGGTCAGAAATCCTGGGCTGATTGCAAAGGAGCATCCCTAGTGTCCTTCCCTTGGTCCTGTGGCCCCGTGCATGGATAGAGGAGCAGGTTCCATGGAACATACTGGCATGGTTCAGACCCCTCAGCCCAAGAAGAACTTAGGGAGAAACCACTTGATCTGCCTTGAGAGTTTACTGTGACTATGCCTCAGGACTGCCCCCAGTTCTAGTTCAGGTCAGCTCATCATTACCACCTTCCTCTCTCTCTCTCTCTCTCTCTCTCTCTCTCTCTCTCTCTGTGTGTGTGTGTGTGTGTGTGTGTGTGTGTGTGTGTGTGTGTGTATGTGTGTGTGTGTGTGTGTGTGTGCGTACATGTGCACTTACGCATCTTGGAACTGGGACTTGAACTCAGGGCCTGGTCTCTGTCCCTCACTTTTTTAATTCAGTCTTGTACTCTACCACTTGAGCCACAGTTTTTCTTCCAGCCTTCTTGTGGTTATTTGCAGAAGAGAGTCTCACAGACTTTTCTAGCTGGGCTGCCTCTGAATGGCAATCCTCAGATCTCAGCTTCCTGAGGAGCTAGGAATATGAGAGCACGAACTATTAGCATCCGGTCACACTTTCCTTCTTGGCTAACACAGACTACCTCTCTCCCAGCTGAGCACCCATCTATAGCTACCCCTCCAACCCAAGGCTTCAGAAGAAATATAACCTCCTTCCCTGAGGATAAAGAAATGGGATCAGGTTTGAGCTTTATGTTCTCCACAATATCAGGGCCTGGTGGGAGCTTATGTGGAGGTCACAGATACTTGCAAGGGCAAGTAGACAGCTGTTAGGACAGAAGAGAGTATGAAAAGACATCCTTGCAGCTGGATGCCAATAGCTCATGCCTATAATCCTAGCTACTCAAAGTTTAGACCTGAGGATCAATCAAGATTCAAAGCTAGCTTGGGCAGACTCTTATCTTCAATGAATCACCAAAAGATGGGAAGCAGAGCTACTGTATTTCAAGTGGTACAGCACCAGCCATGTGCAAACAAGCTAAAGGATACCACCTAGTCTCTGAATTCAAGCCCCAGTACACACACACACACACACACACACACACACACACACACACATCTTTAGCAGATGCCAGTGGCTCATACCAGCAATCCTAGCTACTCAATAGGCTGAGATCTTAGGATGGCAACTTGAAGCCAGCCCAGGCAGGAAAGTATGTGAGACACTTGTGTCTACTAAACTACTAAAAAAGATGAAAAATGAGCTATGGTTCAAGTGTTAAAGTGTTAGATTTGAGCAAAGGAATCTCAGGGACATTGCCAAGCTCTGAGTTCCAGCTCTAAGATTTTTTTTTAAAGACAACCCCACCGCAATCAGGCCATAGATACAGATTTTGGTCATCCTAGATCTCACTTCTGCTCCAGCCACTTTCACAGCACAAGTGGCTGGTGTGTGGCCAGCACTGGGCAAAGAAGTAAACTTACACAAGGGGCCATAGCCAGGTCAAGGCTAATGCCCCAGAACATTGAGGTACTGGCCATACCAGTCTCTCATCCCCCAGTTCCCTGGCCTTGGAATCTAAAATGTGTACCTTTGTATTGTGGGCATCTGGAATTGTCTAGAAGGACCCAGGGACCGGTGCTATATCACACTCCATGAGAGTGCACACGAGGCCCAGGCAATCTGGGAGAAACAAATTGGGCCATTTCTTTGTGTGGGCTTGAACTGAGGATCTGGGAGCTGTCTCTCTGGGTTTTCATGCTCAAGGCTGGTGTCTTACCACTTGAGCCACAGCTCAACCTCTAATGTTTTGATGGTTCTATGGAGAATAAAGCCTCACTGAATTTCCAGCTTACTGATGGCTTCAATCTATCTTTTATCTTTAGAACTTTGCCTCCCGAGTAGCCAGAATGTCAGGAGTGAGACTGAACCAGAAGTGACAGGCATCAGAGCCTTTCCTTTGAGCTTCTGTTTATCTCATGTCAACTAGCAATCCCTAGCTAAAATAGTCATTTACAGGGGATAAAGTTCCTCTCCTAGGTCAGTTAATCCAAGGAGATAAAATGTCTTTGGAAAAGGCTAGTCTGAGTTGGCTTACGGGAGTATGTGTGTGCGAGAGTATGAGTTTCAGGGATACCTACCCCCATCTCTCCAGTGCTTCATTCTCCCAGTGGTGAGTACATCCAGGATCACCACCCCAAAGAAGGCGGGTAGGGGAGGGTACATAAGGTCACATCAAGTGGGATGATCTGAATTCTATCCTGCAACTGAAGCCAAGAGAGATAATAGAGAGAAGGAGAGGTTTAGAGAAACATCAAGTGAAGCCCTTTACCTTTGGCTACAAGTACCACAGAGAAGAATGAATCCATCCTTTTTGGTAGTAAGATAACAGGTGCCCACTATTTATTTATTTTACTTTTGTGAGTCCCAGGGCTTGGATTCCGGGCATGGGTGTCATCCCTGACCTTCTTTTCCTCAAGGTTGAGGGTCTACTACTTTAGCCACAGAACACATCTGGCACTTTTGGTGGTGGGGGAAGTGGTTTATGGGAGATAAGAATCTCACAGACTCTCCTGCCTGGGCTGGCTCTGAGTCACAACCATGAGACCTCAACCTCCCCAATAGCCAGGATGATGGGCTAGAGATACTGGCACCTGACTGCCATCATCCATTTACAATCCCCTAGAACCGGGCCACCCACACTGCACTGCCCTTGCTGTGAGTGGGAAGCAAACATGGGTGGTTTTGATACTTCAACAGCCTCCCTACCTTGAGCATTGTTCTGGGTCAGTCTGATGGCGGCTTCCACCTTGTCCACAGCAATGACTTGGCTCTGTCACAAGAAAAAATGTCCCCCAGGAGGAGTTAAGTCTGGGGTCTTTCCTCTGCACACCACCTCCTCTCCCCGAAACGACACACCCCAAAAAAGCAAAGTAGAAAGAGCGAATTCATTTTCTTATAATCAGGGTCTGGTCAGATAGGTGGGGGTGAGGATCACAGGCCTGGGATCAGGCTGTGCGGTTGGACAATGCAACACCTCCTCATTCACGTTCCTTTGTTAGCAGAGGGTAGTGAGAAAGGACTCACCAGACGGACTAACAATGAATAACCATCATGGTCTAGCCTGGGCACAGAGGGGCTTACCTCAGGGAGCGAGTTCAACAGGCTGAGCAAGAAAGCTCCAGACTCACAGCCTACCTCCGGAATGAGAGGGCCAACTTGGGTCCCAGCCACATGGGGATACTGGGCCACCTCCCCCAGCACACATTCAACAATTTCCTGAGAGAGAGAGAGAGAGAGAGAGAGAGAGAGAATTACACTTAAGCCGGGGTGACAGTGGCACAGGCCTATAATTTTAACTACACAGGAGGCTGAGATATGAGGATCATGGTTCATAGCCAGCCCAGGCAGGAATGTCTATGAGACTCTTATCTCCAAAGAACCACCAGAAAACCGGAAGTGGTGCTGTGGCTCAAGTGGTAGAGTGCTAGCCTTGATCTGAGGAGCTCGGGGGCAGAGCCAAGGCCCAGATTTCAAGCCCCACGACTCACAATATGTTGATTTCCCACCACAAGATAGTGGACTGCAGAGCACTCATTGTCCTAGGGAGCATGGCTGAGAAGACAGGCTGAGTTTCGTGTCAGCTGGGGGTCATGAGTAGTTCACCCACCTTCTCCATGCCTCATTTTCCCAGCTGCAAACTGAAGTGAAGGATCCCCTCCTCATGTGGATAGTAAGGATGAAAGAGAGCCATGTTTTGTTTCATAATCCCATACCTGTAGCATGTTAAATAACAGGCCCCATCTGAATCCTTTCCAGGTATCTTCCTGTCATATGCTCACAGAATTGCCAAGAACTTTATCTGACGACAGCTCCCTCTATGCCTGGTCCTGGCCCAGAAATCCCCCTGCATTGATCCCTTGTTTCCTCACAACTGTCCTGTGAGGAGGCTCAGGTCCGATGGTTCCAGGCCCAACCCAGAGCTTAAACTGTGGTCAAGAATCAGCTGCCTTGGACTAAAAGTTTGGGAAATCCATATAAACCGATGACTGAGCATGGTGCTACATGTCTAGGATCCCAGCTACAGAGGACCAGGTGGTGGTGCATGCCTGTCACAGGAGGATCATGATCCAGCCCCACCTGATCTTATATTGAGTCCTTCTCTTGGAAATGCCCAAGAGAGAAAGGGTTGGCTCCGATGGTAGAAGACCTGATTGGCAAGCCTAAGGCTTTGAGTTCAAACCCTAATATACCAAAAAGAATCAGAGGCTCAGTGCCAAAGGCTCATGCCTATAATCCAATCTACTCAGGAGGCTGAGATCTGAAGATCAGAGGGCAAGATTTAAAATAGGGTTGGCCTTGCCCATCAGATGTCATGATGAGAAGACCCAGAATCTGACCCATACCAATATGCTCCATACTAACAGGTCTTGTACCCTTACTAAGTGCTGGCCATGCTCTCTGTCCCCTTGGGGAGCCACCCCCTGCAGCCCCACCCCCAGGTCCTCCCAAGATCTCTATGCCACCAACCAGGCCTGAGGGAGTAGACAGTTCCAGGGCACAAAGGTCCCTTTGTCTTATAATTTAACGGTGCTGAGTCCCCCGGTGTGGCCACACTGGATTTGGATGTGACCTCAGGGTCCGTGGCCCTCCTAAGGTCAGATGGGAGGTATGTGACCATAGGTAGCTCAGCATGTTACCTAGCAGGAAGGGAAGGTGATGGCTTCCAGGTTTGCCAGTTACTGGGCGAAAACTTAGCCAAGAGGGAGGGAGGTGCCCCTGTTCACACTTTATATTTCAGCCTTTTAATAATTAAGAAAAAGGGTGAAGATTCTCTCTGGCTAATTCCTGTTTGCAAGGGTCATTGACAGGAGGGGAAAAAGGCTGAGATGTGGTCCCCTCTGGGAGAAGGCAGCAGGCAACAGTTGTCACTTGGGCATTGAGTCCTTAGATGCAATCTGGAGGAGGCAAGTCTCTTGGATGAAGTCTGGAGAAGTCTCATGAGGCATTCAGAGACTGAAAAAATACTAGAGAGCAAATAAATGGCAAGATGAAGGACTTGAGGCTGAAAATGTTGGTAGAAATGTCCCTAGTCAAGTGACAAAGTGTCCAGTTGAAAGGGAGACAGGTATGGATGGGCAGTCTTCTTACTTCTATTGACCTTCTGGCTCTGGTTAATTTTGAAAGGACAGGCACAAAGTGGATAATGTGATAACATCTCCTTACTCCTGTCCATGTTCCCTTGTTCCTCAGACTGGCTGAGTCTACGTGCTCATTGCTGAGATGGTTTGTCCCAGTTTGTATTCAAGGAGGTTTGAACTCAAGGCCTGGCCACTGTCCCTGAGCACTTCTGCTTAAGGCTAGCACTCTACCACTTTGAGTTATAGTACCACTTGCAGTGTTTGCTGGTTAGAGATAAGAGGCTCAAGCCATGCTTCCAGCCTGGCTCTTTGCAGGTTAGTTGGGAGATGGAGTCTGAGGGATTTTTCAGCTCGGGCTGGTTTGAACTGCAATCTTTGCCACAAAAGCCCTTTGTTATTTCCAATTAAAGCAACAAGGAGATCAAATAGAATAAGTAGAGCTTACCTGGTCCTTATCAAGAATTGGTCAAATATTCTGCAATGACAAAACTCATTAAATGTGAGAATCTTAGCACAGATATACCCAATATTTTAGAATCACGTATTTAGTACTAAACTACACAACACAAAACAAAAAAGGCAAAACTCAAAACCTAAAATATTTGACAACAATGTATAAACATCTTTGCTAACAAAGCACATCAGATGGTTGGGCCTCAGCTAACAGGGTCTGTGAAAAGAACAACTTGTTAGCAAGGCACATTAGAATAGATGGATGGTTGAGTAGTAAGCTTGGTGGAAGGGTAAGGGATGGATGGGGCCAAACCCTTAACATCATGTGGCCAAGATGGTGAACTCAAGATGGCAAATTTCTGAAAAACTGCAAAGAAAGTCTGAAGAAAAATCAAGCCTAGTTTGGCTAGCCTTTGAAAGGGAAGTTAGAGGGGCTCCCTGGGACCCAGGCCATGTCACATTCTTCAGGGCACAATCCAAAAAGTTTTAGAAAAGAAAGGGAGAGATATAGAAAGTTGAACATGAATAGCAGAGAGCAGAGAGAGCCTGAAAGTAAACAGACTTCTGAACATGTACCATTGCAGAGGCAAAAATTGTCTAAATCTGAGAACAGCATAAAAATATTATGTGTTCTGTCTATCCAGGGAGCGCAGGAGGCAATTCAGAGGGGTTTCACAGCTCGAGAATGACTCGCAGCACCCCATTGAATGTGTAGGAGAGTCAGTCTGGAGAGTGAAGGAAAGCTGACCAGGCAAAAGCAGCATTCTGATTTCCCCCAGAGCCCTATAGAGAGAAATGGCCAAGCCCCCAAACCAAGCATCCTCAGCATCGGAGGTTACCAGCCGTTTGGCTAAAGGCCATAGGAGCATGTGGCATGACACCACATCTGAACAGAGATTGAGCAACAGAGAGCCATAGAGAGTAGTTTCACTCAGTAGAGAAGTGGTGTGGACGTGGATATGAAGGCCAGCAATGGTATTGGTGAAAAGTCTCACATGGTGTCCCAGGCAGTTTGGTTCACAGAAGAGGGGTGGTTGGAAAATTCTAACATTTCCAACTCAAAACCCCATCTGAGTCACGGCATCATTTGTAAGGTATATTAAATAGGTAGATTTCATTAGGTAGTGGATGAAGAGAACACCACAAGCTATTCAGGCAGGAAAAGAAGTTTATTTACCAGACTGTTGCCCCACCATACATGGTAGAGAAGCCTATCTGAAATGGAAAGGGAGGAGATAGCAATTTGTATTTCGGGAGAAATTCATCCATCTCTGCTAGGTTTTCCTTCCTTTGTGATTAGAGTCTGGAATTATTTCTTTATGATTGGATGTCTTGGATGTTTGTTGTAATTTTTCTTGTGGTATTTCTGATATTATTGATTTGGGTCTCCTCTCTTTTGTTCATTACTCTTGCCAGTGATCTGTCAGCTTTATTGAGATATTTTTTAAACAGCTTTTTGTTTTATTAATTTTATTTATAATTTTCTTTGTATCTCATTAATTTCAGATTTTATTTCACTTAGTTCATTTTTTTCTTGTTTCTCTAGCAGTTTTAGTTGCATCATAACATTGTTTACTTGGTCTATGTTTTCTTTTTTTAATTTTTAAATTTTTTTATTTTTTAGTCTATTTTTTATTGTGAAAATACTGTACAGAGGGGTTACAATTACATGGGCAAGATGATGAGTACATTCCTTATCAAGCATTGTAGCCTCCTCCTTTGTTTCCCCTTCCCATCCCTTCCCATCCTCCCCCTGTCCCCCCACCCAATCCTCTCCTCTCTCCCTTCCCCCCACCAAAGTTGTAAAGTTAGTTTTCGACATAACGACTTGTACATCTCATTGTTGCAATGGGTCCACCTGTATCCCTATTTAAATTATTTGTTTTTCCCCTTCCCATCCACAAATTATAACGACATCAAATACAGTGAAAGCAGGGATTATACTGTGGGTAAGGGACATACAAAGCAACAAAGAAATAATCTTATAAATGTGTTAGAAACAATCGCATGAAAGAAAAAAAAAACATTTGAATACATATCTTAGGGTTCATTTCCCTAACATCACCATTTCTGATCTTTTCTGCTTGACTCAGACATATACTAGATATTGCAAAAAAGGGAAACCATGGACGTATGTTACTTTGGGCCTGGTTTACTTCACTTAATATAATTTTTTCCAAATCTTTCCATTTCCTAACAAATGGGGCAATGTCAATGTCATTCTTTCTGACGGAGGCATAGAATTCCATTGTGTATATATACCACATTTTCTTGATCCATTCATCTACTGAGGGGCATCTGGGTTGGTTCCATATCTTAGCTATAGTAAATAATGCTGCAATAAGCATAGTCGTGCTGGTACCTTTAGTGTGGTCTTGTTTGTGATCATTTCGGTAAATACCTAAAAGTGGATTGCTGGGTCATAGGGGAGCTCTATGTGGAGTCTTTTGAGGAACCTCCATACTACTTTCCAAACTGGTTGAACAAGTTTACACTCCCACCAACAATTCAGTAATGTTCCCTTCTGTCCACATCCCCTCCAGCATCTGTTGTTATTAGAGTTCTTGATTTTAGCCATTGTAACTGGGGTGAGGTGGTATCTAAATGTTGTTTTGATTTGCATTTCTTTTATGGCTAGGGATGTTGAGCATTTCTTCATGTGTCTATTGGCCATCCATCTTTCCTCTTCACAGAAGTTTCTCTTTAAGTCTTTCACCTACTTATTTATTGGGCAGTTGTTTCTTTGAGGATTTGTTATTGGGGGATTTAATTTTTTGAGTTTCAAGTATATTTTAGATATGAGACCCTTGTCCGTTGTATGGCTAGTGACGATCTTCTCCCAATCCGTAGGCTTTCTATTGATCTTCATATGCGTGCTGAGCGCAATAAATTAGCCCCTCAGGACTCCTTTCGCTGGGTCCCGTAGGTTTCTTCATGATGTATTTTCATTTTCATTGAATTGTAGGAACTTTTTAATTTTATCTTTAATTTCTTCTGTAACCCATGTATTGTTCAACAGATTGTTGTTTAATTTCCATATGTTTAAGTTTTTTCTACTTTATGCCTTATTATTGAGAGAACTATTTTGATTCCAGTATGGTCAGATAGAATACAGGGTATTATGTCGATCCTCTTGTATTTGCTTAAATTCCTTATATGAACTAACAAATGATCTATTTGAGAAAAAGTTAGGGAGTTTGCAAGAATAAGACCCTGCTGGTGTGAATCCCTGTAATTCTAGCTACTCAGGAGGCTCACATCTGTGTATTCAGTTTTAAAGCCATCCCAGGCAGGAATGTTCATGAGGATTTTCTGGGGTAATTCAGCACCACACCCTGCCTCAAGTCTGGGGCTGTTCACCACCTTTGCCAGCATGGGCTAGCCCAGCTTATGCAAGCCAGTATGGAGAGACGTCACACCCCACAACACGTCTGTAGTTGTTCACTGCCTCTGTCGATGCCGCTGCTGCTGCCACAGCTGATGCCACTGTCTGAGCTGCTGCCACTGCCCAGGATCAGCTGGGCCACATATGCAAGCCAGGCACTTCACCACGAGTCAGGTGTTAGACACTGCTGCTGCCTCTGGCTTGGCTGGGCCACTTATGCGGGCCAGTATGGAGAGGCACAAACCACCAGGGGTCTGGAGTTGTTCACTGCAGCTGTCCGCGCCCCAGCTACCGCTGCCGCCCTGGGCTGGTCTAGGCTGTTCCTGTGGGCTAGTGCCAAGAGGCATTGTGCCCCGAGTCTTGGTGGTTTGCTGCCACTACCAGCTGCTGCTGCTGCTCCAGGTTAGGCTAGGCTGTTTACACCAGCAGGACAGAGGTAACACAGTGTGAGTCTAGGGTCATTCACCACTGCTGACAGCTGCTGCTATTCCTGACTGGATTGGGCTGCTTGCACCAACCAGGCAGAGGCGCTGTGCCAGGGCCAGTGAGGGAAGTCTTCATGCCGGCTCTGCATTTGAGATTTCTGTTTGTATTCTCTGGGTTGGCACCGTACCTTGGGAGTCTTCTGGGAGCCTTGGGATGCTTGCTAGTATGTGGTCTTCGGAGGGTCCAGAGCCGGGATACTTAAGCAGCCTGGCACGAATCCCCACAACTTAAGCTGCTCAGCACAGAGCCCCATCACCAACAAGGGGTGGGGGAAGGATCTTTCCACTTTACTGTCTGTGTAGGTTTTTCCCTTTTCTTTTTGCACTTCCTATATCTCTCTGAGCAATTGCTTTTTTGGGTGGGGGGTGTCACTTGTTGAAACAGAGCATTGAAAGCCAAACACTGTATTTGATTGGAGAGAGCTGTGGTGTTTCCCTGCTGTTCCATTGCCATCTTGGCCCCTTCTTTTCAGGTGACATTTTTCTTAGGCGGCAAGTGGGCCTTGGTTACCAAATGATAGGTATATAAAAGAATATGTTGTAAAGCCAGCAGTTTGTAGTTAGACATTTCTGATAATAGAGCCTTCACGAGATTAGGGAACAAAGGGGGTGGTCTACCCTAAGGTATTTCAAAGGGATTAAATTCTTTTACATAAGGGCTACATCTTGCTCGAAGAAGAGCAAAGTGAAGGAGACTTAGGTAGCCATGGCAAGTCTCTGTATTTAATTTAGTTAAAGTTTCCTTTAAGGTCATATTCATTCTTTCTAGTGCCTTGAACTCTGAGGTCTATATATGGATTGTAACATCCAATTCATTCCTAGGGCATTAGTTAATCATTGAGAACTTGGGCCATGAATGCAGGGCCAACTTTGGACCTCACAGCTAAGGGTAAGTAAAATCAAGGAATTATTACATGCCTCAGCTCAGCCTGAAAAAGTGTCCACTATTATAATAGATACCAATACCCATACTTTCCAGGCTTTCCCTCTGTGAAGTCCACTTGCACAAATTCACCATCTGATGTTCCTCACATATGAATTCTTTCCATATGTTCCAGCTTTTCAGCTTTTACCTGTTGGAAATTACCTACACACATTACAAAGGATTGTCAGGCTGAGGCCCGACTGGTTTTCAGAACAGTCTTAGGCAGTAGCCTCGGACAATTTACCTTGGTGCAATTATCTACATGTAAACTGACAGAAAGCCTGTATGCATTTTTCCCAAGTTTAGTTTCAAAATTTGCACACTTATTACCACTGTTTTTGCTTCTTCCTTTAATCTTAACAACTAGTAGCTCTAGAGACCCCGATGGTTTTAGAGTGGTCTCCCAAGCTACTTAATCAGCTCAGATGTTTCTCTGTATCTTAGGGTCTCTAGTTTCTTTAACTCCTGTATAGTACTCTGAACCTGGGAGACTTCTTCCATTTTATTCTGCTCCTTTTCTCTCAAACTTCCTTTCATGATCCCACTCTCCTTCTCAATGTGCTCCTTAACCTGCAAGTATTTTGTCAGGGTCACATGAGAGTTCCTTTGACTGGCCAACTGCTGTTCCTTCTCACAACCACTTTGCTTGCTCTTCAGCTCCTCCCTTAAGTTCACAAAGGTGCTATTGAGAGGTAATTTTTCCCACCTCCACCTGTTCCATTGGGACATGATGTTTCTGCATTACATTTATGGTGAAGATCTCAGCAGTCTTTTTGGCCTTTTACTCTAGTAGTTTCTCTTTCTAGTTTTCCACTTCAGTGTATTTTTGTGACAGATCTTTCAACTGTTTGTTTAGCTCTTCTGTTTTTCTTCCTAATGCTCTTTTCCTTTCCCCGGCATTCTTTATCAGACCATGTGGTCCTTTAACTCTCACTGAAGAGTAACAATCTCTTTCTTGAGCCTGATATTTCCTGTTCACTTTTCTTGGCCTCATCTTCTGTGACATAGCACTTCCTCGTCTTTCTCTATAACTACTCTTATCTTCTTTCTCTGTTGTTTTGAATATCTGGTGACACTCTTCGCAGCTTATAATCAACATGTACTTCAACCTAATAAATTCTTATATCAGGTCCAGCTCTTTTATTTTGCCCACTATTTCTTAATGAAGCATCAGGATATCTTCTTGGCCTCAGTTGTGGTTAGCAAGGATGGAAGCATTGCTGTCTTGTGCTTCTGTTGGCCTCTGATCTGTGGTCCCCTAACTTGCCTCATGCTCACCCAGGCTAATGTACTTGAATTTCATTTGATTCTGACTGTTTTCTAGGTTCCTTTTGAGGATTTTCTTCTCAGTTTTTACTCTCACAAGTTCGTAATTTATATCTTCAAAACTTTTCTTCACGTCAATAATGCTCTGGTTTCTCCAGTGTGCTCTTCTATTTGCTTTTAACCTCTTAGTGGGTTTTGTTTGGAGATTCAGTATTTTATAACCTGTGTTTTGAGATAGAAGTGTGTGAATTTTTTCTTTGCCACATTTCTTCTTAAGTTTATATGGCTGTTTTTAAATTGAACACAGTTGGAATTCAGAGCCACAAGCTTCTTTGCATGTTTCTCCAGAGATACGAACACATTTTCCAGGTGTTAATGGGATTACATAACCTGTCCTTTTCAATCTTTCTCTCCCCTGGACATTCCTTTTTACAATGTCCATTTTGCTTGCTATAAGCACACTGATCTAGTCCTAGAGGTTCCCTACTGCTATTTGCAAATGAATTGTAATGTCTTTGTCAAGGGTTCCTTGATCCCTATTCTGGTGCTCCTACCAAAACTCAAACCCCCTTCTTACTCTTTTTTTTTACAGGGTACCTATGTTATCAAACATCCACTGGGCAACCACTTCCAACTCAAAATACACCTTTCCCTCAAAACCTTATAACTTTTGAAGCTTTCTTCTAAGATATGGGGCTGACTAACAAAGGCCATATTTAGGACTCTTTGATTCTCCAGGGCTTCAAGATCTATAGGCCTATAGGTCCTATAGGCTTCTGGGAGAAGTTTCAGAAAAGCATTAGGGTATTCACTGGGGAACTCTCCCATCTCACTCACCTTTCTGGCTTTCTAGCCTCTGCGGTATCCCTGCTAACCAAACCTGGCAATAATTGATAAGCACCTCCATACCTTGATTGCTGTTAGTCTCAGCTTGGATAAGTCTGGGGAAAGGCTTGATCCAAATGGTCTGGTTCAATAGTGGAGCTACTATCCAGTCCAGGGACCATATTCAATTTACCGAGCAGGATTCACTCCCTTTTCTACCAGGTGAAAAGCATCGGTAAAGTTTGCTGACACTCATCCCAGTAATGAGGTAATGAGTCCTGGTTATTTTTTTCTGAAAAGGATAGATTTTGTTGTTTCCAGTCATACAGGTCACTAGTTGTAAAGGGACCATATATTAAAAGGAGGGCCTGCCCACCATCTCCTCCATGTTCCTGTCTCAAGGGTAATAATGGTAACATACCACCTCAGGATGGTACAAGTAACCAATTTTGGCATGGGAGAACGTAACATTAGAGGTGCTGATGGCAAAGAATAGGAGAAAGAGTACATCAGTGCATCTTCCTCTGAGGGATTCTGTAACCCTGGGGGAGAATATATTTTGGATATGACAAATTTAGGCCTTGTTCTCCCATCCTGAGAAAAGGAGTAAACAGAGGTGCATACAGGACACAGATAGAACTATCAGCATGCACACACAGAACAATAGCCACAGACACTTAATCTACATGCCCCAAACCTCTCAATGTTGACCTCTATAGGAGGTCCCAGATGACAGAGAGTACATTCTAGATTGCCTCTTGAGGAGGTCACAGATGACCTCTGGAGGATGTCACATATGTCCTCCCTAGGAAGCCCTAGATGACCTCTCATGGATGTTCCAAATGGCTTCCCAAGGAAGTGTCAGATGACCTCCAAAGGAGGTTCCAGATGTCCTCTCAATAAGGCTGAGATTACCTCACGAGTAGCTCCCAGATGGCCACTCAAGGAGGCCATATATGAACTCCAGAGGAGGTTCCAGATAACCCTCTTGAGAAAGCCACAGATGACCTCCAGAGAAGGTCCTATACGGCTTCTCAAGGAAGTCCCAGATGATGTCCAAAGACAGTCATAGATTTCTTATCAAGGTAACCTGAGATGACCTCAAAAAGAAGCTCCAGATGGCCTCAGGAGGTGGTCCTAGATTGCCTCTTAAGGAAGCCCCAACCCAGATGCCCTCAGTAGATGAATGGATCAAGAAAATGTGGTATATATACACAATGGAATTCTATGCCTCCATCAAAAAGAATGACTTTGCCCCATTTGTTAGGAAATGCAAAGACTTGGAAAAAATTACATTAAGTGAAGTAAGCCAGGCCCAAAGAAACTTATGTCCGTGTTTTCCCTTATTTCCCAATCACTACTTTTATAGGGGTCTCAGATGACCTCCTGAGGAAGCCCCAAATGACCTCTGGAGAAAGTCCAAGATGGCCCCTGGAGAAGGCTCCAGATGACCTCCAGGGTAGGTCTCAGATGGCTTCTCAATGAAGTTGCAGATGTATTCTTGATGAGGTTCCAGATGGCTTCCCAAGGACGGCCTACATGACCTCTCAAGGAGGTTCCAGATGGTTCCCCAAAGAAGCCCTGCATGACCTCTCAAGGAGTTCCCAGATGGCTTCCAAAGGAAGCAACAGATGACCTCCAGAGGGGATCCCCAAAACAGGCTGGCAAGCTTGCCCAGACACACCCCTAGAGGTCCCTAAATGACTTTTGTCCATGATTCTCCTCCAGAGACAAACACTCGAGGTAGACTCTCAACCCTGAGGGCTGACACTCTCACCTATGGGGATTTTTCCCTGAGGCCAAGGCCTGGTGCCATCCAAATGGATTATCTCGATGGGGGACTCCAAAAATTAAGACCTCTATAGTTCAAGAGAGTCCATAGAGAAACATTTAATATAATAAATGTTCTCCAAACCACCAACCCCCAAAATTATGATATCCAAAACTCCAAACATCAAAGGGCAAGCCTTTTTTTTAACTCTTCCTTTTGTCTCTCCACTACAGAACTATACTTATTTCGAGGTCTTTCCCTTTTTCCCTTCTACCGGTTCCTTCTTCTCTTCAGGCCTCTTCACTCTCCAAAGACCTGAACTGCTTTGACTGGGTCGTCAGTTGCCATCCTTTACCTCCTGCCCTCCCTCAACTTCCTCTCCTCCCAGGTCTTTCTCCTTCTGCTATCACACCATTTCCTTCCTTACAGGACTTTTCCCTTTTTCTCTCTCCTTCTATTGCTCTGAACCAGCAGCCTATATAAAGTCTGTACCCCTTCTCTACTCCAACTGCCTAACAGTTTTCAACTGTCAAATCTCAAACTGCCCACAGCCAAATCACTTCTTCACAGCTCAGCACGTGATGATTAATGCCCCAGCCCCTCCTTCAGAATGCCTCACCATCTGGCCAGGAGATGGGGCCACACTGATTATCCAAGCCTGTAGATTTTCAGGGCCCTGCTGATTATTACAGTATCCTCCTTGTGAACTTGTAGCAATTGAAATTGGAAATTTGATTGTGATATTACAAACTCGTTGTGACATCACAAACCCATTTTGACATCATCACCGCCATGACATCACAAACCCATGGTGACAACATTGTCATTGTGACATCATGATTCCATTGTGACATCTCAAATCTATTATGACCTATTAGCTCCTTTGAAAAATCACATGCCCTTTTCAACATCAGTCCCTTTGTGTACCCATATCCTTGTTGTTAACTAATGACAATTGAAAGCAGACATGCCATTATAACATCAAAAAGTGTTTGTGACATCCTCAACAGCGTGACATCACATTTTCATTATAAGCACATCATCTCATTGTGACATAACCAAACTCAATGACATAATCGTATTATGACAACAATTCTCATTTTGACATCATAGACACATTGTGAATGCCTATTCTGTGATTTCATTGTATTTCATATGTGGCATGAGACTTGCATTTTTGTGCCTAAATAACCATTTTGACATCATAATCACTTTGTGCCATCACAGTGCCATTGTGATATCACTAGTACAATGTGACATCACAAACTTCTCCTCTCCTCATATTTGTGACATGCTGACATTGTGATATCAGACCTTTTTGCCCTCATAATTAGTTTTCAACCTCATATTTCATGTATGACATTAGATACTAGAAATCCACTGTGACATCATGACCATTATGACATCACACTGACAGATATGATGATCATCGTGTCAGATTGTGACATCACAAAAGGTTTTGATGTCACAATTAATTGATGATGACCTACAGGTAAGGGGTCACAGTAGGTCTATGATATCACAGTTGGTTGGTGATATCCAAATGGCATAAAGGATCTCATTTATCATGAAATCACAGTGAATATGAGTTCCAAAACGGACTGTGCTTTCTCCAAAGGCATGTGTTGTCACAAATGTGAGGAAGTCCTAAGAGGATTGTAATGTCACAGTGTGACACAATATTTATGATGTCTGTCAGTATGATGTCACAATGATTATGATGTCACAGTGGATTTCTGATATCACATATCATAACTGAAATATTATAAGGTTGAAAATAGATTATGAACTCATAAAGGGCCTAAGACATCACAATTGCAGCACATCACAAGACTTATGAAGACAGGGCAAGTTTGTGATGTCAGTGTGTTAGTGATACCACCATGGAACTGTGATATAACAAAGTGATTGTGATGCCATATATTTATGAGATCACAATGGTTTTCTGATATCAACCCACAGGCCACATCATTTGAAATAGAATGAAATAGAATAGACATTTACAATGTATCAATGACATCACAATGACAATATAATGTCATAATGCTATGAGGTCATTGTAAATTGGTGATGTTGCAAGGAGATAATGGTGTCATAATGAATATATCTTGTCACTCTGATGATGGGGTAACAAAGGTTTGTGATGTTACAATGGCATATATGAATACAATTGTCATGTGTTCACAATGAGGATATGAGTACACAAAGGGACTGTAATGTCACAAATGTCCTGTGTGTTTTCAACGGTAATTAGGGGCCATGATAGCTTCATGATACACAGTTAAGATGAGTTCACAATAGGTTTTTGATGTCATGATGATTTTGTAATATCTTAAACACATGTCCAATTTCAATTGCTATTTCACAATGTGCATACAAGTTCCCAGAAGGAGCTTGAAGTCCTAATGAAATACAATGAAATCACAGAAAAGGCATTCATAATGTGTCTATGATGTCACAATGACAATGTGAAGTTATAATTCTATCATATTATTTTAGTTTTGTGATTTCAGCATGAGCAGATGATGTCAAAACTACAATGTGATGTCACAATTGTGATGATCTCACAAACTTTTTGATGTTAAAATGTCATGTCTGATTCTCAATTGTCAATATTTCACGGTGGGGATTTGGGTAAAAAAGGGACTATGATGTCACAAAACTATGTATTTTTTTCAAAGGCTATAAGAGGTCATAATAGTTTTGGGATGTCACAATGTGGTCCTGGTGTCAAAAACAGCAATGTGATGTCACGATGGGTTTGTGATGTGACAGTGTTGGTGAGGTCACAATGGGTTAGTTATATCATGAGTTTGTAATATCACAAATTTTTCCAATTTCAATTTCTCCTAGTTCACCATGATACACTTAATAACCAGCAGTGCCCCTATCATCCATGGGAACAGATAGTCATCATGGCCTCCTGGACTGGACCACCGGAGAGGGAGGTGCATGCAGCTGAAGGGGGAAGCACATGCTGCTGAAGGAGATAGGTTGTCAAGCCCCACATGGTGAGATGCCATGAAGTGATTGGGCACGGATATTTGGGAAGTGATGATTGAAAACTGTTATGCAGGAAACATACTGCAGTGGGGGAAAGTACAGCCTATACATGGGCTGCATGTTCAGAGCAACAGAAGGGGAGAGAAAAAGGGGAAAGGCCTGGAAGGAAAGAAGTGAAGAGACTGCAGGAGGACAAAAACCTGGGAGGAGAGGAAATTGAGGCAGACCAAGAGGTGAAGGACGGCAACTGGCCACCTGGACAGGGCAGGGCAGGCCTGTCAAGAGTAGAGCAGCCTGAAGAAAAGAAGGGAATGGTGGACGGAAAAAAATGAAAAGACCTGAAAGGTAGGACAGGTCTGTAGAGAAGGAGGATGAAGAGAAAGAAAAAAACCTTGTCCTTTGAAGTGTGGAGCTTTGGAGATCATTATTTTTGGGGTTGCTTGTTTGCAGACCAGATAACAAATGGCTGGGCTGCTCTTTGGAGGCCTGAGGGTTCATGGTTGAAGCTGCATTTAGCTGTGGGCATCCAGCCCAGGTCAAGGTAGACACTTGTTACAAAATTTATGAGGACAAGAGAGGTTTGTGATATTACATTGCATTAATAATATCACAATGTTAATATGAGGTCACAAAGGGATTGTAATGTCACAATGGTGATGTGGTCACAATGGGTTTCTGAGATCAACCTATATGCCACATTAGAGATATAATGAAATCACAGAATAGGCAATCACATTGTCTCTCTGACCTAACAATGAAAATGTGATGTCATAATGCTATGACGTCATTGTCATTTTGGGATGTCACAATGATTTG
The DNA here is from genome assembly GCF_019054845.1 of Dipodomys spectabilis. Taxonomy (NCBI): domain Eukaryota; kingdom Metazoa; phylum Chordata; class Mammalia; order Rodentia; family Heteromyidae; genus Dipodomys; species Dipodomys spectabilis. The sequence continues at coordinate 959,208 of NW_024871122.1, forward strand.
ATGGTATCGTAACAACAATGTGATCTCACTCTGGAGATGATGTGACAAAGTGTTTGTAATGTTACAATGGCATGTCTGATGTCAGTTGTCCTTTGTTCACAATGAGGATATGGTTACCCAAAGGGACTGTGATGTCACAAGTACCATGTGCTTTTTCAAAAGTGCTAAGAGGTCACAACAGATTTGGGATGTCACAAGGTGACCGAGATATCACTGTGGCAATGTGATGTCACAATGGGTTTGTGATGTCACAGTGGTGATAAGGTCACACTTGGATAATGGTGTCACAATGAATTTGTAATATCAACATTATATGTCCAATTTCATTCTACTAGATCACAATGAAGATACTAGTTCACATAAGGAGCTAGAAGTTAGAAAGGCCATGAATTTTGTAAAATATTATGAGGAAATAATTGGTTGGTGAAAATGCAATGGTGAAAATCCCATTGGTAATGTGATGTTACCATTACATGGGATAGTATTGTTTTGAAGTCACAAAGAGTTGGTGATGTCATACAAGTGATGAGGTCACATAGGTTTGTGATTTCCCAATGAGATGGTGATGTCAAAATCTCATGCCAGATCTCTAATTGACAATGAATATATAAGTTCAGAAGGGTTAATGATGTATCCAAAGGCATATGTTGGCACAAGTGTCATGAGGTTTGTGATGTCACAATGTGACTCAGTGGTCATGATATCTGGCAGTATGATGTCACAGTGGTCATGATGTCACAGTGGATTTCTGATATCACATGCCATACCTGAAGTATTATGAGTTGAACAATTTATGAACTCAGAGAGGCCAAAGAGATCACACTGGAAGCATGACAAAATTTATGAGAATAGGACTGTTTGTGATGTCACAGTGGATTAGTGATATCATAATTGCAATATGGTGTCATCAAGGTATTGTGATATCATAATGGCTATGTGGTCACAATATATTTCTGATATCAACCCACCTGCAACATTTGAAATAGAATGAAATCACAGAATAGGCATTCCAATGTGTCTGTGTCATCACAATGACCATGTGATATCATAATGCTATGATGTCATTGTTTTATGATGTCATGATGGGCTGATGTTGTCATAATGACAATGTGATATTACACTGGTGATGATGTCACAAAGGTTTTGTGATGTTAAAATGGCATGTCTCATCTCAATTGTCATTAGCTCAAAATAAGGGTATGGATAACAAAAGGCCTGTGATTTCACAAAGGCCATGCTTTCTTTCAAAGCTTCTGAGGTCATAATAGGTTTGGGATGTCACAATGTGATCATAGCGGTACAATGGCAATGTGATATCCCAGTGAGTTTGTGATGTCACCATGGTGCTTAGGTCACAATGGGTTAGTGATGTCTCATCAAGTTCGTAATATAACAATGACATATACAATTTCAATTACTTCTAATTCACTATGAGGATACTGTAATAACCAGTGGGGCCAGAATTATCTGTGGGAGCTGATAATCATTGTAAATTCTTGGCCTGGCCTACCGGAGAGTGTGGGGAATGCCGCCAAAGATGAAGTGTCAAGCCTCACATGGTGAGGTGTCAAGAAATGATTAAGCATTGGGCAGTTTGGGAAGTGATGGTTGAAAACTGTTAGGCAGAAGACCCGTTGGAGTGAAGAGAGGTAAACCTATATATAGGTTGCATTTTCAGAGCATTGGAAGGGGAAATAAAAATGGGTGCTACCTGGATGGAATAAAGGGAAAAACCTGAGAAGAGAGGAAGTTGATGGAGAGCAGAAGGTTGGCAAGTGGTCACTGGGGCAGAGTAGGGCAGGCCTGTGGAGAGTGTAGAGGCCTGAAGAGAAGAAGGAAGTGGTGGAAGGGATAAAGGGAAAGACCAGGAAGGAAGGACAGCTCTGTAGTGAAGGAGGGTGGAATGGAAAAGTAAAAAGCCTTGCCCATTGAGGTTTGGAGCTTTGGAGATCATAATTTTTTGGTTGGTGGTTTGCAGACCAATTAAAAAGGGTGGGGCTGCCCATTGAAGTTCTGAGGTTTGTTGGTCAAGGATGCTCTTGGACCTGGGTATCCATTCCAGGATAAGGTAATCACAGTCCCCTTTCTATTGTAATATTTTTTATTATATTAAATGTGACTCGATGGATTGTCTCCTTGCCTTAGGGGTCATAAGTACATGAGTTCACAGAAAAACCTTGAAATCTCAAAGGCCATGAATTTTCTAAGATGTGATGTCGCCATAATAGGTTTGTAAAAACACAATGGAACAATGATGTCACAACGGCAATCCCACACTATAATGTCAAAATAATGATTTGATACCACAATTAGTTGTTGATGCCATTCTCATGATGTGCACAATAAATTTGTGATGTCACAATGGGTTCATGATGTCAGAGTGGCATGGCAGATCTCAATTGTCATTAATTGGCAATGAATATATGAGTTCAAAAAGGGACTGTAATGTCTCCAAAAGCATGTGTTGTCACAAATGTGATGCTGTTCTAACAGTTTTGTGATGTCACAATGTGACACAATATTCATGAAAAATGGCAATATGATATCACAGGGGATTTCTGATATCACATGTCATACCAGAAATTTGAGATTGAAAACAGGTTATGAGCTCAAAAAGGGCCTAATATATAACGAGGGCAGCATGGCACAAAACTTATAAGGACAGGACTGGTTTGTGATGGCACAGCAGGTTAATGATATCACAATGACAATGAGATGTCACAATGTATTGTGATATCACAATGGTTATATTGTCAAAATGGGTTTCTGAAATAGAATGAATTCATACAATAGGCCTTTACACTGTTACGTCTATGATGTAACAATGTCATTGTGATTTATACTGCTATGATGCCATTGTTGTTTGGTGATGTCACAATGAGCTGATGGTGTCATAATGACAATTTGATGTCACTGCTGATTTATGATGTTACAATGGTTATGAGGTCACATTATGTTTCTGATATCAACACACATGTCAAATTTGAAATAGAATGAAATAGCCTTGCACCGGTGGCTCACACCTGTAATACTAGCTACTCAGAAGGTTGAAATCTGAGGATCGCAGGTCAAAGCCAGCTCAGCAGGAAAGTTCTTGAGACTCATCTCCAATAAAAACGATTAGAAAACCAGAAGTGGTGCTGTGGCTCAAGCGATAGAGTGCTCACCTAGAGCAGAAGAGCAGGGACAGCAACCAATCCCAGAGTTCAAGCCCCACAACCGGAAAAAAACAATTAAAAATTGGCATTCACAATCTATCTGTAACATCACAATGACAATGTGATCTCATAATGCTATCTTGTCATTGTACTTTTGTGATGTCAAAAGTAGTTGACGCTGTCATAATGAAAATGATATGTCACACTGGTGATGCCACAAATGGTTCGTGATATTACAATGGCATGTCTGATACCAATTGGAAGTTCATAATGAGGGTATAGTTACACAAAGGGACTGTGATGCCACAAAGGCCATATGTTTTTTTTCAAAGGGCTAAGAGGTCCTAATAGGTTTGGGATGTCAAAATGTGATAGTGATGTCAAATGGCAATGAAAGTTCTCAATGGGTTTGGATGTCAAATTGGTAATGAAATCAAATAGTTTTGTGAAGTCACATCTCATAATCACATGTCCAATTTCAGTTGCTACTATTTCGCAATGAGGATTTGAGTTCACAGAAGAAGACTGAAGTATAAAAGGCCATGAATATTCTAAAATGCTATGAAGACATACTAGGTCTTAGAAAACACAATGGAACAGTGATATAATAATGGCAATATGATGCTGCAATATGATATCTTAATAAGTTTTTGATATCACAATTGGTGATGCCACACTAGTGATGTTTACAAGAGGTGTGTGATGTCAAAATGGGTTGGTGATATCAAAATGACACATGTGATCTCAAATGTCATTAACTTACAATGAGTATATGAGCTCATAAAGGGACTGTGGTATCTCCAAAGGCATGCGTTGTCACAAAAGTGATGAAGTCCTAACGGGTGTGTGTTGTCAGAATGTGGCAAAATGCTCTTAACATCTATCAGTGTGATGTCACTATGATCTAAATGTCACACTGGATGCGGGTATCACCATTTCATACTTGGATTGGGTATGAGAGGATTGGTATTTCACAGTGGGTTAGTGATATCACTATGGAAATGTGGGGTCACAAAGGGATTGTGCTACTACAATGGCTATTAGATCACAATGTGTTTCTACTACAATAGGTTTGTGTTGTCACAATTTTTTGGGAGGGGGTTTGTAATGTCTTGTGTTTTTTTTTTGTTTTTTGTTTTTTTTTTATTGTGAGAATACCGTACAGAGAAGTTACAATTACATGGGCAAGATAACGAGTAAATTTCCTGTCAAGCATTATTGCCTCCACTTTGTTTCCCCTTCCCAAATCTTCCCATACTCCTCCCCTCTCCCTACCCAATCCTCCTCCCACCCCCCACCAAAGGTTTTAAGTTTGTTTTTCGACAAAACGACTTGTACATCTTATTGTTGCAATGGATCCTCCTGGATCCCTAGTTAAACTATTTGTTATTTTTTTTCCTTCCCCTCCAGAAACTCTACCAACATCAAATACAGTGAAAGTATGGGTTTTACTGTGGTGGAGGGACATACAAAGCAACATAGAAATCATCTTGTAAATACGATAGAAAAAATAGCATGAAAGGAAAAAAAAACCAAAAAATTGAATATTTATCTTAGGGTTCATTCCAGTAACATCAACTTATCTGACCTTTTCTGCTTGACTCAGACATATACTAGTTATTGCAAATAAGGGAAAACATGAGACCTATGTTTCTTTGGGCCTGGCTTACTTGACTTAATATAATTTTTCCTATGTCCTAACAAATGGTGCAATGGCAATGTGATTCTTTCTGATGGAGGCATAGAATTCCATTGTGTATACATAATACATTTTCCTGATCCATTCATCTACTGAGGGGCATCTAGGTTGGTTCCATATCTTAGATATGGTAAATAATGCTGCAATAAACATAGTCGTGCTGGTAGCTTTAGTGTGGTATTGTTTGTGTCACAACTGGTTGGAAATGTCACAATGGCATGCTGGATCTCAAATGTCATTAATTCACAATGAAGATATGAGTTCACAAAGGGACTGTGTTGTCTCCAATGTCATGTGTTGGCACAAATGTGATGAAGTCTTAACAGATTTGTGAGTTCACAATGTGACACCATGGTCTTGATGTCTATCAATATGATGTCACAATGGTCATAATGTTAGTCAATATCTGATAGATATCATATGTCATACCTGAATTATTATGAGATTGAAAACGGATTCTAAGCGTACTGAAAGACTAAAATATCCTAATGGCTGCACATCACACAAGGTATGACTAAAAACTCATGGTCTTTGAAGCTTAAGATTCTTTCTTTGAAATTGTATCCTCATTGTGAACTAGTAGAAATTAAAATTGGACATGTCATGGTGATATTACAAACTCATGTTGATGACACAAACTCATTGTGACCTCATCACTACTGTGACATCACTACCCCATTGTGACATCACATTGCTGTTGTGCCTTCACAATCACCTTGTGACATCACAAATCTATTGTGAGCTCTTAGCACCTTTAAAGAAACACATAACCTCTGTGGCATCACAGACCTTTGTGTAGCCATATCCTCAGTGAACTAATGAAAATTGTGATCACACATAGTATTGTATCATCACAAATACTTTCTGCAATAATTATGACTGTGAAATCACATTATCATCATAACACCATCATCTCATTGTGACATCACCAAACCCCAATGACACCATACCATTTTTCTATTTTTTTTTCTTCTGTGTCTTTTTTATTATAAGTATAGTGTATGGAGGGATTACAGTTACATGAGCAAGGTAATGAGTTCATATACTATCAAACATTGTTGTATTGACATCACTTTGTCATTTTGATGTTATAGACCCATTGTGAATGCCTATTCTTTGATTTCATTCTATTTCAAATGTGCCATGTGGGTTTATATCAGGAAACCACTGTGAACTCATAACTTTTGTGACATCAAAATCTCTTTGTCACAGCACATTGCCTTTGTCATATCACTAACACTGTGACATCAAATACCTCTCCTGTCCTCATAACTTTTGTGACATGCTATTGTGATATCTTAGCCCTTCTGAGTTAAAAATCTGTGTTTGACCTCATATTTCAGATATGACATGAGATATCTAAAATCCAGTGTAACATAATGATATCACACTGCTGGATATCATAACCATTGTTTCATTTTGTGACGTCTCAGACCTTTCAGTTCTTCACCTTTTTGACTACATATACATTAGTGACATCAGAATCCCTTCCCAAACTCATATACTCATGGTGAGTTAATGACAATTGAGATCCCATATGCCATTGTGACATCACGAACTCCTTGGGACATCTCCAATCTATTACGACCTCCTCATCAGTATGGCGTCACCAATTGTGACATCAAAACATTATTATAAAAAGATGTTGAGTCATCACATTGTATTTGTGAAATCACTGTCCCATTGGGTTTTCTCATAATATGACCTCATACTATGAAGCTTCTTCTATCTCCTGGTATCCTCATATTGAATTCCAAGTAATTGAAATTAGATATATCATTCTGATATTACAAACAAACTGTGACATCACAAAACCGTCGTGATCTCACCACCACAGTGACATCAAAAAACACAATGGGACATCTCATTTCCATTGTGACATTATGAATCACATTGTGCCATTCCAATGAGGACCTCTTACCACCTTTGAAAACACACATGGCCTCTGTGACATCACAGAAACTTTTTTGTATCCATATCCTTATGGGGAAGTAATGACAACTGACAGACGTACCATTGAAACATAACAAATCCTTTCTGACTTCATCATAATTGTGACATCATGTTGCCATTATGACACCATCAGCTCATTTTGACATGTAAAACTACAATGACATCATAGCATTGTAACATCACATTGTCATTCTGATGTCATACACACGTTGTGCTTGCATATTATGTTTTTCATTCTATTTTTAATGTGGCATGTCTGTTGATATCAGAAACCCATTGTGAGTTCATGACCATTGGGATATCACGATGACTTAGTAGCATTACATTGCCATTGTGATGTCACATTGCCAAATTGATGTCACAAAGGGATTTTGATGTGACAATGTTTATGACATCACAATGAGTTTCTGATATAAACCCACATGCCACATTTCAAATACATTGATTAGGCATTCATAATGTGACTATGATGTCACAATGACATAATGGCAAATGCTATAATGTCATTGTAGTAGGAAGACCCCTACTCAGGCAGGCAAGCCCACCTAGTCCTCCGGTGTGACAGAGCCCACCACAACAAATTTGATATTAAAGAAGCAACTTTATTGAGAAGGTTCCTACACTGACCGGCCAGGGCCACAGCACAGGCTCGGGAGCTTATACTGCGACCCCGAGCGGCCCACATGCTTAGGTTTTTAAAGGCAAAAATCACAAGGTAAAGCCTGGTCATGTAGGCGACCAATGAGATTGTCACACACCCAAAAGATTGCACAATCATACCAGACCACACGCAGGTGGCCAGTGAGGTTACACTTTGTCACATAATGTCTGTTTAAACCAGCCTATCATTTTGGGTTTAAATGACTCACAAATTCAACGGCAAAGCAGGCTTAAGGTAAACATACACAAAGGAGTTTAGTGGAGTTTAACATATACATGTGAAAAGGCGGAGTTTATAGTAAACTCAGGATGTCGCCAGCAGGCCAGCCTGCAGGCCAGCATGAGCCCAGATTACTGGCTACCTGTTTAGTTGGTCAGTCCTTAACAGAACAATGAAGGTGGGTCAAGTCGTTAAGGAGAGGGAGACCTAGAGGCATTTTTTTCATTCCAAGAACTGGGCTGGTTGGAGCCAAGGTTCTTGTTTTTCCTATAATCCCTAAAACAAAAACAAGACCTGTAAGGAAGCATTCCCAGCTCCAGTCTCCTCTCAGGGCCTAGTTCAGTCATAAGCTAAAGATGTTATAACAACATTGTGATGTAACACTGGTTATGATGTCATACAGAGTTTGTAATGTTACAATGGTTATGAGGTCACAATGTGCTTCTGATATCAACTGATATGCCACATTTGAAAAAGAATGAAATCACAGGATATACATTCACAATGTGTCTATGACAGCAAAATGGCAATGTGATGTCATAATGCTATGATGTCACTGTAACTTGGAAATGTCACAATGAGCTGATGATGTCATAACAACAGTCAGATTTCACACTCATAATGATGTCACAAAGGGCTTGTGATGTCACAATGGCATGTCAGATCTTAATTGCCATTTGTGTAATGTGACATCTTATTTCACATTTCAATTGCTAGAAGTTCACAATGATACAATTCACAGACAAAGGAGCTTAATATCCCAAAGGCCATGAATTTTCTAAGATGTGATGAGATCATAATAGGTTTGTGAAAGTATGTAATATCACAATTGCAATATGATGTCAAATTATAATGTCATAATAGTGTTGTTATATCACAATTAGTTGGTGATGCCATAATAGAGATGAGTTCAAAATAGTTTTGTGATGTCGCAGTAGATTGGTGATGTGACAATGGCATTCCAGACCTCAATTGTCATTAACTCACAATGAGTATATAAATTTAGAACGGGCTTGTGACGATTCCAAAGCATTTGTTGGCACAACTGTGATGAAGTCAGAACAGATTTGTGATGTGACAATGTGACACAATGGTCATTAAATCTAGTAGTGTAATGTCACAATGTTCATGATGTCACAGTATATTGCTAATATTTCATGTCATACCTGAAATAATATGTCAAAAATAGATTGAGCTCTCAATGAGCCTAACATAACACAGTGGCAACATGTCACAAAACATGAGGACAGGACATGTTTGCGTTGGCACAGATGTTTAGAGATATCACAATGGCAATGTTACGTCACAAAGGGATTGTGATGTCACAATGATTATGAAGTCAAAATGTGTTTTTGATATGAACCCACATGCCACATTTGAAATATAATGAAATCAAATAATAGGCATTCATAATGTATATATGATGTCACAATGACAATGTGATATCATAGTGGTATGATGTCATTACATATTTGTGATGTCACCATGATCTGATGTCATGACAATGTGATGTCACACTGATCATTATATTGTAAATCCTTTGTAACATCCATACATCATCCATCCATACTCAGAGACATGGAGTTATTGCCTTTTTTTTTTTCCTTTGGCAGGTCCGAGGTTGAAATATGAACCTAGGCCGTATCCCTAATCTCCTCTTGCTCAAGGGTAGTCCTCTGCCCTTGAGCCACAGTCCCAACCCATGGGGATATTTTCCTGTGATCTCTTAGAAATAAGAGTGTCATGGACTTTCCTGCCTTTGCTGAATTCAGATTGGCATTCTATACATCTCATCCTCCTGAGGAGCTAGTATTATAAGCAGGAACCACGGACACTTGGCTTTCTTTTCTTCTTGTTGTTTCTTTTTTCCATCGTGACAATCTGAAATCTTCACAGTATTATTCCAATGGTTTTCATTGGAAGTAAACTACCTAGCCCTGGAGTTCGAATGCCAGGACTGCCACCCACAAATGGAGAGAGATCCTGACAGACTAGTTCCTGTTTATGTGAATGCTAATGGAATGTTATCAAATGATTAATTTTGCAGTTAATTCATTATTCTATTTTAGAATGCCACACAAAAATTATTGGGTTTATATCTTCCATTCTAGCACTATGGTATGATTCCCCTAATGAAAGGATATTGACTAATTTTTATTGAATGAATTTAATTTATTTAATTTATTAAATTAGTTTTCATTGAGTGAAGACATAATTTAATAACTAATAATTGGTAACTATATTTATATAATTTAATGATATCCTCACATTCTCTCTCTGTATATATATATATATATATACATATATATATATATATATATGTGTGTGTGTGTGTATGTGTGTGTGTGTGTGTGTGTGTGTGTGTGTGTGTGTGTGTGTGTGTGTGTATATATACAGCCTTCTACACATCTATCAATATATATATAGGGCACTACTGTGGCTTGATCACAGGTCTTTAGAACTTCCTGGTAGCTCAGTTTGCCAGAGGCTGGTGTGCTAAGACTGTGACCCCATTTATGGGTTGGCCATTGTAGGCCGTGAGTTGAAATCCCAGCATCGCCAAAAATTTATTCATGGAGTAAGAAACCACTTTCGACACATTTTTTACCTGAAAAAATAATCCTGGGTCTCAGTATGATGTATAATCCATATGCAAATATATCTTGTGAGATAGGATGTAATAAATGAAATGTTATATGTGTAATAATAATAAATAAATAAGTGTAAGAAAGGTCATACTTACTAAACCCATGTATGTAAACAGTGATCATATATGAATATCATTTTTTCCAGTGCTGGGGCTCCAATTCAGGCCCTGGGAACTGGTCTGAAATTCTTGTCTTCAAGGACCGAAAGCTTCCCCTTCACCCACAAAGCCACAGAGTTACCCAGACCCTGAGTTCAAATCCTATGCCAACCAGAAAAATTCCAAAAAATTGCAAAAAAATTCCAAGCCAGGGCTTTATTTTATTATGTTTTTTGGCCAAACATGCGGCTTGAACTCAGGTCTTGGCATCTCTGCCACAGCTGAGCTTGGGATCCTAGGACCCAAGTTCAAATCTCGGGGTTAGCAAAAACTAAAAATAAAAAGGAGAAGGATAAAACGGAGAAGTTCAAGAAGGTGGTTTTACATTTTTTCGCTATGCATTGTGACCATCCTGGGTCAAAATGACAAGGCCCAGAAAGTGTACATGACCTTACATGCTGATGTTTGGCTGGCTATTATGGTAGCCATAGCTGAAACCTCAACTTAAGCCTGGAAGTCAAATCCTGGGACTGCCACTAATGATTGGCAGGAGATTCTAAGAAACGCATTCCAATATACATCCATACAAATGTTATAAAATTAACAATTAAATTAGTAGTTAGTGTATGAGTATACTATAAAATTATACACAACAATTACACTACATTGACTAATTTTCAATTAATACTTTATTATGTATTCAACAATGATACTTAAAAATGGAAGGAATAATTTTTCAATAATTGGCAGTAATATAATTTATGTAATTTCATAATATACAGTCATCTTTCTCTTGTTTTATACATATATTTATACATCTACATATATATGTAGACACATATATGTGCCAATCTACACATTTATCTGTTTATTCACGTCACTCCTGTGGCTCAGTGCTATAGTGATGGCTAGCACATACAAAGCCCTGGATTCGATTCCTCACTACCACAGGCACATAAAAATCCAGAAGTTGTGCTGTCGCTCAAGCAGTTGAGCACTAGCTTTCAGCATAAAATCTTAGGGACTGTGTCTAGAGCCTTACTCAAGACCCAGGACGGGCACCAAAAAAGATTGAATGTTGTGACTGCAACTATATAAGAATAGGACTTCAAATACCTCATCACAGAGCAAGCTGGGTGTCTGGTGCTGACAGCTGCAATCTAATCTGAATAGCCAGATGTATACCACTGCAACCAAGCGCTATGGAACCAGATGCTGCTGGCTTGCTCACCCCTGTCATCCAAGATACTTGGGGGCTGAGACCTGACACTGGTGGGTTTAAAACCCAGCCCTGGCAGGATGTCTGTGAAATTCTGAGCTGTGGCTCAAAATGGTAGAGCTCTAGCCTTGAGCAGAAGATCTTAGGATAGTACCCCCAACATTTTAGTGCAATCCCTGTGGGTGACTCTCCCCTCAAATAACACACCTCTAAATTATTAGATGTGAACTTTGTGCAGTTTGTGATGTGTTTCTGAAAGAATGGTGATACTGATGAAAGCACCCTAATACTAATGACAGCTTGTGGGATACAGCTATGTGATGAGTCCTTCCTGGGGTTCTGAGTCCCTCACAGGGTGCTGTGCTGAATCCTGCACAGGATGTTATGTGCTGAGTCCTTCACTGGGTTCTGTGTGTTGAGTTTTCATTGGGTGCTGGGTGCTGAGTCTTTCACAAGATGCTGTGTGCTGAACCCTGTAAAGAGGGTTATGTGGAGCCAGGCACCGGTGGCTCATGCATGTCATCCTAGCTACTCAGGAGGCTGAGATCTGAGGATCGCGGTTCAAAACCAGCCCAGGCAGGAAAGTTGGTGAAAACCTTATCTCCAATAAACCACAAGAAAACCGGAAGTGGTGCTGTAGCTCAAATGGTAGAACACTAGCCTTGAGCTGAAGAGCTGAGGGACAGAGCTCAGGCCAAGAATTCAAGCCTCAAAACAGAATAAAAAAAGAGTGTTACATGTTTTGTCCATCAAAGGGTGCATTCTTTCATCTTGTCCTTGTAAGAACTCCATAACTGAGATGATTATGCAGACAAGAATATTGACACTCAGATATATCCCCATGGGAGGGAACAAAATTATGTATTACTGAAGATTAGTGAGTTGTCTCCTGCAGACAATTGTTTTCTTTTGTTTTGTTTTTCTCAGTTGTGAACCTTGAACTCAGGGCCTAAGCACTGACCCTTACCTCTTGGGCTCATGGATAGCACTTCACCACGTGGAGCCAAGGAACCTCTTGCAACAGAGTGTCACGGCCTAGGGTTCTATAGCAGAGGTCTGTCATCCTGCCCCTCTCAGGAAGTGGGATCTGAGGATCTGGGTTCCAAACTATCTCAGACACAAAAGGTCCCATGTGACTATTATCTCCAATTCACCGCTAAGAAACCTGAAGTGATAGCTGGGTGCTTGTGGCTCATGCTGATCATCCTTGCTACTCAAGAGGATGAGATCTGAGGATCATGGCTCAAAGCTAGACTGGGCAGGAAAGTCCTTGAGACACTTAGCTCCAATGAACCACAAGAATACCAGAAGTGGCTCTGTGGATCAAGTGGTAGAGCAACAAGATTTGAGCTGAAGAGTTCAGAGAGAGCCCCCAGGCCCAGCTTTCCACTCCTACAACCGTCAATAATAAAAAAAAGATAGATACACACTAACAAACTGAAGTAGAGGGCTGGGAATGTGCCTTAGGGGTAGAGTTCTTTGCATATATGAAACCCTGCCCTTGATTTCTCAGGACCACATTACTAGGAAAAAGCCTGAAGTGCCTCTGTGGTTCAAGTAGGAGAGGGCAATCCTTGTAGAAGAGAAACTAGGTACAGTGCTCATGTCCTGAGTTCAAGCTCAAGGACTAGAATATGCATACACACACACACACACACACACACACACACACACACACACACTCACACACACACAGAGACAGCAGAAGTGAAGCTGTGAAACAAAATGGTAAAGCACTAGACTTCTGTTCTGAACTCATTGCTAGCACCCAGTCCCTGTGTTCAACCCCAAAACCTAGTCACCCAGGGCCCAACTAAGAGAGGACAAATGTTTCAAAATCAGATGAGCTTCACCAGCTCTAGATGACAGGAAGCTTTGTGATATCCAACATGTGCTTGGATTTCCAAAGCTTCCAGAAAACTAGAGAAGGCATCATAGGCCCATCATTTCCCTCAATGGAACATTTCATTAGGTTCAGTGCCCTAGTTGTCTGCCAGAAGGACTTCCGAATTATATTGAGCACTGTATCTGAGCTTTGGAATATAGTCTCACAAAGACAAGATGAGTGCACAGAACTTGGCCTGCCATGGGAGTTGGCACAAATGAAGGCTTCCTGTCAAAAAAACAGCACTGGGAAGAGAGATAGTTTGTTGTACAAAGAGGAATTTTTCTCCTGACCTTTGGAGCCCGCCCACACTCCTCCTCACTAATTGGCCCAGATAAAGTTGTTTGATACACAGCTCTACAGGAGTGAGGCCTTTTGTGTGCCTGTCCAGACAATGAAAGAGATTTCTTCCAACTGGCCTGGGATGCAGAGAAACCCTCAGGCTACACTGGGAGCAGTGAGGGGAGCCCTAGAACATGTAATGTCATAAAAGCAATCTCTGTGTTATGAACTCATTGTATTGAATACAAATTTCCTACCTTGGTTCCATTTATCATAGCTACTCGGGAGCTTCACTTATAGGAATATATCTATACATACACAAAGACATGGAGGTGCAGGTTCTTTTTGAGGGGGCAGGTCCAAGGGTTGAACTATGAGACTAGGCCTTGTCTCTGAGCTCCTTTTGCTCAAGGATAGTGCATTAAGGTGGAGTCACAACCCCACTTCTGGGTTTTTCTGTTATCTCTTTGAATAACAGTACCATGGACTTTCTTATTCTGGCTGGATTCGAACTCAGATTCTCTATATCTTAGCCTCCTGAGGAGCACGGATTACAGTCAGCAGACACAGGCACCTTCTTTCTTTTCTTCTTCATTTTATAATCTGGACAATCTGACTTGTTAATAGGGTTAATAGGGTTATTCCAATGGTTTGGGCTTATAAGTCAACTACTCAATGTTCTTTATAGCTACGTTCTCTGAGAAGGATTTTCTCTACTCATCATCCCCTCTAGTCACAGGTTTGAAACCAAAAGTGAGAATTGAGTGTCACAAGATTTATGAGCAAATGTCCACAAGACATGCCAGTTCTGTCTCTTAGCATTGAGATGCAGTTAATTTACTGTCTCAGGGTATGAGGACCGAAAGCTAGAACGATCCTCATACTGTCTGCATTGCTCCTTTTGCCTAGAAAATGATCTAATAATTATGAGTGTTTTGTGTCTCCAACCTTGAGTCTCTAGAACACACTAGAAACATCTTCCTGTTTCCGTTTTTCTCTAGTACCTCTCAAGATTTAGAGGAAAGATTTGTGTGGAGTGGCTCCTAGGTGAATCCCTGAGGAAAACAACTTGAAGTCTCCTCAGGAGATCATGATTGAAAGCCAACCCTAGCAGGAAAGTCTGTGAGACTCTTGTCTCCAATAAACCACCAGAAAACAAGAAGTGTAGCAGTGGCCTAGAGGGTAGAGGTCCAGCTTTGAAAGAGAAGGCCTAATAAGAGATACAGGCCAGACCAGGCAGGAAAGCCTGGGAGGTGCTTATGTTCAGTGAACGACCTGATGGCTTGCAGTGGAGCTGTGGCAGTGGTAGAGCCTCAGCCTTGAGCAAAACAGCTGAGGAAGGTATCACACCCTGAGTTTAAGCCATGGGATGGCCACCAAAAAAATTTCAAAAAGCAAAGACCAAGTTTATGTATTAATGCCCTACTTACAGGTGTATATTACCTCCCTGAGTGCAAACAGGCTGAATGCAATGCTTCTGATTTTATTTACTGATTTATTTTTCAGATATGCTCATTGTGCATACTGCATCATTCTGTTCATTTCAGCCCCATCATTTTTCTCTTCCCAGATTCCAGGGATGTGTCCTTATATAATGCACACTAAAGCTCTCAGCAGCCTTTATTTACATTTTATTATGAGGCCAATGCAGGAACCATCACAAATCAGGCAGGGGAAGAGAAGATCATGGTTCATAGGAATAACCTGTGTTCAAAAAATACACTTGAGGACATAAAATGCTAGCATACTTATGTAAAACTACCTTTAAGAAAAAGGATGAGGGGGCAGGGAATGTGGATTAGTGAGAGAGTGTTTGCCTAGCATGCAAGAAGCCCTGGGTTCGATTCCTCAGTAGCACATACACAGATAGAAGCCAGAATTGGTCCTGTGACTCAAGTAGTTGAGTGTTAGAGACAGTGCTAGGCCTTGAGTTCAGCCCAAGAATTGTCAAAGAGACAGCTCAGATGGTAGGTAGGTAGGTTGGTAGGTAGGTTGGTAGGTAGGTTGGTAGGTAGGCAGGTAGGTAGGTAGATAGGCAGATAGATAGATAGATAGATAGATAGATAGATAGATAGATAGATAGATAGATAGATAGATAGATAGATAGATAGATAGATAGATAGATAGATAGATAGATACATACATACATACATACATACATACATACATACATACATAGATACATAGATACATAGATACATAGATACATAGATACATAGATACATAGATACATAGATAGGTACATAGATACATACATACATACATACATACATACACAGATAGATAGATAGATAGATAGATAGATAGATAGATAGATAGATAGATAGATAGATAGATACATACATACATACATACATACATACATACATACATACATAAAAATGGTAGATGTATCTGGTCTTGGACATCAGCAGGAAAGAAGGGAACAATTCCCAGTAATGAGGCCTTCTGCAATGTGCCAGGCCACCAGCATCGCCTTCACACAACCACAGAGGAGGAAAACTGTCTTTTCCCCACTTTTCAGGTAGCCAAAGGCCCCAGAGACAAGAGGGCAGAGCCAGGCTCTAATTCAGCTGCTTGGAGACAGAAGAGAAATAACCGTGCCTCTTCTTGAACTGGGGATTTGCATTAATGATGTGGAGAACGAAGGAAAGAGAATGGACTGGCAAAGTTAGAAGGACCTTCATATCTGACAGAAGGAGAGTCAAAAAACTACTCCCTAAGACCAGAGATCAGGGTTTTCTACTCTGTTCCTCCCCTCTCCCCCACTCAACTGGCTCTCTATTGGTAACTTAAAGATAGCCTGAGGCTCCCTTCACCTGAGGAACGAAGAGACTTAGAAAAGCATGACCCTGGTTTAACTCTAACAAATATTTCAGGTTTCCCTTCATTGCTGGCTGTGCCTGGAATGAATGAAGTGGTTTTGCAACTCACTTCCCTGTTGAGTATGTACATTTTGCCTCCTAATCCTGCAGGCCTTGGTCTCCTTACCTAGCTTGGCTTTTGAAACTGTTTTCTGTCCTTCAAATACAGTGTTACACTGGAGTTCATCCTGCTAACAGGGCTAGGGTTTGGATTCTGAGAACTTCATTTGAACCCAGGATAGGTCAATGATGTTTCTTTCCTTCTTCTATAGTTCAGGAGCTCTAAGAACATTTAGAGTGCAAGTAAATATTTATATATACAGTGGAATATACATACAGAGAGAGATGTATATGTATTTCTAGCAATATACACAGCTATCTATTTATATATTGGTCACTCCTGGGTCTAGAATTAAGGTCCTGGGAACTGCCTGGCAGTGAATTTATTTGAAGCTGCTGTGCTTACACTGACCCCTTGATGAATTGGGCATTCCAGGCCCTGAGTTCAAATCTCAGCAATGCCGAAGGCAATAGGTAGAGTAAGAAGCCAATGTTGACCTGTTTTCCTTTCTGTGGTAATATTGTGTCCTAGGTAAAATGTGTAATATCTATACAAATACATATATATGATATATATTATACATGTATATGGATATCATTTTTGCCAGTTCTGGGGCTGGAATTCATGCCCTGGGAATAGATTCTGAAATTTTTTTTTCTTCCAGGCAGTTAGCTTCCACTTCACCCAGAGCACAATAGAGTTATCCAGTCCCTGAGTTCAAATCCCAGGTATGGCTGATAGAATGGCCCAAATTCCTAGCCAGGACTTTAACATTTTGTGGGGGCAAGCACAGAGCTTGAACTCAGGTCGTCACAACTCTGCCTCAGCCTTGATTACCCTAGGCTGGGGTGCAGCTTTTACACTCACAGATGATCCGGGGATTCTAGGACCTGAGCTCAACTCCCAGCTCTGGCAAAAAAAAAAAAAAACAACCAAGACGGAGGAGGAAAAACTGAACCAGGAAGTTTTACACAACAGTTTTACATTTGTTTCCTCTGTACTGTGACCATCCTGGGCCTCAATGACTCGGCTTGAAAATTGTATGTGACCTTGCAGAGCAGAAGGATGGTGGGCTGTCAGTGAAGCCTGAGCCCAACCCAGAAACCTAGGCCCTGAGTTCGATCCTGGGACTGCCACCTACTCATTCCTATCTATAGGAACAATCTATAAATTTATTTATATATGCATATACATATGTGAATACACATACACACACACTGCAATCTATATTGGCCACTCCTAGGGCTTGATCTCAGGTCCTCAAATTTTCCCGACAACTCCACTGGCATCAGACTTGTGTACTAACATTAACGCATTCATGAAGTGGGCCTTCTAGGCCTGGAGTTCAAATCACAGAACTGCCAACAACGTAATAGGAAGAAGCCAATTGTCCTACTTGTTTTCCTTGTAAGTGAAAGTCCTGGGTTTCAGGAATGATGTATAATACATAGGCAAATCTATGTCCTATGTAATAGGATATAAAAAAATTATACATGTAATCATACTCTCTAAAATATATAATAATTAAATAAAACACAAAATAAAATGAATGCAGTAAACATGTGCATATAAATAGTCATCATGTATTTAAAATGTATTCGAATGTTATTTTGTCGAGTGCTAGGGCTTGAATTCAGCTACTGGGAACTGGCCTGTCTTTTTTGTTTTCCAGCACTGTGAGCTTTCCCTTCCCCCACAGTGCTGCAGATTTATCCAGACCCTGTATGTATGTGTGTATGTATGTATGTATGTATGTATATATACATACATATATATATATAGATAGATAGATAGATAGATAGATAGATAGATAGATAGATAGATAGATAGATAGATAGATAGATAGATATGTAGGTAGGTAGGTAGGTATTTTTATTTTGTCAAGCACAGGGCTTGAAATCAGGGCGTGGCAACTCTGCCTCAGCTTTTATCACTCTAAGTTGGGTTGCAGCCACTGGACCCACAGCCAAACCTGGGTTTCTGTGCCTCAAAGTCTGCCAGGAAAAAATAACTAAACTAAAATGACACAGAAAAAAAACCCGGCAACTTGCTGATGGCTGCTGGTTTTACATTTGTTTTCTTTTCAAGGTGACCATCCTGGGTCTGAATGACAGGGCTGAAAAGTGTTGGTAACCTGGTATTGCTGAAGGCTAGTGGGCTTCCAGGGAAGCCATAGCCAACACAACAACATAGGCCCTGTTTTTGAAGCTGGGTCCTAACCCCTACGAATAGAGGGAGATCCTAAGATTTTAGTTCATATTCATAAGAATACCGATGGAAGGTTATGAATGTCAAGGTTAACTTAGTTGTTCCTGAATGATACTAATGATAAAATTAGAGAGTGATTTTAGGAGGCCAACGGATTTAATGAATATTTTTGACACATTGAAAGAATACTATTAATTACCTGGACACAATAGATTCGGGACAATGGTTGATTTAATTAATAATTCATTAAGGATGAAAACAATCACATTAATTACATGGACACATAATAAATACCAAAGAATTGGTAGGAATATAGCCAATATAACTGAATAATATATAGAAATCTCTGGCACTCTATAAAGATCTATATGTATTTGTGTACTATCATCTACATGTCAGTCTGTTATTTTGTCTATCCCTGGGGCTGGATCTCAGGTGCTGGGAGCTGCTTGTCAGCTTCATATGCCCCAGGCTGGCATACTGACACCCATTCATGAATTGGGCCTTGTAGGCTGTGAGTTTCAATGCCAGCACTTACAAAAATTGAATCGTGCAGTAAGAAGCCCATGGTTACACATGGTTTCCTTTTCTGTGAAAGTCCTGGGTGTCAGGTGTGAAGTTTCATACATAGACAAATGTATAATCTATGTAATAAATATAGTAAAAATTCCATGTGTTATAGAAGTCAATAAAATAAATGGTTAATGAATAAAACAAAAAATAAAATGAGTAACTACAGTAAGCACAATTTGCAGTCAACATATGGGGCTCCATCTCAGGGCTTGGGCACTGCCTGGCAGCTGAATTGGCTAGAGGCTGCTGCACTGGCAGTCACCCATTCATAAACTGAGCCTTCTAGGCCCTGAGTGTAGATCCCAGCACTGCCAAAAATGTCATCGTGGAGGGAGAACTCGAGCATGACACATAAATTTTCCTTTTCTGTGAAAGTGCTTGGATGTATAATTTGGGTGCAAATCTATATACTATGTAATAGGATGTAATAAAGGTAAAAAATGTCATAGGTGGAAGAATTGTCACTACAATAAATGATAAACAGATTGAATTAGTAGTGAATTATTCTAGAATAAAAATTAGACACAATAAGTATAAGATGTGCATTAAGTTTAATTAATATTTTATTAAGCATTAACAAAACAAATATTACATGGAGACATAATTAAATAACTAATAATTGGTAGTAGCACGTGATGCAGAATTTAATAATATATCAGCCTCATTCTATGAAATATGAAATATGTATGGATATATGTACATATATGATAAAATAATAGGATATTGAGTAATTATTAATTAATGCTTTATTAATTGTTAACTGGGACACATCATTAAATGGAGATATAATTTAATACCTAATAATTGGTAGTAATATCTATAATGTAATAATATGCAGAAATAGAAATCTCTTTTTGTGTATATACTATTTATATACAACAATATTTATATCTCGTTCACTCCTGGAGCTCAGTGGTTGAGTGCTCACCTAGTAAGCATGAAGTCCTGGGTTTGATTCCTCAGTGCCACATAAACAGAAAACCCAGAAGTTCTATTGCCTTTGAATCAATTGAGTGCTAGCTTTGAGCACAAACGCTTAGGGAGAGTTTCTAAGCTCTTACTCAAGCCTCAGGACTGACGCCAAAAAACAATAGGATGTTCTAACTGCAATTATAGAAGGACAGAACTTCAAATACCTCATAACAGAGCAAGCTAGGAGTCTGGTGCTGACAGCTGACACATGACTTACCCACATGTAAACCGCTGTAACCCAGCTCCACGGGTCACCCATGTCATCGTGGCATATGCCTATCATCCTAGCTGCTTGGGGTCTTTAAAACCCAGTCCTGACAGGAAGTCTGCGAGACACTGCAAAATGTGGGTCCAAGTGGTAGAGCTCTAGCCTTGAGTAAATGTTATTAGAACAGTATCCCCATGCTTTGAGCTCAACCCGCAGGGGTAACCTCCCTCCACAAATAAAAACACCCCACTAAACCATTAGATATGAAATTGTGTGGTTTGTGAAATGTTCCTCAAAGAATGGTGATAATGATGAAAGCACCCTAACTCTAATGACAGCTTGTGGAATAGAGCTATGTGCTGAGTCCTTCGTAGGGTGCTCCATTCTGAGTCCTGCACAGGGTGCTATGTGCCGAGTCCTTCAGAGGATGCAGTGTGCTGAGTCCGACATTGGGTGCTGGGTGCTGAGGCTTTCATAGGATGCTGTGTGCAAAGAGTGCCATATGTTGTGTCTTTCACCGGGTGCATTTTTACATCTTGTCCTTATAAGAGCTCCACAACTGCGATGATTATGCCAACAAGAATAGTAGGTCTCAGATATGTCCCCATGGCAGGGATGAAATTATGTATTACTGAAGACTATGAGTTGTCTCCTGCAGATAATAGTTTCATTTTGTTTTTTCTCGGTCATGAACCTTGAACGTGGGGTTTAGGCGATGACCCTTACCGATTGGGCTCATGGCTAGCACTCCACAACTTGGAGCCATGGACCACCTTGCAGCAAAGGTCGTGGTCAAGGGGTCGGTAGCTGAAGTCTATCATCCTGCCTTCTCAGGAAGCTGAGATCTGAGGATCTGGGTTCTAAACTATCCAAGACACGAAAGGTCCCATGAGACTATTATCTCCAATTCACCACTAATCACCTGAAGTGGAAGCTGCGTGCTTGTTGCTCATGCCTGTCATCCTAGCTACTCAGGAGGATGAGATCTGAGGATCATGGTTCAAAGCTAGCCTGGGCAGGAAAGTCCTTGAAACACTTAGCTCCAATGGACCACCAGAAAACCTGAAGTGGTGCTGTTGCTCAAGTAGTAGATCACAAGACTTGAGCTGAAGAGCTCAGGGACAACACCCAGGCCCAACTCTTACAACCGACAACAACAACAACAATAAAAAAGACAGAAATAAACTAACAAAACTGAAGTAGAGGGCTGGGAATGTGCCTTAGGGGTAGAGTGCTTTGCATATATGAAATCCTAGCCTTGATTTCTTAGGACAACTTCACTAGAAAATGTCTGAAGTGGCTCTGTGGCTCAAGTGGGAGAGGGATATCCTTTTACAAGAGAAACTAGGTACAGTGCTCTAGGTAGTGCACTGTACTA
Organism: Dipodomys spectabilis; assembly: GCF_019054845.1. Lineage (NCBI taxonomy): Eukaryota > Metazoa > Chordata > Mammalia > Rodentia > Heteromyidae > Dipodomys > Dipodomys spectabilis. Next base: position 981,294 of record NW_024871122.1, read on the forward strand.
TGCGCTTAGGTGTTGTCCCTGAGCTCCTTTTGCTCAAGGGTAGTGCATTAAGCTTGACAGCCTCACTTCTGGATTTTTCTGTGATTTAGAAATACCTGTGCCATGGACTTTCCTACATTGGCTGGATTCAAACTAATATTCTCTACATCTTAGCCTCCTGAGGAGCTGGGATTACAGTCAGCAGCCACTGGTACTTTCTTCCTTTACTTCTTCATTTTTTACTCTTGACAATCTGACTTCTTAACAGGGTCATTCCAATGGTTCGAATTTATAAGTAAAGTACACAATGCTTATTTTCTCTCCTCATCTTACCATCTGGTCACAGGTTGGAGGCCAAAATTGAGAAATGAGTGTCACAGGATTTGGGAGCAAATATCCACAGGACATGCCAGTTCTGTCACTTAGCATTGAGCTGCTGTGAATTTACTGTCTCAGGATGAGAGGACTGAAAGCTGAAGCAATCCACATACTGTCTGCATTGCTCCTTTTCCCTATAAAATGATCTAATAATTATGAGTGTTTTGAGTCTCCAACCTTAATATCTAGAACACACTAGTAGTATCTTCATGTTTCCTAGTACCTCTCGAGATTTATACTTAGGGTTTGTGTGGAGTGGCTCCTCTGTGAATCCCTGAGGAAAGCCACTTGAAACCTCCTCAGGAGATCGTCACTTAAGCTGGCTGAGCAGGAAAGTCTGTCAGACTCTTATCTTCAATAAACCACCAGAGAACCAGAATTGGAGCAGTGGCCCAGAGGGTAGAGCTCCAGCTTTGAGAGAGAAAGCCGAGCAGGAGATGCAAGCCAGACCAGGTGGGAAATCCTGCGAGTTGCTTATGTCCAATTAATGACCAGATAGCTGGAAGTGGAGCTGTGGTGGTGGTAGAGCCTCAGCCTTGTGCAAAACAGCTCAGGAACACATCAGGCCCTGAGTTTAATCCCTGGGATGGCTTCAAAAAATTTCAAAAAGAGAAGGCCAAGTTTATGTATCAGTGCCCTACCTACTTATGTGTGTATTTATATTACCTCCCCGAGTGCAAACAGACCTATGCAATGCTTCTGCTTTTATTTACTGGTTTATTTTTCAGATGAGCTAGTTGCTCATACTGAATCATTCTCTTCATTTCAGGCCCATAGCTTTTCTCTTCTAGGGTTGCAGGCCTGTTTCCTTATATGATGCACACTGAAGCTCTCAGCAGCCTTTATTTACATTTTATTATGAGGCTAAGGCAGGAACAGTCTCTAATCAGGCAGGAGAAGAGAACATCAGGTTTCGTATAAGTAACTCCTATTCAGAAAATTAAACTTGAGAACATAAAATGGTAGCATACTTATGTAAAAACTACCATTAAAAATGATGAAGGGGCTGGGAATGTGGATTAGTGAGAGAGTGCTTGCCTAGTATGCAAGACACACTGGGTTCTATTCCTCAGGCACACATACACAGACAAAGCCAGAATTGGTGCTATGGCTCAAGAAGCAGAGTGCTAGAGACAGTGCCTAGGCCTTGAGTTCAACCCAACAACTGGCAAAGAGATAGCTAGGTAGGTAGGTAGGTAGGTAGGTAGGCAGGTAGGTAGGTAGGTAGGTAGGTAGGTAGAGAGAAAGAAGGAAAGAAAGAGTAGAAGAGCGAAAGAGCAAGAAAGGCAGAAAGAAAGACAGAAAGAAAGACAGAAAGAAAGACAGAAAGAAAGACAGAAAGAAAGAAAGAAAGAAAGAAAGAAAGAAAGAAAGAAAGAAAGAAAGAAAGAAAGAAAGAAAGAAAGAAAGAAAGAAAGAAAGAAAGAAAGAAAGAAGCAATGAAACAAAGAAACAAAGAAACAAAGTTGATAGATGAATTTGGTCTTTGACCTCAGAAGGAAAGAAAGGAACACTTCCCAGTCATGAGGCCTTCTGCAGTGTGTCAGGACACCAACATCACCTTCACCCAAACACAGAGCAGGAAGAGTGTCTCTATCCCACTTCTCAGGCAGACAAGAGCCCCAGAGTCAAGAGGGCAGAGCCAGGTTCTAACTCAGGTGCTTGGAGACAGAAGAGAAAGGGCTCTGCCTTTTCTTGGACTGGGAATTTGCATTAATGATGTGGAGAATGAAAGAAGGAGAATGGACTGGCAGAGATAGACGGGCCTTCAAATCTGACAGAGGAGAGTCAAAAACCCACTCCCTAAGACCAGAGAGCAGGGTTTTTCTACTCTGTTCCTTTCCTCTCCCAATTAAACTGGCTCTCTATTGGTAACCAAAGATAGCCTGAGGCTCCCTTCACCTGAGGAAGGAAGGTTAATTAGTCATTGTTTGAAGCAGCTGAGAAAAGCCTGACCATGGTGTACCTATAACAAATATTTCAGGTTCCCCCCCCCCCCCATTGCTTGCTATGCCTGGAATGAATGAAGTGGTTTTGCAGCTCACTTCCCTGTTGAGTATGTACATTCTTCCTCCTAATCCTTCAGGGCTAGGTCTCTGCACCTAGTCTGGCTTTTGCAACTGTTTCTGTCCTTCAAATACAGCGTTGCACTGGAGTTCATCCTGCTAACAGGGCTAGGGCTTGGATCCTGAGAACTTCATTTGAACCCCGGATGGGTCAATAATGTTTCTGTCCTGCTTCTATAGCTCAAGAACTCTAACAACATTTACAGTTAAAGTAGCTTCTCATCACCAAGGGAAACACAGGAAGCTTTTGAACATCTGACCTTTAAGAAGTGATCGTCAGAGTGTCATAGACTTTCCTACCCTGGCTGATTTCACTCTGTGATCCTGAGACCTCAGCCTCCTCAGTTCAGGTGACGGGCATGACCTCTTGGTTCTCTGCTAGGTTCAGAACTGTAATGACATTGACAATACAAGTCAAATGATTTTCACAAAAGGCTTGGGGAGCATATTAAGCCTTTCAACAATAGACCTTTCAGAACCCTGTAGGACACAAGTTTATAATGCTAGAGTCTGAGAGGCTGGGCATATGGATCTGCTACACTTGAACCTTGAGCCTTGACTCCAATTCTGGTGTACATCAACATTCATTTTCCAGAAAATCTTCTCAAAATTAGCAATTAGGAAAAGTACTTTGATTATCCCTCTCTCTATTTCCAGTTTCATGTCTCAAACTGGAGCTGGGCTCTGTCCCTGAGCCCTTCAGCTAAAGGTGAACATTCTACCACTTGACCCTCAGTGCCACATGGAATCTCTTGGTGGTTCATTGGAGTTAAGAGTCTAACAGGCTTTCCTTCCCTAGGCTGGCTTCAAATTGTGGTCTTCAGATCTCAGCCCCCTGAGAAGATAGGGTTCCAGGTGAGAGCCATCGGAATCTGGCCTATTGCTTTTGCCAGACCTGGGGCTTGAACTTAGGGCTGGGTACTGTCTCTGAGCTCTTTTTTCTCAAGCCTAGTACTCTACTACTTGAGCCACTCCACAGCTTCTAGCTTTTTCTGAGTATGTGGCAATGAGGATTCAAACCCTGGTTTCACGCATGCTGAGCAAGCTCCCTACCACTAAGCCACATTCCCAGCACCAACCTTACAATTTTAAAGCTCCACTTGCCTATCCTCAAAACAAGGCTTCTGAATATAAATCATCTAATGAAATCCCTATAGGAAGTTGTCCAAAGATAAATAAGATAAAGCTCATACTGGGGATAGACTCCAAATATGTGATGGCTATGACAAATGGCTCCATTTAATTATGTATCATGTTTCAACACTTAATAAGTATTCATGAAAAAGAGTCGATGTCCTAAATTATTTTGTATAATTATATATTAGATGTGCAAAACGTAATAAATAGTATGTGTATAATAGTACTAAATACAATAAACAATAAAATGAATAAAATAAAAATAAAATTAATACAAAATCAATAATAATAATCATAATATGAAATAAACATATATATGTACCTATATATCATATATTTCACATGTATACAATTTTTTTTTTCCATTCCAGGATCTTAATTCAGGCCCTGGGAACTCTAGCTTGAATTTCTTTTCCTCAAAGACAGTGAGTTTCCCCTTCACAAATGGTGTAAAGGAGTTACCAGGATGGTGAACTCAAATCCCATCAATGGCAAAAATACTGGTCCCAGTTCTGAGACAGTGACTTAATATTTGTAATGGAAGCAGTTATGTTTATTCAGCTCCATAATGAACATTAAAAAATATCAGTGTAGAATTTTGTACAGCTTTTCAGACATCCTTCCCTTACCCCCAAAGTGCTTCTTGAACACTACATTATTTTTTGTATGTTTTCTATTGTAAAAATGTTGTACAGAGGGCTCACAGTTGCATTAGCAAAGTAATGAGTACATTTCCTTTGGAACATTGTTGCTTCCTCCTTTGTTTCACCCCTACCACCCCTTACTTCCCATCTCCACAACTACATTTCCCTGCCGAGCAGTGACTTAATTATTTATTTTTGGTTTGGCATGGGGTTTGAACTCAAGTAGTGGCAACTGTGTACATTCCCTCACATTGCTACAGATTTACCAAGACCCTGAGTTCAAATCCCAGGCTAGGAAAGAAAACTGGCAGAAATTCCAAATCAGAGAATCTTCTTTTAAAAATTTTAGTTAATTAATTAATTAATTAAAGCAACCACAGGGCTTGAACTCAGGTCGTGGCAACTCTGCCTCAGCTTTGTTCTCCCGAGCCTAGGGTGCAGTCTCGGGACCCATAGCCACAGCTGATTCTGTTATCCTAGTTCCCCACGCCTTGTGTGGGAAAAAAATGCATAGAAAAAATGCAGCGAGATGGCTTTTTTACCTTTTCTTCCTTTGCACGATGACCTTCCTGGGTCTGAATGACACTGTTGCAAAGGTACTTCACCTTGCATTGCTAAAGGTTGGCAAACTATTTGGGAAGTCATAGACCCACGTGGCAATGTAGGCCCTGATTTTGAATCCCCCTCCTGACACCAACCAATGGCATAGGAAATAACAGTGGAATGATATCAATATTATGGTTGAATGAGTTGATTTTGAATGATGCTCCTACAAAATTAGACAGCATGATTTCAGGAAAATGATTTTATTTAATGTTTATGAAGTATTAAAAGAATACTATTGCTTACAGGAATGCAATAATTTCAGCACCCTGATTGATTTACTTAATAGTTTGTTAAGGATGAAAGCAATAATATTAATTACATGGAGGCATAATAAATACCCAAGAATTGGTAGGAATGTAGTCTATCTAACTAAATATTAGATAGACATCTCTGGCACTCTATAAATATATTTATTTATTAGTGTACTACCATCTGCGTGTCAATCTATTCTTATTTTGTCAACCACTGGGGCTCGATCTCAGGCCCTGGGAACTTCCTGTCAGCTCAGTTTTCCACAGAATGGCATGCTGACACTCACCCATTCATGAATTGGGCCTTGGAGGCTGTGAGTTCAGATGCCAGCACTTCTAAAAAATGAATCATGGAGTAAGAAGCTGATGGTGACACGTTTTCCTTTTATGTGAAAGTCCTGGGTGTCAGGTATGAAGTGGAATACATATACAGAACTATATCCTATGTAATCAATGTTCTATATTTCATAATAGTCAAAAAATGAATAGTCAATACATGAATAAAAAAATAAAATGAATAATTACACTGAATGCACTATGAAGTCAACATATGTGTGTAAATATAAATCACATATTTAAAATGTACACAAATAGGATGGTTTCCAGTGGTGGGGATTGATTTCAGGTCTAAGGAACAGACTTGAATTTCTTGACTTCAAGGAGGCAAGCTTCCCCTTCCTACACAGTCCAACAGTGTTACCCAGACAATGAGTTCACATCCCATTCCTGGCAGAAAAAACGCCACTTTTATACTATGTGACATGAAAATTTTAGGTATTTCATTATGCCTCCATTTAATGAATGTAATTTTAAATGCTTCATAAAGTATTCATTAAAATTGATCAGTGTACCATAATGTAATTGTGTATAATTTTATCCTAGAATCATTCAAAAACTGCCCATTCAATCATGATATACATCACATTCCATTGGTAATGATATGGATAGGAATGAGTTTCTTAGGATCTCCTGCCATTTGGAGGTGGCAGGACCAGGAATCAAACTGTGGGCTCCAGCTCCTACCACTTAAACCCGAGGATAGAGAACTCACCGATCTGTCCGAGAATATCAGCAAGACCAATGATTAAGCAGGCACCAGTGGCTCTCAGCAGTCCTCCTTCATACTTACAAGGCTGTGATGGGAGGATCATGGTCAAAGTCACCCTAGGCAGGAAAGTTGTTAAGACCCCTGTCCAATTGTGCCAACAAAACCAGAAATAGAGCTGTGTGGCTCCAGTGGTAGACGGGTAGCCTTGAGCAAAAGCAGCTCACGGACTGTGCCTAGATCCTGAGTTGAAGGTCCAAGAGTGGCAACAAACAGACATACAGAAAAATCTGTGCAGCCATCCCGCTAAAGCATGTCACCCTCTTGTCTCCAACTGGATTGGACAGAGTTTTCTGGGAAAGGCACTGCTGTCATTTTGACTCCACCCATTCTGCCTGGATCACAGGATCCATACCCCCATTCTTTCATGGTTCTTTCTGTCCAATGGGATACAAGAATGGTGGCCACACTCATATTCCATTCTGCCCTGTAGCACCAGGATTCCCTCTGTTGGTTGACACCACTACCAGCAGTTGAGGAAGGTAGAGGTGACTGAGTGGTGAGCAAGAGATTTGAGGCCTAGGAGAAGAGGCCTTGCTCAGCCTCACCACATGCCCGCCTGTGCCCCAGCCCTCTACCACCCGTCCCTGCGGTGCAGCATTTCAAACCTTGTGCTGCCTGCTCAGACCTGTGGTGTCTCTTGTAGGCCTCAGGCAATTGTGCAATAGTGCACCAGTGGCTGGCTTGCGGCTCTGTTCTGGTCCTGGCCACCCTGTACTTTGCTCCGGGTCTGAGTGGCCACCATGCCTCTGCCATCGCTGCTAGCCAGAGCAGCTGCCAACAGCTTCTCCCTGCAGCACATGTGAGTGGCTGCCACCCTCCCCGCGACCCTATATTCCCCTTTTCCCCCCTCCTGACCCAGACCCGCACCTCCCTGGTGCCCCACATTCTGGCCAAAATGCGTCCCAGGGTGGAGGTGGGTTTTGACCCGAGGATTCCACCCCCATCCCTAGTGTCCAGTGTCCCAGGAAAAGGGGAGATGCAGGATTGGGTGAGGAGTGGGCATCACAGAGCCCCTGACTTGGAGCAGTGGGAGTCACACAGCTGCACATCTGCACTCTTCCTATCCCTGGTGGGAACCTGGTGGCTTTAGTCAGAGGGGAACAGCACCTCCATACCTGCCTTCTGGTGTCTTTTCGTGGGGGTGGGGGGTGTTGGATGCAGATGATAGAACCTCCTTGCTGTGTGAGCCCTTGTCTTCTGTGCTTGGTCACACTTTTCAACTGAAGAGGGTCCCAGAAAAGCCCAGTAGGGAAGTGAGTGTGCTGGGGGTCAGAACAGAAGGTGAATATCTGGGAGGAACACCCACAGACACACACAAACATTACACCCGGCCTGTCTCCCCCCTCCACCCCCAGCTGTCAACAATTCTCATAGGCTGATCACATTTTCCAGGTCTGCCAGCTTCTGCTGGTGCTCCCGGGCCATCTGGTCTCCAACAATCTCAGGAGAGGCACTGCTCTGAATCTCTATGTGTGTGTGTGTGTGTGTGTGTGAGAGAGAGAGAGAGAGAGAGAGAGACAGAGACAGAGACAGAGTCAGAGACAGAGACAGACTGACAGAGACAGAGAAAGAGACAGAGAGAGAGAGAGACAAAGAGAGACAGAGAGACAGAGATAGACAGAGAGAGAGACAGAGAGATCATCTCCTTGTACAGCCTGACTGTACTCAGGTGAGTGATAAGTTGGCAAATTACAGGTGCTGCATGGATGAGTGTTGTCACTGATCTGGACGTGTGTGTGTGTGTGTGTGTGTGTGTGTGTGTGTGTGTGCGCGCGCGCGCGTGCGCATGCGTGTGTAGGAGTGGGTTGTAACAAGGAGGCTGGATGCTTTGGTAACTTCTACCTGCTATCTTTGGGGGGGGTGCATGGGTTTCACAGCTGAAGTCTGGGGGCCTGGAAGGGTGAGACGCTTGCAGGGGACTCAGCACATTTAAAGTACAAGAACAAGGGATCTCTTTTACCTGGAGCTGTGTACTCTCGGGTCTGGTAGTTGGCAGTGGGGAGCTTGGGAAGACCTGGGAGTGGCCCGCAGTGGGTGGCTTCCCAGGGGTACAGAGAGCATGGCCAACACTTAGTAAGGATAAGAGCCCTGCTAGTATGGAGCACAGCAACATAGGTCAGACTCTGGGTCTTTTCATCATGATGTCTGATGGGCAAGGCCAACCCTATTTTGAATCTTGAGCTGTGATATTCAGATCACAGCCTCCTGAGTAGCTAGGATTATAGTCATGAGCTTTGGGCAGTGGGCCTCTGGTTCTTAGGTATGTTAGGGATTGACCTCAAGGCCTTAGGCTTGCCAGTCAGGTCTTCTACCATGCAAGACAAGCTTTTCTGTCTTGGGTATTTCTGAGATGGAGACTTAATATATGCTAAGGCTGGGCTGGATTGCGGTCCTCCTATCTGTGACATGTGTGTGCCAGAAGGCTCTGTCTTCTGTAGTTGGGATGGTAGACATGTGGTGCTACACTCAGTCATTGGTTTAGATGGATTGTGGCAAATTCAGTCCATGGCAGCCGATTCTTAACCACAGGTTAAGCTCTGGGTTGGGCCCCCACCATTGGATTTCAATCTCCTCATGGGACAGTTGTGAGGAAACAAGGGATTAATACATAGAGATCGCTGGAGTACGGCCAGGCACAGAGGGAGCAGCCCTCAGATACGGTTCTCAGCAGTTCTGTGAGCATATGACAGAAAGATACCTGGAAAGAGCTCAAATGGTGTGTGTTAATGGTGAGACAGGCATGAGATTATGAACAAAACATGGGTCTCTTTCATTATGACCCTATCACTATGAGGAAGTGGATCCTTCACTTTGTTCAGTTTTGCAGATGTGGAAACTGAGGCACAGAGAAGCTGGGTGACCTACATGACTCCCACCTGACAGGAAGCTCAGCCTGACTTGCCGAGGCAGGCTCCCTAGGACAATGGGTGCTATTCACCACACTTCTTGTGGTAGGAAGTCCACTTCTTTTCAGTCGTGGGGCTTGAACTAAGGGCCTGGGTGCTGTCTCCAAGCTCCTTAGCTCAAGGCTAGCACTCAACCACTTGAGTCACAAGGCCACTTCCAATTTTCTTGTGGTTCTTTGGAGATAAGAGTCTTACAGTCGTTCCTGCTGGAGTTGGCTATGAACCATGATCCTCATATCTCAGCCTCCTGTGTACTTAGGGTTATAGGCCTGAACCACTGGCACCTGCCTTAAGTGTATTTCTGAACTTCTTTCTCTTTCTCTCTCTCAGGAACTGATTGAATAGGTGCTGGAGGAGGTGGCCCAGTGTCCCCATGTGGCTGGAACCAAGGTGGTCCTCTCATTCTGGAGGTGGGCTGTGGGTCAGGAGCTGTCTCGCTCAGTCTGTTGTATGAGCTCCATGAGGTAAGCCCCTCTGTGCCTGGCTAGACCATGACAGTTATTCATTGTCCATCTAGCCTTACTTGACACAGTATTGTGTTCAATGTCCTTTTCTAGCAAAAATTTCTGGCCAAAATTATGATACATAGTTACAGAATGAAAATGTAATGCCATCTTAAGAAAGTCATTTAGGGCTCTGGGATTGTGGCTTCATGGTATGGTGATTGCTTAGCATGCCTGAAACCCTGGGTTCAATTCCTCAGTACCACATAAACAGAAAAAGAAACACTGGAAATGGTGCTGTGCATCAAGTGGTAGAGGATTAGCCTTGAGAAAAAAAATCTGAGGAATAATTCCCTATCCCTGAGTGTAAGCCCCATGACTGACATAACAACAACAACAACAACAACAACAACAACAACAGCAACTATTTACCTCGTAAATGCAAAATAAAGAACCTATACTTGGAACATATAATTACTCCTTCCATAATGATACCTGACAATCGTCCCTAATTCATATACTTTACCTATACTAGGATACTGTGTTGAAAAAAAGTTTTCTTTATAAGGTCATGGCAATTAACGCCAAGAATGTGCTTAGATGTCACGTGAAGATTAACTCTGGAAATTCAAAGATTCCAGGCTTTTGAGTGACCACTGCTAATCAAAATGAGAAGGGTAGTCTAAGTGAGATTTGGAAACCTGTTTGGCCAGTCATGGCACCAAAAAGGCAGAGGCTAATTAATAGTTGTGACAGAAGAGAAGGAATAACTCCACATGGAAGGAATAAATGATAGTAACTATGGTATAACAGAAACCGTTCTAGGGAACCATTTTTGGTTATTGAAGAACTAGTTAGCAACTAGGCTTATTCCTCTTTGCCTTTAGCATTCTAAATCTCTTAGACTAATTCTTAATCTCTGTGTGATAAATGTATCTCCTTCTATGCTGTTCTTTCATAGTTGATATCCTTTGCTGTCTAAAAACCTCTTTCTGTATTTCTCTATGAACATTTCCTGATACTGAGTACACCTATACAGATGGAAGAGAATGCTAATGTAAGGGTCCCATAGCTCATGAGTCATTAATGTAACAACATGGAAAAGTAGGACATATTTATTGCTACCTCAATTAATCTGAAAGGCTGCAATGTCACATACTTTGGTTCAGATTTCCATTCTTTGTATTTTGTCTTTTGTCTAGTGTCATTAACTGCACTAAACACAAATATGAGCCGGATGCTGGTGGCTCATGCCTGTAATCCTAGCTATTCAGGAAGTTGAGACCAGAGGATTGTGGTTAAAATCAGCCTAGTCAGGAACGTCCATGAAATCCTTATCTTCATTAAACCACCAGAAACCCAGAAGTGATGCTGTAGCTAATGTGGTAGAGTGTTCAACTTGAGTTGAAGATCTGAAGGACAGTGACCAGGATCAGAGTTCAAGCCCCACAACTAAGTTGAAGATCTGAAGGACAGTGCCCAGGATCAGAGTTCAAGCCCCACAACTAACAAAAAGTGCAAATATGACTTTAAGTTTCCCCAAAAGGAATGATGAAGTAAATATTAATCTTTCCAAGCAGAGATAATAATTCCAAAATGATTCAGTGCACCTACTTTTGCGAGTTACTTAAGTTATGTCTTCTTTGCTGAACATATTCTCTTCTTTTAAAAATTGTGAAATATTAGCTTAATAATAATCTTCATCTAATATTTCTTAGTTCAAAAGAGAAGTCCATACAGTTGATATCACTTAGCTTTCTTACTATCTTAGTTCAAAGCCAACCCAGGAGGCAGAGTCTGTAATTAAACACCGAAAAAGCTATAAGTGGAGTTCTCGCTCAAGCAGTAGAGTACTAGCTTTGGAGGCAGGTGGGCAGGAAAGATAACTGTAGAGAGACAGGGTCCACCCTCTGATTTCAAGCCCCAGAACCAGCACAAACTAAACAAACAAGCAAACAAAACAAACCCCAATATTTCTTTGGGACCTTCTTTGAAGGAGTACTGGTCTGAGGAGAGGCTCCTTTTGCTGACCATACTCACTGGATCCTACTTTTTTGAAATCCTTCTTGCTATTGAAAACTCAGGACCAGACTAAAGGAATTGATAACTGACTCCTGCAACAAGAGAATCATCTCAGGAGTGAAACATCCATTCATAAGACACTTTAAACCTCCATATTTTGGTTTCTTTGCAGTATAACACTTTTTTTTGAGGGGAGGTCCAGTCATGGGGCCTGAACTCTGGGCCTGGGTGCTGTCCCTCAACTCTTCAGCTCAAGGCTAGCGCTCTACCACTTGAGCCACAGCGCCACTTCTGGCTTCTTTTCTTTTTGCTTATGTGGTGCTGAGGAATCGAACCCAGGGCCTCAAGCATGCAAGGCAAGCATTCTACCACTGAGCCACCTTCCCAGCCCTGCAGTATAACACTTTTAAAACAAAGTTATTTCTATGCTGGCCTTCAAAGGGCATAGTGCTTCCTTTTTTAATACTCTCAACCAGAAGTTTACAAACAAGTATTATATGAGTAAAGAACACACTCAAAAAAGTCAGGAACAGAGTTTCCTTCAAGCATTGGATTCTTTTCTTGTACAGTAAAAAGGAAAGCAAAAGTTAACTTGAACTTTGTCATTCCTTTATGTTCAATTCCTCTCCTGAGATCAGTTTCCACATCCAGTAACAGTTACTACCACTTACTTCCGGTAACAATCTATGGTGCTGCTCCAAATAAAATGAATATTTTCTGGCTTCATTGAAATAGCAAAAGTACACCTTTGGACACGTGGTAACACATGTTTCAGAGACAACTTAGTAAATAGAAAATGTGAAATTTTAATGGCTAATAAATACATTATCCCTGAGTACATATTGTTCAAACTTCTTAATTGCTCTGTAAATTACGGTAAATTTTAAATGTGAAGAAGGTTCTCAGATCTTTATTTGTGAGTGTATGTGCTGTGCAGTAATTTCCCAAGTGTACATGAGTTAACAGTAAGAGAAACAATAGCAATAACAGGAGAAAGAGAATTTAACTATAAGGATTCAATACAATATAGAAGACTACAAATATGACAACATTGAAACACTAAAGCTAAGTCTAGCATGTAGAGTTATGGGAGTGATATAGGGAAAGCATTACTCCTAACTGGAACATGAAGCATGAGGCCACTCCCTTTGTAAGTCATGCTTGCTAATCCCGAAAATTTGTAAAAAATAGAATAGAAGAATGATTCTGTTTCCATTGCAAGTCAGATATATGATCATGGACTTAACTGGAAAGAAAGAGTCCATCTTGAGAGAACAGGGATCATACTAGCAATGAGCCTTGTGGCTAAGATCACATTCATTTTTCTTTCTTTTTCTCATATATATTTTTTGCTGTTGTTGGTCATGGCACTTGAACTCTGGGACTGGGAGCTGTCCCTCTGCTATTCAGCTCAAGGCTAGTGCTCTACCACTTGAGCCACAGTGCCACTTCCAATTTTATGGTATTTATTGGAAAAAAAGTGTCTCCAGGACTTTCCTACCCGGGATGGCTTTGAACCCCTGTCCTCAGATCTCACCAGCACTTGGCTTACGATCATATTTCTAGCAGTGTACACTCAGGATATATAATGTGTATGTTCATCTATCTTTATATGAATTCTTGAGTTAAAAATCTGGGCTACAGCTTACACTTTACACTCACAAAAATATTTGTAGTTTAAAAGTTGATACTCCTGGAAAAATAAAACCTAAGTATGTAAAGGAGTCTGGGAAGTTCACTTTGCATCCAGCCTGGGCAGCACAGGCTTTGAGACACTACCTATAATTAACCAGCCAAAACCTGGCATATCAGTCATGATCAAGATTGCTGAATAAGAGCTTGAGACTTTTGCATACATACATACAAACATACACAGACACACGTAGGCACTTATATGTGCACACACAAATACAAAATGAAACTATTCTCACAATATGTAGAAAAGTTAGAAAACAATAGAAAATAACACCTGAGTAAGACTAGAATTAAGTGATAATTTTTAATATAAGAAAGCCCTCAAATGCACTATCTTCAAAAAAGTTGAGAATATTACATAGGTAGGGACCAGAAATAGTAAGAGAGTCAAATAATCATTATTAATGGGATCAGATCCATGGAGGAAGGAATCAGAGACCCCTGCAGGTACATCTGAAAATGTTCATATCCTGTGTCAAATGTAAGAATATCTTTGAAAATAGTACATAAACAGTCTGAGCAGTCAGTCTAGTGGATAAGATCATAAGAGAAGTTTAGAATTGCTAGTCTGTTTCTAGATTAAATAAACCAACAAACTATGGCAGAGCAATGAGATACAAGCTTGGAATTCTAGCACTCAGACTAAAACAGGAGTTTAGAGAGTGGAATTACATATCGATACCTTCCCTGGACGAGGTAGTATAATTTTGTCTCACAGCAGTTAAAAGAGGCTTTTGTGAAATTAATGTGATACATTTTGTTGTTGTTGTTGTTGTTTGCAAGACATAGACATTGTCCCTAAGCCTTTTTCTGCTCAAAGACAGTACAACTTGAGGCCCAGAGCTAATTTATGTTTTTAAGAATCTAACAAGTACTTTTCTGTCTGGGCTAGTTTCAAACAGAATTTGAAGATCTCATTACACAGAATAGGTTGAATTATAAGAGTGAGTCACTGCCACTTTTTTGATGTATTTTTTAATTTTAATTATGTTTTAAGATTTTTGTTTCACCATAGTGTATATCTTTCTACAAGTAAATTTAGACATATGTATATATTTCTGATGACAAATAATCTCTAAAAATGTATGTCACTCGAAACATAACATATAAATATATATATATATATATCTGAAGACAGACTCCCTCTAAAATTTTTTCTACTGTTTTTGACCTTTTTCATTTCAAAGATATACAGTCTATTTTTTGAAAAGTTTCCTAGCATAAAATAATTAATATTTCAATAGAAAGTAGAGTTTATTACCTTCAAGGGAATTTTAGATATACACATGATATTGTAATAATATTTACAGTATATTACTTGAAAAAGTTCTGTCCAAACTCTTAAATATTTTTGTGTAGTGAGGGGGGAAAAGGAAGTTAATTTATACTGGTTAGGAATTTGCAATGCTTCAAAAATCTATTCCATAATTTGTTATGAGCACATAGTCAAGCTACCTGATATGGTTTAGTTTTTTTTGTTTCTTTATTTGTTCAAAATTTTAATACGGATGTATGCACAGTGGTAACATTAAAATTATTAATTAAAAGAAAAATAATCGCAAAATCATAGACACGTCTCAGACTTCCAATGATTAGCACTATGATGCTAATAATAATTTTGTTGAAGATGATGATGATGACCACAGTGTAGCCTGATAATGACAATGTTGTGATTGAAAAGGAAAAAAAAACTTTAGACATCTTTCAAGGTAGATTTCCCACATTGAATACATAGTTATAAACAGTGTTGGATTACATACAAAAAGAATAACAAGAGGAGAGTTTCAATATCAATAAATAAAATCACATAAGCAGGTACAGACAGTAAAAAAAACACTAACATTATTCCTGCAGTTTCTATAATTTGTACTCACTTTTCTTGGTGGTATTTTTTTCTAATAAATAAAATCGTTTATTTCCACATTTTGATGGACTAAGCTATAGTTTTCAACTAAGTGTGATTAGTTCAAATAACATTCTCATATAGATAGCATTCAAACCAATGTTTCCAATGATATATTGAGTATGTTCTTCAGTACAGCTGTAAACACATGACCCAATTTAGATAATACCACTTACATATCTGTAGTTACCATAAAAAGACACAGGCCCTAGAGCCAGTAGTTAAAATTTATTTTTATTTCTGCATGAAACTATTTGTGAATTTATATCAACAAATTGAATTTGACTCTTTATTTATAAGCTAAGGTGGAAAATGTAAGGACTCTTCACTTATCTTTTTTCTTCCTCCAGAAGTCAACAAATATATTCTTCAATATTTCTGGTAGATTACCTCCATTTACAGATGAGAAATGTAAGGTCAACAGTCAATATAATGAGTAAATAATGATACTGGAATTTGTATCTGAGCTCTTCACTCTGTGTGCTTACAAGGAGAATAACTTGGTGATTGAGAGGACCAATATGAAAAGACTATGTGGAAAAATCATACTTTGTAAACAGTTGTTTTAGGACTAGGGGATCAGTGATGAGTATTTGAAACAGGCCGGTGTCAGGAGCATAAAAGGGAGTACATAGAAATTGTATTAGTGACAGAAACAGAAAATCTTGATCATTCATCTTATCTAATGGCAGGGAGTAGAAGGGTAAGAAGAAATCTAAAGTGCATCCACATCTCTGGCTAGCATTTGTGTTAGTTATATTCTTGGTGATAAGGACTACAAGTGGAAATGATAGATTTAGAGGAAAAAACTCTCAGAATTTTCTAAAGTTTATGTTAAACAGATGAAAAGATAGGTCTGTTTAGATATCATCAAAATATCCACGACCATGAATATGAAAAAATAATAAAATCAGGGGTATTATTAAAGGGAAGAGGAAAAGGAAAATTCTGACACATGTGTGAGCAATGTGAGCAACAGTGTAGACAAGATTAGAAGAAAGAGATAAATAAGGAACCAAAAAGTAATAAACACAGATTTACAGAAGTAAAGGAAGGAAAGAATTTGCAGGAATGTATTGAAGGAAATATGCTATTTGGATTTGAAAAGTAAAGGACATAGACAAGTTCAAAAAGAACAGTGTTTTGGTGAAAGTCATATTGATAAAATTTTGAGATATGAATGTGAAGACATGAAATTCTGGATCCATGAATTCAACAGATCCTGTTGATTTTAAATGCAGGCAACAAATACTTTTATCCTGACCTTAGAAGAATTATACAGATATAACTCTCATTAACTACTTAGAGGTATTCTGTGAATATTTTTGAAGACTTTGTTTTGCCAGGTGAATAAAGATTGAACTACAGCACAGGGAAGCCTAATTTGTGCTACAGTTCCAAGGAGTGACCCATGTATCCACACCAGTTTTGGATTTTATTGAAATGTCTTTAGATGTGTTTGGATATCTCATCAGCCTAATCATTATAAAGGTAGGACAATAGCACCAAGTATTAGGTTAACATACAGCTTTACTGATGTGACTGAAGACTCCTCGAATTGATTCTTCTTTACAATAAAAAATACCTCAATAGCCATTGACAAATCATAACTGCCATATACTCTATTTAAATCTAATTTTTGTTAGGAATATCTCTATGCTGTAATAACCCTGTCAATCAACCTGCCACAAATTCTTATACGTAGGAAGTGATCTTATAAACTTCAAGGTTTTATTCAATGGAAGAGTTCAGACATTACCCTCACCACTAGGATTAAATGCCTAAAAAGATTAGACATTTTGTGTTAATGCCTTTCTTTTATTTTTTCATACACATTGGCAAGTGGGGAAGGATTCTGATGTAACAATGATAAAATTTTGACTTGTATTAACGCAGCATCGAGGATCTAGTGTTAATTCAGATACTTACTAATTAGCTCCATATTTTGTAGATATTTATATTTCTCCTGGGATAATTAATGAGCTCCAACAAAATGCCCCTAAGGAGCCTTTCAATTCCAATATCACTGTTTGTCTCATAATGCTTTAAATTCTACATCCTCGAATGTGGGCATAGGGTTATACTGTGGAACTTTTCTCCTCAGAGCGTGAGTACTACCCTATTGCTTAACGTGGACAAAGTACCTTGATAAATAGACTGGGCGTGTGCAAACAAGAACTGGTAGTTGAACAATGTTCTTAGCAGTTTGTAAAGATGAAATGGAAATAGAGCAACCATGATCTCAAAAGGAATGTGCAAAGAAGACAAAGGCAAATAGTAGAATGTGCCAAGGAAATGCTGAAGTATAATTTCAAGTTATGTGCTCAGGTGTGAAGATGTGTTCAAAGTACTGCTTCAGAGAATGTAGTTGAATATCATGGGGGAAAAACTGTTTTAAACTATTCTGGGATAATTGTACAAGTAGAAGCCCCTAACTCTGTCTGTAATCAGTCACAACATCATCAAATTAGGGACTATTTTCCAAGTGCAACGTGAGAAAAAGAGGGCTCATCACAGTTAGTGTTCAGGTTGAAGTAATGGAAATCACATAATTTTTCTTATAAATCTTCATTTATTTTTGGAGCATTAAAGTAGGGAAAAGCCAAGTAAATATATTGCATGCTCCTAAATTAAATGCGATGTGCCATTGTTCTCTCTTTTAACTTGGAAGTTGTAGATTATATCTTTTCATACTCTAACTTAGGACAGTGATTTGCTCTCGGTTATTTCTTCTCTTCCCCTTCTTTTGTCCATCCGCTCACATAATTTTTATTTAAAGATGCATACTTGAGCTTGCATTTCTAAATTCTTCAAAATTATCTGAATTTCTTCATACTTCTGGCAGCCTCTTGAATCTTTCTCAAGGGAATATTTTGTCACTACCATTTTTATCCAATATAATATCTTCCTGCCTAATTCAGTGCAAAATATACATTAGACTCATCCAGATATCTCAACACTTGTACCAACATAAAATACTATCTTACTTAGAAATTATGATTTTAGAGGCTGGGAAGGTGGCTCAGTGTTAGAGCGCTTGCCTTGCATGCTCGAGGCCCTGGGTTCGATTCATCAGCACCACATAAGCAAAAAGAAAAAAGCCGGAAGTGGTGCTGTGGCTCAAGTGGTAGAGCGCTAGCCTTGAGCTGAAGAGCTGAAGGACAGCACCCAGGCCCAGAGTTCAGGCCCCACGACCGGACCCTCCCCCCCAAAAAAAGAAATTATGATTTTAGTATATCTGGGGAGGTGGCGTCTGTCATTTTTGAATGACCCTAAGTGATACTTACATGAAATCATGTTTTAAACCAATATGCCACTCAGAAGATGAACGAATCAATAAAATCGATGAAATCGATATTACACACACACACACACACACACACACACACACACACACACACATACACACACACGGTGCAATTTTATGCTTCTAATTCGTAAGGAAATGGAAAGACTTAAAAAAATCCTACTAAGTAAAATAAGCAAGACACAAAGAAACAGATTCCATGTAGGAAATGTCTAGGATGGTCCTAGCAGATGAGCAGAATGGCAGAAGAGCTATTTATATATGACCATATAAGTGGATGCTGAGCAAAATGAACTAGACATTGAAACAGAGGTTTTCCTTTGTGGTTGTTGTTTTTAATGTACTATGTGATTTCTTTTTTCTTTTGTGTTTTCACCTGTGATTTATCCCCTGATGCCTATTATTTCAGTATCTTGTGTATTGTATACATATTTATCTTACTTTGGCAAGGAAAGAGTAACAACAAAATGGTGACACAAAGGACAAAGGAAAACCAATGCAATAGCAATACTCACAAGACAACATGTTGGAAATTTACAACTTGTGAGGGGTATTGTGAATGAAAAGTGTGAGAAAAATGAGGGAGGGGGTAAAAAGTTCGACATGTTATGTATTCACTACATTACAATTACTGAAACGCCTTCTATATATTAAATTGACAATTAAATTAAATTTAAAAATAAGCTATATAAAATATAATTTCACTGTATTGGTATAGTAAATATTATTCTATGTATATTACCTTTAAAAAAATGAACAATATTTGGCTTCTAATTTGAATTAATTGCCCCTTTCTTTATCAGAGGGTCATCAACTGGAATGTTATCAACCTACACAAAATTTTCAGAATATACTTGCCATTATTTTGAAAAAAAACATTATGTTAGTATTGTTTCATACTAAATAGAAAATCGTTCAATTCTCTGGAAACTCCTAACTTTTAAAACTGAATTTTTGTTAAGAGGAGAGAATATATGTGTTCTTCAATATTCCTATGACTGCTAACTACTCATTTTCAAATTCTGAACATGCCATACCAGAGACATTTAAAACAGTCCCTATATGCATTTTATTTAATTCTGCAATAGATGCAGTTTCTAATGAGGAGTTACATAATTAAAGGTCAAAAGAAAAACTAGCCACATTCTGGTAGAAGATAAATCTATGAAGTGTCTATAATAATTAATTCCTCTAGAGTAAAAATTTGTTCATCAGAGTAAGCTATTATTTCTATGACAATCAATCCCAACATTTTATGCGTTGAAGTCATTATAGCCCAACATTTTCCAACTTTTAAGATGCACCTTAAAATTCCCTAAATTCACAGCATGACTAGCTTAACACTATTGTGAAAAAAATTCTACATTTCTACTAATGTAATGCCCTTTCTATTGTTCTAAGAACACTGCACTAAACTTTGCTGCATCATTTTCACCCAAGTGGTATTCTTGAGATCAGAAAATTTGCAAATATTCTTTATACTTATCTTTTTATCTATAATAGATATTCAGGAGGCTAAGATCTGAATATTATGGTTCAAAGCACACCCAGGCAGAAAATTTCTTAGATTCTTATCTCCAATAAACTGCTCAGGAAAAGCCAGATACAAGTAGCACCGAGGTTCAAGTGGTAGATCAGTAATCTTGACCCAAAACAGGCTCAGGGACAGTGCCCAGCCCCAGAGGTCAAGCCCTAGGACAAACAAAACAACAAAAACAAAATGAAAAAAAAAACCCCAAAACCTAGCATATTTCTCATTGTATACAGAGGTACGTAATTGAGGAAATTTCTACGAACTTTACAACTTTGTGTGGGGGGAGAGGAGAAGATTAGGTGGGGGGCGGGGGGAGGAAGGGAAGTGATGGGAAGGGAAAACAAAGGAGGAGGCTACAATGCTTGATAAGAAATGTACTCATGATCTTGCCCATGTAATTGTAACCCCTCTGTACAGTATTTTCACAATAAAAAAAGAAATTTCTTCCTGTGTTATGTATAGGTAGAAGAAAAAAGATGTCTCACAATAACTCTCTTCATACCATGTTACATCAAAATCTCAAAATATTGCTCTTTTTGTAAATTTATAAATTACTATCACCCATTTATTGACAACTCTTTCTAGATTATTCATATTATCACGTTATACATGAACTGTTGGAATTATCTCTTAACTAAGACCTAATTATAACTCTCTTGAAAGAATATTCTAGACAAATAGAATGCCAGAATCATTTGTGAATTTGTAAATTAAAACTTCTACTTAAAAAAAATTGTAATATTTTGTAGAATATGAAATTACAAACACAATATTTATTTTGAATCTAAATTCTCATTTAGCCAGGTCTACAATGTCGTACATTAGATATCTTTTCTATTTCTCCAGGCTTAAGCTTTTGTAATCCTTCATCATTTCTTTGGAATCCAACAGAATGATGCTTACTTTTTCAAATTTTTGGTTCGGAGTCATTAGCTATTTTGCATCTAGGAATATTCTGTAATGAAGAGAGCATGTACAACATGACTGAGGATGATATATGAGTTGCATTTCAATAGGAAACTTGACTTCTCAAAAACATAATCACAGAATTACCCCAAACTTCCAACTGTGAATTCCTTTCTTGTCCTTTGGTTTGTTTTATTGAGCAAAATTATAGTACCTAGCCCAAGGAAGGTATCACTATGCAATCCACTCTCTAATCTCCAGTCCTAATCTGAGTGCTAGAATTTCAGGTTTGTATCACATTGCCCTGCCATAGGTTGTTGGTTTATTTAATCTAGAATACTAGTAATTCTGAACTTCTCCGATGATCTTATCCTCTAGACTGACTGCTCAAACTGTTGATATACAATTTTCAAAGATGTCCTAACATTTGACATAGGATATGAACATTTTCAGATGCACCTGCAGGTGTCTCTGATTCCTTCCTCCATGGATCTGATCCCTTTTTTAATGATTACTTGACTCTCTTACTATCTCTGGTCCCTACCTATGTAATATTCTCAAGCTTTTGGGGGGAAAGTTCACTTGAGGACTTTCTAATATTAAAAATTATCACTTGATTCTAGTCTTACTCAGGACATATTTTCTATTATTTTCTAACTTTTCTACATATTCTGAGAGTTGTTTCATATGTGTGTTTGTTCATATAAGGGCTTCTGTGTGTATGTGAATGTTTGTATGTATGTATGCAAAAACCTCAACCTCTTATTCAGCAATCTTGCTCATAACTAGTATTACATCACTTGAGCCATTCTTCCAATGCAACTTTTGGCTGGTTAATTATAGGTATTGTTGCAAAGACTATTCTACCCAGGCTGGATGCAAACTGAATTTCCCAGGTTCTTTTACATTCTTAGTTTTTATTTTTTCCATGAGTATCAAGTTTTAAACTAGAAATACTTTGTTCATGTACAGTCTAAGCTGTAGCCCAGATTTTTAACTCAAGAATTCATATAAAGATAGATGAACATACACATTACATATCCCGAGTTTACACTCCTAGAAATGTGATCTTGAGCTGGGTACACGTGGCTCATGCCTATAATCCTCTCAGGAGGCTGAGATCTGAGGATTACAGTTCAAATGCAGCACAAGTAGGAAAGTTTTCTGAGGCACTTATCTCTAATTAACCACCAGAAAAAGGAATTGACACTGTGGCTCCAGTGGTAGAGCTCTAGCCATGAGTTGAAGAGTGGAGGGACATCACCCAGACCCAGAATTCAAGATCCATAACCATCAAAGAAATAAAAAGAAATGTGATCTTAGCCACCAGTTTATTGCTAGTATAGTTCCTGCTCTGTCAACATAGTCTGTTTTTTCAATTAAGTCCATGCTCTTATATCTGACTTCTTTGGAACTAGAATAATTCTTCCCTTCTACTTTTTACAAATTTGCATGATTAGCTACCATGATTTAGATTAAGTAGAAAACAAGAGAGGCCTCATCATTCATGTTCCACTTAGTAGTAGTGCTCTCTATATCCCATAGATCTACATACTGGAATGGCTTTATTGTTTCAAAGTTTTCTTATTTGCAGAGTCTTCTGTAGTGTATTGAACCATTATAGTTAAGCAAAACTTCTTTTTCTTCTATTATTCCTATTGTTTCTCCTAATGTTAACTTATGTGCACTTGGGAAATAATGCACAACACACACACTCACAAAAATATGTTTCTGAGAACCTTCCCACGTAAAATTTGTCTTAATTAAAGTGCACATAGGAAATTTGAACTTAAACTACTCCACGATGTTTTTTCATGTTTTTTATTATAAAATGGTGTAAACAGGGGTTAGAGTTACATAAGTAAATAAATGAGTACTATATCTATCAAGCTCTGTTACCTCCTCTTTTGTTTTTCACCTTCCATTCCTTTCCTCCCCACCGTCCCAACTCCCTTCTCCCCTGCTCAAGTTGTAAAGTTCATTTTCTACATAGTGCCTTGTACAACTCATTGTTACAATGGGTCATACTGTATTCTTTTTTCAGCTTTTTGTTATTTCCCCTCCCCTCCCCACATTAGAAAAATGTATACGCAAGATGCAGGTCGCCGACATCAAATATAGTGAAAACAGGGTTATACCATGGAGCAAGAAAAAAATCACATAGTAGATGTTAGATACATTAAAAACAATAGCAAGAACGAAAAAGCAAGTTGTGTCCATATCTTGGGGTACATTTCACTTAACATCATCTTATACGGCCATGTGTACATGGATAATGTTTTATAAAACGTTTAAATTACATATTTTCTCATTACGAAGTTATCTCTGAAATACGTTACCTCATGTCCAAAGATGTGCTTGTGCTATTTAAATGAAGCCAGAAAATATTCGTTTTACCTCGGGCATCATCACAGATTGTTACAGGAAGTATGTGGAAGGAACTGTTACTGCAAGTGGAAACTGATCCCAAGAGAGGAATTGAACATAGAGAAATGACAAATTTCAAGTTAATTTGTGCTGTCCTTTTTTACTATACAAGAAAATAATCCAAGGCCTGAAGGAAACTCTGTCCCTGATCTTTTGTAGTGTGTCCTTTACTCATATAAAACTTGTTTGTAAACTTCCAGTTGAGAGTATAACAAAAGGAAACTCTGTCCCTGATCTTTTGTAGTGTGTCCTTTACTCATATAAAACTTGTTTGTAAACTTCCAGTTGAGAGTATAACAAAAGGAAACAATATGCCATTTATAGGCAAGCATAGAATAAAAGAAATTAACTTTATTTAAAAAGTGTCCTATTGCAAAGAAAGAAAGACATGCAGGTTTTAAAGTGTCCTATGCACGGATATTTCTCTCCTGAGATGGTTCTCCTATTGCAGGAGTCAGTTATCCATTTCTTTAGTCTGGTCCTGAGTTCTCCATAGCAATAAGGATTCCAAAAATCAGGATCCAGAGAGCATGATCATCAAAAGGAGCCTCTTCTCAAACCAGTGCTTTAAGGATGGTCCCAAAGATATATGTGGGATTTTTCATTTTCTTGTTTGTTTGTTTAGTTTGTGCTGGTTCTGGGGCTTGAATACAGAGGGTGGACACTGTCCCTGTACAGTTGTCTTTCCTGCACACCTGTACCCTAACTTAGTACTCTACTGTTTGAGCCAAAACTCCACTTCTGGCTTTTTTAGTGTTTAATTACAGATAAGAGTTTGACAGACTCTCCTGCCTGGGTTGACTTTGAACTGAGACAGTAAGAAAGCCAAGTGACATCAACTGTATGGACTTCTCTTTTGAAACAAGAAATATAATAAAGCTAATATTTGACAATTTTTAAAAGAAGAGAATATGTCCAGCAAAGAAGCCATAACTTAAATAACTCAGCAAAAGTAGGTGCACTGAATCAGTTTGTAATTATTTTTTTCTGTTTGGGAAGATTAATATTTACTTCGTTGTTCCTTTTGGGGATACTCAAAGTCCTATTTGCAGTTTTTTTGTTGATCATGGGGCTTTAACTCTGATCCTGGGCTCTGTCCCTCAGCTCTTCAGCTCAAATTGAGCACTCTGCCACTCTGCCACTTTAGGTACAGCACCACTTCGGGATTTCTGGTGGTTAATTAAAGATAAGGGTCTCATGGACTTTCCTGACCAGGCTGGCTTTGAACCACAATCCTCTAGTCTCATCTTCCTGAGTAGCTAGGACTATAGGTTTGAGCCACCAGCTTCCGGCTTATAGTTGCATTGATGTGCACTTAATGACACTATGTAGACAAAGAATCGATTTTTCAATCAATGATGACATTGCAGCTTTTCAGAAAAATTGAGGTAGCAATAAATATATCCTCCTTTTCCATGTTGTTACATTAATGACTCATGTGTTTTGGGACTCTTACATTAGCATCCTCTGCTGTCTGTGTATGTGGACTTAGTATCAGAAATTGTTCATAGAGAAATAAAAAAGACTAAGATTTTTAGAAAGCAAAGGAAGTAAGATATGAAAGGACAGCATAGAAGGATATACAATTTATCACACAGAGATTAAGAACTAGCCTAAGTGACTAGAATGCTAAAGGCAATGAGGAATAAGCATAGTTGATAACTAGTTATTCAATAACCAAAAATGGTTCCCTAGAACAGTTTGTGGTATAACTTAGTTAATATTATCATTTATTCTTTCCATGGGGAGTTATTCTTTCTCTTTTGTCAAAGCTATTAATTATCCTATGCCTTTTTGATGCCGTTACTTACCAAAAAGTTTTCCAAATCTCACATAGACTACCCTTCTAATTGTGATTAGAAGTGACCACTCAAAACCCTGGAATCTTTGAATTTCTAGGATTAATCTTCACCTGATATCTAATCACATTCTTGGCATTAATTGCCATGACCTATTAACAGAACATTTTTTTTTGTTTGTTTGGTTTTGTTTTTTGGGGGTCCAGTCGTGGAGCCTCAAATCTGGGCCTGGGCGTTGTCTCTCAGTTCTTCAGCTCATGGCTAGTGCGCTACTACTTTTGCCACAGCGACACTTCCGACTGTTTTCTTTTTGCTTATGTGGTGCTGAGGAATTGAACCCAGGGCCTCATGCGTGCAAGGCAAGCGCTCTACTGCTGAGGCACCTTCCCTGCCCTTTTTTAAAATATACTATTCTAATATAGATAAAAGAAATGAATTACAGACTATTGCTAGGTATCAGTGGAATGAGCAATTTTATATTCCAAATATGGGTTATTTATTTTTCATTTACTAGCTAAATGACTTTTTTGACAGTCTTGGGGCTTGAACTGAGGTACAAGGAACTGTTCCTGAGCTTTTTTTTTTTTTTGTCTGAAGGTTAACACTTTACCACTTGAGGCACAGCTCAATTTTCAGTGTTTTCTTTTTTCTATTTATGTGGGACTGAGGAATTAAACCTAGGGTTTGATTCATGCTAAGCAATAACTGTTCCATTTAGCCACATTCCCAAAGCCCTAAATAGCTTTCTTACTTTTTTATATTAATACGTTTTCTTATTGTGAAAATACCGTACAGAGAGGTTACAATTACATGAGCAAGGTAAAGAGTACATTTCTTAGCAAGCATTGGTGCCTCCTCCTTCCCCTTACCATCCCTGCCCACTGATTCTCCATCCTTTCGCCGCCAAAGTTGTAAAGTTCGTTTTTCAACATAATGTTTTATACATCTCATTGTCACAATGGGACTTGGTTAAGATATCATTACTTTTTCATTCCATTACTATGCATTATAATTTAGGCCAGGTGGTAGAAAAGGAAGTGGAAAACAATACTAAGTCCAGTAAAGCTGACATTCCTATCACATCACTAAGGAAGTACAGTGTTAAGGCCTGCTGGACTCATAAGGCAGTTGCATGTGACATTATTATGTAAACCATTATTGACCATCATCTCTGACATCCCTAATATTCTGCTTCCACTTTCAAGGTCATGAGCCAAATATCTAAGTCTTTTTATTGATAGGGTGTGTTTCCTAGGAAGGAAGAAGGAGGATGTGGAAGGTGATGGTGGAAAAATATGTATATTGGCTCCCTGTCCACATTTTTTTGCATTTTTAAAAAGTGCTACTGATGAACTCCCACTTACATCTAATTGACTATACTGTCTGCACAAGATGCAGATAAATGATGACATTTATTCTGGTGGATAATCACATATATTAACAAAATCCATTTCTGGAAAAAAAAAGATACTAGGTAAGAAAGTATAAAGTATTGTCTATAAAATGGTTTCTTTTCTTGGAGAACAAAAGGTAGAATTGAAATACTTACTCCAACTTTCTTTGAGATTTTATGATGTCTCAGGGTCAAATGTTCTCTAATTCCTGTAACATCCAAGCATAAAAGACATGATTTGAAGATCTCAGTAATTTTAGAAACAAAGGAACATAATAGCTTCCTTCCTGCAGAGACTTGTGATAGCAAGTTTGATTGATTGTACTGTAGCTCTCTTTTTTTCCCCCTTTATAACAAGTGTTGCATATCTGGGCATTTTACTGTATATCCTGCATCAGCTTCCTGTAGGTGAAATTTACCTCTACTCTGCAATGTCAAGATGGGTCATGTTACTTACTACAGTTTACAAAAATGAAACAGAAGCGGTAAAAGACTATTTCTAGGGGAAGATTTCTGTCTCTTTGTGTTTAATAGCTGACTTGTTTTCCCTTAGCTATAAAAATAGAATATTTTCAGAAGGAGTCTTCTTTCAACTTATATACTGGAAGAATATAGCATGTGAAATTGAGGAAAAACTCAAATACAGCCTCATACATATAACGCAGGCAGAATTAAGCTAATATTAGAATATGATAGTAAGATGTTAGTTTCCTACCATTCTTGTATACCTTTATGATAGTTGACTATAGCATGTCAGAATCTAACAAATCCTAAACAAGAACTAAGCAAATATATAACATTTCCTGTTCGAAATTATTACAATTTTTATAAATAAGGATTCTCCATGTGATCACTTATGAGGTTATTTTTTTTCTATAGATGGGGCTAATCACTCTAAACCATTGTATATAATATCCATAATCATTATCCAGACCTTGTGATTGAGATGAGGAAGAACAAAATATCTAGATTTCTATTTCTCTTTTCCTCTTCCCCTTTTTCTAGTGTGAAGTCTCATCCTTTCTCCAAATTCTTCTATTAATAAAGGAAGAATGACACGTTGTGAATATCAAGCAAAAGGCTTCAAATCAAAAATTTCATTCTTTTAGAATTAGATGAATAAATAAGAGTGCCTAAAGGAAGAAAAAAAGCATGATGTTTTCTCTTTCTGGCTTCCACCATAGAGTCTGAACATGACTCTAAATATCTAATAAAACATTTGCCTGGGCTAACTTTTTAAAAAATATAGTTTGTTAAAGAAAAATTTTAAAACTAAAAAAAATAAATTTTAAATAAATAGTAATTTGTGGTTTGCTTTTGAGAGGCATGAAATAAAACTGCATTAACACTGTGTGAGTTGAGAGGCTAAATTCTATCAGAATCTAAACATAATGAAAAATAGATGATTTTAAGTTAAATAGCTTGTAGGTACATTTTTAATGTGACATACCCACAGAGACATCTATTTTCTTTTTCTCTGCACACTGATTCAACTTTAATAAGCAGTTCATGTAATTCAAATAGCTCTGTTTCAGAAATAGATTAGACACAAAATGTTACAAAAAGAGAACCAGAATTAGGTGGTGCATTCTTTAAAAATAGCAGTCAAATAAATATTAACCATAATTCCAAAATAATAACAATCAACTCCTATTGAAAAGAGAAGATTGTAGCAGAATGTATAAAAAGTGATAGTGCCAGAACTCTTTCAGGAGCTGCCCTCTTGCATTTAAGATTTCTAGTACAGGACACTGTTTTAATCAGGATTAATAGCTTTCAGGAACTAACTTTTTTTCTAGTTATATTTCATTGAAGAAATATGTTGTTCAAAATTAATGAACGGATAACAAGTTATAATAGAAAAAAGTGCTAGACATTCATTGTGGTTGGCAGTAAAATACCTTCCAATAATGTCTCTCATCCCACAAATGTCTAAACCCTCAAATGTAGATATGCACTATATATATATATATACGTTTGTAAAATATTCATCTCTCATTACCCAAGGAACATGAATTTGAATAATTACCAAACGGGGGAAGTATAACTCAAATGGGTACTTAAAATCCCAGCTGTAGTTCAAAGGAGAAATGATCAGGTAAGAACCATCAGAAAGATGTAAAGATGCTACATTAGAAGATAAAGGAAAAGACAACAACCCAGATCCTGAATTTCTGAAAAGCGGAACAGGTTGTAAATGCCTTTCCACTAGAATCATCTAAAAAATCTTTTAGCCCTGTAGGTGGCTTGATTTTAATGTGGTGAGACTTCTTTTAGATTTCTGTCCTTTAGAACTGTAAAATGATGAATACAGATTATTCAAGCCAATTAACTTGTAGAAATTTGTTACAGCAGATTTGGTTTAGTACACTAACTCAGCTACAGCCTTTTCCTGATGCAACTATAGAGACATCACATATCCTAGTTTCTGAGAATAAGAAAAATTTGCCACTGGCTTTGTACACATGTATGAAGGATATACTACTAAGGGCCTTGCATTAATGAAGTCTTCAAATTCTAAATAACATTTAAATAAGAAACTACCTATCTTTATTTTCACGTTTGGGGATCAAAGTACTAAAGTTATGTATAAGGCTAGGGTAAGAATATGGAAATGAAATCTGTCTCCTAATATTATAAAGATAATTTATGTCATTTTGAGTTACAGTTTCTAAAGTATTATAAAATAAAGTAAAACAGAAACAGAAACTCAATTTTCCATCCTTCCTAACTTTCCAACAGAAATTAGAGAATCCAGTAAAGATACAGCAATCCCAGGATGGTATAGGATGATATAGGATCACTAGACAGTGACAAAGAAGATAACAAAAATGGGTCCCCTGGAACCATGGGTAACAAAATCTACACCTACAGGTTGTGATATAGCTACAAAATAGTTTCCACTATGCTAAGTCTTTGATATTTTATGTTTGTTTTCACAACAACTTTCCTCTCTTAGAAAATGACTCTTTATTAATACTCAAGGGTTTGCAGCTTATAACCCAGCAAAAAATAATGCTTCTAAATGTAAACAAGCATGATTCTAAGAGTAACCAAGGCTACTTGTGTTGCTATAGCTGATAAATAAGAATGTTGTTGGGGAATAGTCAAACAATCTTGAACTTTTTCGTATCTTTCCTCTTCTCCAACACGAATCATCCTAGTCAAGATATGTAAAACATTAATAGAGGATTTTTATATTTTTTCTTGTTCACACTAAAACAAATACACTTTTCCTCTTTCCAAGCCTGACTTTGAAAGAGTTAGACCATCACAATTATTTTTTTTTTGGGGTCCGGTCATGGGGCCTGAACTCTGGGCCTGGGCGTTGTCCCTCAGCTCTTCAGCTCAAGGCTAGCGCTCTACAACTTGAGCCACAGCGCCACTTCCGGCTTTTTCTATTTGCTTATGTGGTGCTGAGGAATAGAACCCAGGGCCTCAGGCATGCAAGGCAAGCGCTCTACCACTGAGCCACCTTCCCAGCCCAATCACAATTATTTTACATACAAAAGTTTATTGCTTTGGCTTAGGTGTTTTCCTGTCTTTGGGTGTTGCTTTTTATTATTTTGGTAATTACATAGAAAAAACAAGACAAAGCCATTATGCTTATGTTTAATTATTCAAAGTGAAGCTGTTTTCAAACACAGTTTTCTGTTCCTTTCTTCACTGCTAATTAAAGTTTAATTATTGCTCTTTAATGATTTAAAAAACCTGATATTTTAAGGTATATTCTCATGGAAACTGATTAAAACAGGAGTGTCTGCGATTACTTTTTAAAATTTTTTCAAGTATGTTCCTTGGCTATTTTTAATGATAATGCTCTAGTTACTATTCAGTCTCACATTTTTGCTTCTACTTGTTAGTAAAAACTGAATTTTTTTTTGGTCGGTCATGGGGCTTGAACAATGGGCTAGGGCGCTATCCCTCAGCTCTTCAGCTCAAGGAGAGTGCTCCACTGCTTCAGCCACAGCGCCACTTCCGATTTTCTAGTGGTTTATTGGAGATAAGCATCTCACAGACTTTCTTTGCCAGGGCTGGCTTTGAACCGTGATCCTCAGATCTAAGCCTACTGAGTAGCTAGGATTACAGGCATGAGCCACCAGCGCCTGGCTTGAAAACTGAATTTTATACTAAAAACTTTCCTACTCATAACAATAATCATAATCAGAGCAAAATACTGACCCTAATCTTAATCCAAATTATATATCAATACTAACGTTAACACAAGCAAACTAGTTTTCACTCATCCTAATTGATTCAAATAAACCTTGTAAACATAAGTTTCAATTTTTTTCCCAATATCTTAGGGATTTTCTAACCATTATGTAATCTTAACTGGAACATTGAGAATAACCATAAGCCTAAGTGTAAGTAGATTCTAATATTAATAGCAATTCTCTAGTTCACATTGGTTCTAATTCTTACCTGGCTTAATCTGAAATTTACCTTCAATTTTACCCTCATTTTTTTTCTCCTACACTCTCACCCTAAACATGGCTAGAATCCTAACCATAACCTTGACACTAATGGTATCCCAAATCTAAAATTTATGAAAACTGCTTGTTTTGTGTCATCCTAACTGAAATTCCACTTCTAATTCTTGAAATAAATTGCAGGTTTTCCTAAACCCTATAGATTTTCTCACTCTTAACTTTGAACCTATCTTGTTCCATATGAGGAGTCATTATACCCATTTATCTCAAATCCTGATATTATGAAATACATTGTACTTCCATTATCCCAGCTTTTCCTGAATTCCTAGAACCTAAAATAAGTTCAAATTTACTTCACATTTAACCCATTCCTTTTTTTTTCTTTTTGTTGGGCATGCGGTTTGGTCTCTGGGCCTGGACACGATCCCTGAGCACTAGGCATGGGCAAGATCCCTGAGTTCTTTAGCTCAAGGTGTGCACTTTACCACTTGAGCCACAGCACCACTTTCAGGTTTTCTGGTGGTTAATTGCACATAAGAGTCTCACAGACTTTCCTGCCAGGGCTGGCTTTGAACTGCAGTCCTCAGAAATCAGATTCCTGAGCAGCTGTGATTATAAGTGCAAGCCACCAGTTTAACCAAATTCTTTACTCTTTCCTCAACCCCCTTTAATCAGAAACCTAATCCTAATCACAATCTGAATTAACAACAAATGGTTAATGTAAGGAAAATTGTCTGGATTCTAGTCAATCACACATTTTATTGCTTCTGCTTCTTAGTGGAAAACTAAATTTTACCCTAATGCTATCCTTCGCTAACCCTAACAAGAACTAAAACAGCAATTCACAATTTAAACCAAATCATATCTGAATGTTAAAAGTAACACAGACGTTGGTTTTCATTCATTCTACCTTTGATATCATTCATTCTTCTTAAAATATATTGCAGTTTTACACAATACCTTACATCTTTTTCTCATCCTAACCCCAGCTCTACCTGAAACAGCTTGCTGAATCCTAAACCTACAGGTAACTGAATCAAAATGTTAATAGCAAGCCTCTATTTCACATTTATCCCAAATCTTGCTTGGCATGTAGGTCAAAATTTTACTTGCATTTTTACTTGCGTTTTGAACCTAAAGTTTTTAAGTGTTTTTCTATTTCCTGTCAGGTTTTAGTTAACATTTTTTTTTTAAATTTTAGTTATTGTAAAAGAGGCTGACAGAGGGATTATGGTTATATGTGTAAAGTAATGAGTACACTTCTTGTTGAACATTGTTACTCTCTTCTTTGTTGTTCTTGCACTATACCGTCCCTCTCCCACCTCTCTCACTCCTCTGTCCCCATGGTGTAAAGTTCATTTTCAATATAGTGTGTTGTGAGTATCATTGTTGCAATGGGCCATCTTGTGTTGAACCTAAATTTTCTTTTTCTCTAACCCTAATTCTAATTCTGTCTGGGATCCTAACCCTAACCTTAATAAAAATAATAGCCCAATTCAGAAGATAATAAAAAATATTCAAGTTTTTATTCATCCTGTTAATCCACTGTACATATTGAATTAAATTGCAGTTCACCTTAAATCTTCCAATTTAGATTATATATGCATATTTAAAAATGTAATTTTATGTAAAAAACAGCAAACTTTGGAGGAAGGAGTAATGAAAAGGAAATAGAGGGAGTATGATCAAATGCTTTAAATATATTTTGGCAAGAGCACAAGGAAACTGCCGCTTCTGACAATTAATAACCATTAACAAAATAACTAAAAATTAATAAGTAAATAACACACTGCCATCTAGTCTTCTTTAAGAGAGCCATAATATGTCTTGTGAATAAAATACTTGTGTTAGATAAACTTTGTTCATGCATAATTCATATTGCTATTGGCCAATTATTTAACTTAATCAATAAAAATATATCAAATAAAATTCCATGATAAAAATATAAATCAGTTAGTAATTGAGAAAAAGTAGTCATGACTTTTAATAAACTAAATTTCTATATCCCTACAAAGCAATGATTTAGGTTTACTAATCTAGTATTTCTAGTAAGTTTAGAGAACATGATTGGCAAAAAAACAGCTAAATGTACATCTTGTTTCTTGAATGGGTGATGTTTTAAACATTGTCTTTTATTCAAATGAATACTTGTGTTTACTTTTCAAAATAAATGCAATTTTATCTCCTTTTTTCTCCCTGCAATTAAATGTATTACTATATTCAGGTATTTAAAAGCTAAATTTTCTATGTTTGTTATGTAACCCTACATATTCAGAATGACATGGTTTTTCTATTTGTAAATGTCTAACCTCTGGGATTTTTGCATCAGTAACATAACTTATCTAATGAGGTTGTTGTGAAGGCTCCAGTAAACAGTGTGGTAAAAAACATTTCCTGAATTCTAAATTTTAAATCTAATCTTTCTTAGGTTTTGATTATATCATTCATTGTCTCTTCAAAGCAATTAACCTAAAATAAATACTACTTTTTAAACATTTCACTCACATTGTAAATAATATTAACATAGTGCACACAGAGTCTAATTATTTCAATCTTACCATATTTGATGATCTTAGTGTGATGAATGTAGAGAGTAGAAGGTCCTTATACTCAATAATATTTTTGTTTAAATTAAATCAAATCATTTACCTGGATTTCTAATTTGGAGGTTAATGACATGGAAACAGGAAAATAATAAGAAAAATAATTACTTTGGGAGCATTTTCTTCTTAAAATTATGCAGCAAAAATATCTTAAAATATCTTAAATATATATTATATATATTAAATATATTAAAATATATTTTAATAAAATGTTTCAATCCTTAGGTAAAGTGCATTATACTTTAATATAAAGTTTATCTCAAAACAGAAATTCTGCAACTAATCTAATCTATGTTTTCATGAACAAAATGCTGTGACTTCTAGTCTTGTTATGTGATTTTAATTATATTTTTAGTTGTGACGTGATTCCTATTTTCACTTAATACTAACTTCTGTAAGCATACAAATCATGCCTGTACACACTAACTTATGTAAGATAATATTCAAAAATTATCTTTTTTCCTGTCTCCAAAAGGGAAGGGTGAGGTGCTGAACTATATTAAATAAAAGCATTCTAAAAGAGATTCTTTATGAAATGGAAATTTGTAACGTGAGGATGGGATCATGAGCTCGTTCTACTTGGCTAACAGGAATTCTCATTTCTACAGTACTTTCTAACCTTTTAGTCACACAAGGTAATCCACAAAATTTGAAGTGCATATGAAGGAAATACATTTCTAAAAGATGTGACAACCCTGCTCAAAAGTTCGATCTCATCATTAGTTCTTTGTTTTTGCTTGCTTATCTAATTCTCTATCATATATTTCATATTATTAAGCATATTAGTAATTCAGCTGTAAATACATAGCAGGAGACTCCTGAAATCACAGTTATTGATCTCCAATTCCTCCCTTTGGCCTTCAATATACCAATTAATCCTCAAAGCAGTCATTTAAGATGTTAGTTTATTTTTCTCTTTTTAAATACAGATTAAGCAAGTGTTTTTTCTCAGTAAAAAGTGATGAGTGGTATCAGAGCTCTGATATAAGCACCTTCTCCTTAACAAGTATTGCTCTATGGGCTGTAAATATGGAAGCCACACTAAAATTTTCTCTCTCTACACATACAGACACAAACACAGACACACACAGACACACACAGACACAGAAACAGACACACACACACACACACACACACACACACACACACACACACACACACACACACACAGCTACCACCCAGACACATCAGAGGTCAGTTCAGTTCCTTTGATGTTTGCTCCATTGGTTTTTCTTTTCTTGAAGATCTTGCCTGGACCTACATGTTTCTCTGAAATCAAGTCCCTTGCTCTTAGTATACTTGGTCTATATATTCATTGTATGTTCCTGGCTGTTTCAGGCCAATTA
Organism: Dipodomys spectabilis; assembly: GCF_019054845.1. Taxonomy (NCBI): domain Eukaryota; kingdom Metazoa; phylum Chordata; class Mammalia; order Rodentia; family Heteromyidae; genus Dipodomys; species Dipodomys spectabilis. The sequence continues at coordinate 1,016,180 of NW_024871122.1, forward strand.
ACAGTGTTCGGAATACAGTATCCTCAAACTTGACATTCAAGGCAAACTCCATGAATTCATACTACTATTCCAAAGTACTAAAATTTATTGGATCTAGAAACCAAAATATACCCACCTTTTTATATTATTAAGAATTGACATCATGAAAGTAGAAGAACATTGATCAGGAACTGAGGTAAGGGAACAGGAGTTTGCGGGAAAATGTAGAACACTGGATGTGTGTTAGAGATACAAAATCATCTTCTGTAGACTCATTTATTGTAAACTTGTCTCTTCTCATCACAACTTCTCTTATGAATTTCTGTAGTATCTTCGAATAAATCACATGATTTGCAAATATTTATCATCTTAAGAAAAGACAGTCTGTTTCTACATTTGTCTTTCTATGTGACAAACCCTTATTTTTTGTTTCTCTACTGAATAAATGTATTCCTGGAAACAGGATATTGACAGCAAATCTGGTGGTCATTTTCACTTTTTAAATTTGAAATATAACTAAACTTTGTTGTGACTAGTCATTTTTTAAAAATCAGTAATATTCATGAGCACAAATATTTTGGTGCCTTTAAGTAAATTGAGACTTGATGTAATACGGTAGTTCTGGTTTCTAATTGACTCAACCATTAGATGATTCATATATAAACATGTGCATTGCACTGTTTAATTTTATATATAAAATAGTCCCCAAAGGTTTACTTTAAAGTGTAAAGGAGGGCTTGTCTTCATGTTCCATACATTATATTTATTTCAGTAAAAGTCCTAGAAATACATGATGTTTACTGGAGCAATATAAAAGATGAGAACATATTTCTAAAGAAAATGGATTTATTGATTAAAACAGAAACGAATAAAATTGTCAGGTTTTTTGCTTGAGACTGCATAAATTTCATATGAATGTAGCTTAAGATGGGACTCAGAGGAAAATTCATATTAATATTACTTTTCTGCTTGATTCACACTTATACTAGTTATTGCAATAAGGGAAATGGTATTTTCACAATAAAAAATCTATAAGTAAAAAAATATTACTGAGATTTATATCACATCATAAGCAGTATAGTTATTTTAAGGAATTGGTCATTCAAAGCCCTAGAAACCTAATGGATGAAGAATGGAATTGAAAATAACAGAGAAAAACAATTCAACATGCAGATATTATGATTTTATAATTTTTAATATGAAAGAAATTAATCTTTTGCCTTTCTGAAGAAGTTTAGCCAGTTATATCAATGTAAGGCATCAGTTGTAATGAGTCTAAAGTCTTTTCCTCCAAGATATCCAAGAGTACTATATTCATCCTCTGAAGAGTAAAGAAGGAATTATTTTAATTAGCTTTGCTTAATATTAATTTACATGTAGTAAATAGGTTAAAATATCTGCTATCTTTCTTTCAGTGTAATAACATACATTTAATATTATTACTGTCTCTTCATACAAGCCTGAAATCACTATATCAAATTAACATAAACAAAAAACAAAAATAACCTGATACCACCATCACAAATCCTAAATTATGTGAAAAAAATCAATAATAAATAAAATAAATCTCAGGAAGAGGAAAACCAATGGCACAATAGCAACAGAAAATTACCCTAGCTATTTCTAATGAAACAGATCTTTAGAGTCCTAGAGGGTACTCCACTTCTAGAGGGCCACACCAAATCAGCTATAATTACATATAGATATACAATTCAAAAGAAGATTTTATATGACTTCCAAGCAAACAGAAATCTTTGAAAAGGTGCCCAGCCAGGCAGGTGCCTGCTGTGAAGGTGGTGGCCAACATATTGAAAAGTACAGCTGCAGTGCGGAAATAAAAGGTCCACATGGGAAAAAAGCAGGAACAGAAGTGTACAATGGAGACAGCCAAATCCATATGCAGAGACAATTCAAGATACCACTGTAGAGCCCGAATTGTCACTGGAGCCACAAGTATTAACATCACAACATCTTCCCATAATTGATTTCTACTCCTACACTTAATGGTCTAGACAAAAACCTAATTCCAGAAAAACAAATTACAACAGAAGATCAAAACAACACCTGTCAATTCAACCAAGAACATAAAGAGTCACCTCTTAAGATCATAGATGCCCCAAAAGAAATCCCCCAAGTGAACATAACAAATCAGAAAAATACAAGAAAATTGATGTCAAAGTAGTATAATTCACTCAGTAAATAACCACGCATTAGAACAGACCATTAAGGACTTAGAAGATAGTTTTCAAAATTCATTACAAATACTGCTGAAAAATGTGGTTAATGAAAAGATACAAAACCAACTATAGATAAGGTAAGACCAATTATAGATTAGCAAAATAACTCATGGAGACTACAAACAGAGAAATAAATTCTGAAAAGGCAAGGGAGTCCAAGGAAAAAATGGATGCCTAGTTAAAAGATATGAGAGAAGACATAGCTAAAAAAACAAACCTTCCAACCGCCCCGCCACCCAAAGAAAGGATGTAAGGAAAGTCCATACCAAAGCTTTAATAAACAGATAGAAGCCAGAAAAAATGACCAATTAGAAGACAGGGAAATCAAAAACAAAATAGAATGTCTCCACAGCAAATAGATGACATAGAAGATAATCTCAGGGGTCAAAGACCAAATAGGTCTAATAGGGAAGAAGAAGTAAGCATTTAGAACAAATCCAAAGAATAAGAAATGATCTTGCCAGAACTTCAAGACTGAGAAGATCAAATTTGGGTTAGATTGGTATCAAGGAGAACAGCAGGACACTAAATGGATGGGAAACATGAAACATTTTAAAGAATTCTAGCTAAGAACATTCCAAACATCGAAAGAGACAGGTTCATTCAGAGAAGAGAAGCCTTTAGAACACCAAGCAGAGAATTCTAGAAAAGAACAACCCACCACCACATCATAATCCATTAGAGGATCATTAGAAATCAAGAAAAGGATTCTTAAAGCTGCCATAAAGAAGAATGATTATTTATAAAGTATATACTGTCAGAATAACTACAGATTTCTTAGCTGAAATGGTAAAAACAAAAAGAAGAGGCCAGCATGATATATAACACACATTAAGGGCAAACTATTATGGACCATGAATATGGTCCCAAGCCAAATATTCCTTTACAGTTAAAGGATATATAAAAATATTTCATGACAAAGAAAACTTGAAACAATGTATCTCCACCAAATCAGCAGGAGGGAAGTTAATCAAAGATATCCTACACAGAAAAGATCAAGAAGAACAAGAACTGGTTATATGACATGCTCCCTACCAGAGAACAATGTAAATATATTGAGTAGATGATTCACAGCTCCTAAGAGCTCCTAAGAGGACCCTCCCAAATAGATAAAATTAGAGAAAAAAATGAGACCACAACATAAATTAGCAAAATTGAGACGGTTATATGAGAGTACTTGAAAACCATATGCCAATCACCTGGATAATCCTGGAAAAATTTATGCTTTCCTATACTCTACCTGAACCAAGAAGTGATACATAAGAAGTAATGAAAATGAAATTTCAATAAACAATTTCCCATAGCAGAAAAATGTAGGACTCAATGGATTTACCATGAAATTAAGGCCTGCAAAGAACTTACAATACTCAGATCTCTCTCTTCAATGGAATAGAAAGGGAAATGGAATTATCAAACACATTCTATGAAGCTGGAATTAGACTCTTCCCCAAATCAGATAGAGACTCATCAAAGAAAGGGAACTATGAACCCAAGTCTTTGATAAACATTGATAGAGAACTTTTCAATAAAATTCTCACCAACCAATTTCAGCAACTAACACAAAAAAAAGTATGCTATGATCAAACAGTGTTCATCCTAGGATACAATTGGATTCAATATACTTGTCAATAAACATAACAGAGATCATCAGCAGAAGCAGGGAAAAGAACCACATGATCGTCTATGTGGATGTAGAAATAGCTTTTAAAAAGATCCAATACCCCTTTTTGGTTAAAAGATTTGAGAATCTAGGAACACATGGAACTTTCCTCAGTATAATAGTGTATGTATATGACTAAGAGAGAATAAGCACATACCTAACAGTGGAGGCATGAAGACACTAAAATCAGGAATGAGAAAAAGATGTCCACTCTCTTTACTACTCTTCAATATAGTAGTGGACTTTCTAGCAAGGGCAATAGGCAAGAGAAAAACAAAAAGGGGATCCAAATAGGGAAGAAGAAAACCTATCCCTTTTCACAGATGAAATAATCCTGTATTTAAAGGACCCTGTAGCTTTCTCAATCAAGTTAGTAAAGGTGAGGCTAACCTTCAGCAATGAAGCAGAGAAGAATCAGTAGTTTTCCTATGTTACCAACAATGGGAAGATCCAGACTGAAATCCAAAAAACAACCCACATATATATTAGCCTCAAAATCAAATCAAATTTAGGCAAAACAAAACAAAAAATTATGAATTAATTAATTTAACTAAAAATGTGAAGGACCTCTACTGTGAAAACTTTAAAAATCTAAAAACGAAAAATTGAGGGAAATTCAAGGAAATGTAAAATATTTCAATGCTCCTGGTTGGAAAAATTAACATTCTGGAAACTGCAATACTGACTGCCCCCAAACAATTGGCAATGCGATACCCATCAAAATCCCAACAATATTCTTCAAATCAGTAGAGAAAGTAATCTGAATTTAATATGGTATTACACAATTTCAGTTGAAACAGAATGCTTAGAAATGAACTCATGGGCATATAGTCATGTTACACACACACACACACACACACACACACACACACACAAACACACACACACACACACCCAAACACACACATACACACAATGGAATTCTATTCACCCATCAAAAAGGATGACTTTTCACCAGTCTTAAGGAAAATGAAAGGCTTGAGAAAATTATACTAAGAGAAAGGAATGCACACTCAGAGCAATAAAGGTTTCATAGATTCATTCATTTATGGTCGCTCAAAGCTGCCTATATATCTACAAGTAAACAAGACAGATTCTACCCCGTCCCAGTTAAATGGCCATTATCAAGAAAATTAACAATAGCAAATGCTAACGTGGATGTAGCAAAAAGGGAACTCCATTACACTGTTGGTGGGAAATTACACATGTTCAACCCCTCTGGAATGCAGTATGCAGATTCCTCAATATTCTAAACATAGATCTCCCTTAAGAACCAGTAATTACCATCATGGGCAGTAATCCAATAAATAGAAAAACTAACTAACATTAACTATACCAGCATAACCATGTTCAGGGCCCAGAACCAGAATTCAAGGACTGGAAAAAAAGTTACCACTGCTGGTGTTTGTTTCCACAAATATGAACTTTTTGACAAAAGATACCTAATCATTCTATTTGCAGGACATGTGGACCCTTTTAACAATGAGATATGCAAGATGTTAAGTAGAAAAACAAAATTTACAAATTTGGCTCCGGGTGGGGAGGAGGGTCAGGAGGGGAAGATGGGAAGGGATAGTAAGGGGAAACAAAGGAGGAAGTAACAACGCTTGATAAGAAACGTACTCATTACCTTACCCATGTAATTGTAACCCCTCTGTATGGTATTTACACAAAAAAACTTTAAAATTTACTAAGGATATTTGTAAAGTATATAATGAAGGAAGAATTTTAATTGTTTACAAAAATCTATGCTAAACTATTGATATTTTACTGTACCTTTCCTAAAACCAGTTTGATTTAGTTTAATATTTGTCACGCCAAGTTTTTCTATATTTTACTAGAGATTTAATTTTTCATGTATGTATGCATATGTATATGTATATGTATATTTACCTGTATCTGTATATGTATCTATCTATTTATGTTCTAATGTGGATCATCAGACTTGAAACTTTGCTTTGTTTTGCTGTTCAGCAATTAACCTAGTCGGCTCATTCTGTAACAATATCTGTGCTCATTCACATCATTCCTTTATTTCACACACCATCAGCCTTCTAAAATCAGCTTCATTTCCTGGAGAAGATTACCAATCAGTCCAACCAATATTCACCCAGGGTTTTAATAAAACAAGCCTTAAGGAAGGAAATTAACATGAAGTGACAACTACAGAATTTCTACAGAGACCTGACATCTTTCACATTTCTGCCTTCTTCCTTATACTTAAGAAAGCATTGACTAACAATAAATATACTGCATTTATAAGTTAGGGATCAGTTTTTTTTCCAAACTGAAGACTTCTTTTCCATGATTTTTGACATGGAGATTTTTTTTTTTTGGTCGGTCGTGGGGCTTGAACTCTGGGCCTGGGCCCTATCCCTCAGTTCTTCAGCTCAAGGCAAGCGCTCTACCACTTGAGCTACAGTGCCACTTCCGGTTTTCTCGTGGTTTGTTGGCGATAGGAATCTCACGGTCTCTCCTGCCATGGCTGGCTCTGAACCGCGATCCTCAGATCTCAGCCTCTTGAGAAGTTAGGATTACAGGTGTGAGCCACCATTGCCCAGCTGGGAGATTTTTTTGATTGTGATGGGTTTCCATCCCCAAAAAGCTATGTGTATCAAGAAAGCCAATGTTTCCAGCTCAGAGTGCTAAACAAAAGAGGGAGAAAATTAATGTTACCTCTATATGTTAAGCACAGATATAGGTAATATCAAGATATTTTGAAATTGTATACTTTTACTGAATAAAGTGGCTCAAAGCTATAATATTATCTACTTGGAAAACAGAGATTAGAGAATTCCAGTTCCAGGCAAGCCCAGACACACAAAGAAGTTTCAGAAACTCTAACCATTTGCTGGGTGCAATGTTTTAGGCTTGTGTTAGGAGGACCACAGTTCAAGAAGGCCAAGGCATAGCGATACTACCTCAAAATAATCAATCCAATTATAATCTGCAAGTTTGGTAGTAGTGGAGATGCTTTTTCACAAGTACAGGGTTTTGGGTTTAATCCTCCAGTACCCCCAGGAATTTAAGTGTGCGCCAGGGTAAGAATTTGGCATGTCTAAAGTCAAGACTTCATACTCATTTTACAAGCTCTAATGAAACCTTTACCTCTTTTGCTATTTTTTAAAAGTATAACCATAACTTCCATGTCCAAAACAATTTCCTATGAGATTTTATTCTATCCATTAAGTAATACATTATGTGTTGGTTACTGTCCCACTGAAATCATGCTAAAGAACAAAAACCCATTGTCTTAGAAAGTGACTGGATATGGAAACAGAATCTCAAAGGTAGCATGTATGTTGAAAACTCCTCCAAGAGATGTAAAAGTTTTGGGTCTTCGTCTGTCCTGTGGAATATGGACTGGTTGCTAGGAAAGATAAGCGCTCGTTGCCCAGCCTCCCATAGCCTCAGAGACAGACACAGCAGGGAGTCAAATCAAGCAGGAACTTGTTTATTACCACACAGCAAGCAAAAAAACCATGCGGCATGGAAGGGGAGGAAAAGGAACCAACCAATCATTGTAGAGTTCACCCTAGCATGCTTGGTGCTATTGATGATTTCTCCATTGCCATTGCTGATCACTGCCCAGTTTACCTGTTGAGGTTGATGTCGATTCTGCAGGGCCATTGCTGGGAATGGGAGTGTCAGGACAGCCAACAGCTGGAGTATCACCATCTGCAATTGTTAGGGAACATAAGAGTTTCTCCAGGGCTGGTTGCCCATGGGGATGGTTAGTAGTTATCTTTTTAGCTTTCCCATTTTAAACACAAGCCACGACCACAATAGCCATTTTCTTTCCTTGTTGTTTAGTTTATCCTTGGGCATCCTCGTGTATAGAGGTAATGGGTAAAAACTTAAGGTTCCTGGCCAGGATCCAAATGGGGGCTGTCTACACTATGGGAAAAATGCATCCAAATCCCTTGCCCATGGTCACTAGGGGGTAAGGTCCTCTTCATTGTTGTGTCAGAGGGTCCTTCCACCTGACTTTCCCTTGGGGCTTAGGGTTTAATTTTCCCCAGTGCTTCTGAAATCTGGATTCATTTGCATCTTTGAAAAATTTAAAAATGTTAATGGTAAATAAAGCTATCTATAACTGTATATGGGGGTTAGCTCCCTCTTTTTGTTTTAATAATTCTTCCTTAAGACATTGGTGCTTTCTTTCTACAATTGCTTATTCTGGGGGATTATAGGGAATTCCTGTAGTATGATTAATATGCCATCTGTCAAAAAACTGACATTGCTATACTAACAAAACAGGGTTCATTATCAGTTTAAACTTGTGGTAGTAGACCCAAGGAGGCAAGGCATTGAAGAAAATGTGTTTGTGAATGTTTAGTTCTTTTCTCCTCTATGTGCTGTGGCCCAACATGTTCATGAATAGGTATTTATAGAAACAAAAATATATTTAATCTTACCAAAAGCTGGGAAATGAGTAAAATCTGTTTGCTAGAGGATGTTGGGTTTGAGGCCTCTGGGATTTAACCCTGGTGGTTGTAAAGGGAGTACTTTTAAGAAGAGCTGTCATGTTTTACAGGTATGTCCTATCCTTTTGAGGTCCTTTACAGGAAACTGAGGGAATTTATGTTGAAGACCTCTCCAATTGATGTGGATTAAATCATGTAAATGGGTGGCCTCTTGTAACATTAATGCTTGTGGGCCAGTAGCTAATTGGTCTGCCCAATTATTGCCCATGGATAAAAACCCAGGAAGTTTTGAATGCCCTCTCAATGTTGAATATGAATAGGGTCTCCCTGTCCTTCTAATAGGCCCTTAAAAGTAACCATAAGGGGGAAAATAGGGTTTCCATCCCACTTAATATGTGTCTGGGGAATATGAGGGAGCAAGATAATTACATATAGGCCATCAGAATACAAATTAAAGGGTTTTTGAATGTCCTGAAGGGCCATTATTACAGTGAACATTTCTTTATATTGTGCCGACCCTTGACAAGGTTGAAATCTTTGTTGGTTCATGGTCTTTTGTTGCTCATCAAAGGGTGCATAGGCAGAGCCTGCTTTATACCTCCATCAGTAAAAACATGGAGGATGCCAGGAAAAGGTGTAGGAGAAAATAGAGAAGGCATTTTGAGGGGAAGTCACCATATCATGACGGTCCATTTGGATAGCCTGTAATGGCAGTCAATATGGCTTAGAAACCCCTCTAGGGAGAGAGCAAGATGAGCATTGGCTCTAGTGAGCCACTCAACGTCTGTCATTCGAAAAGGAAAAACATTGGAGTGTGGGTCAAGGCTATATTTCCTTTGGGCTTGGGTCCTTCCCTTGATAATAGCATCGGCAATTTGTTTTGCCTGAGAGTACACCCAAAGTGTGCCCCCCAGGGTAGTGTGAACCCACTCTAATGGCTCCCCCCTTTGAGTTAAAACTGCAGAAATCAATGTGTCACCCACAAACAACCAGTGGGAAACGGGCTCAAGAATAGAATACCTCTTCAGGGAAACTTCATCCAGGGCTTTTTGGAACTGTAAAAATATTGCCAGATACCTGCTTGTAATTGTAATAACTTCTTGGGGCATCATTTCTTTTAGTAAGTCAAACAAGTTCACAAGCCAATCTTTAGGGATGGGAACCCATGGTAACAGCTAATTGATTTCCCCTAAAAGACTTTGAAGTTGGGCTAGGGTTAGAGAGGCTGGAATATCCAGCAAAGATTTATGGGGGCTGACCTGAGACCAGGTAAGGTGGGATCTGAGCAGCTTAAAAGGAGGTACTTTTTATTTTATTGAGGGCTATAGTAAAACCTCCCTTTTTTAATATGACAAGAGCCTGGGCCAGAAGGCCCTCCAGGTGGACCGGGTCTTGGTGCCTCCAAATAATACCATCCTTGTAGGCATAGACAAGGGAGGTATCTGAACCCAGCACAGGCCCTAAAAGTGTGGCCAAGTATTATTGGCAAAAGGCCGGGCTATTGGCCATTCCCTGTTGCAACACTCTCCATTTGAACCTCCAATCATGCTGGGAAAAATTAAGAGAAGGGATGAAGAAGGCAAACTTCTTGCAGTCATCCAGTTGCAGTGGGATAGAGAAAAAAAAACAATCTTTAATATCAATCACAACCAAGGCATATTCTGAAGGTATAGCAGGAGTCCAGTGCATAGCTCATAGGGGCGTTCCTACTAGTTCCATCTTTTCATTTACTTTACATAGATCTTGGAGCATGTGCCAGGCCCTGGATGCTTTTTGGATAACAAATACAGGTGTTCCCAGGACTCATAGAAGGATGTATGTGCCCAAGGTTTATCCGTTCCTCCACCAAAAGGTGGAGGGCCACAAGTTTAAGTTTTGTCAATGGCCACTGCTCCACCCAAATAGGGATTCCTGGCTTCCACCTAATTGGAGGTACTTGGGAGGAAGTGGCCTTTAGGTTTGGGGGTGCACCCGAGTGGGTACCATATGTTCCTCTCTATAATTATGAAAGTTAAAAAAATCTTTTTCCTTAAGTCCCTCTAGATCCCATTTAAGCCTTTGTGCTTCTTCTCCATCCAGGATATCATCATAGAATGCTCGATGGTCTGTAGTGACCATAGCATCCATTTGTCCTAGCATGTCTTGCCCTAGTAAATTGGCGGTGAGTTGTTTTTTTTTTGCCACTAAAGGGCATATCTTTCCCTTCTCTCTATCTGGGCTAGTCCATTTCATAAGGGCGACCATCTCTTTAGACTGGGAGTTGCCCCTTACCCCCAATATTGGGGACCCAGGTGCAAGCTTCCAGTCCAAGGGCACTTCTTCCTCCCTGAGTATGGTTCTGTCTGCTCCCGTGTCAATTAGGCATGAAACCGCTTCCTGCCTATAAAAATACTCATTTTAGGGCTGAGTCTTTTTACTAGGGGGACAGTCCAATGGGCCTGCGTTGTCCTGCCATGAGGTTGCCTGGACCTTACAGCAGAGGGGGTTCCTCCATGAATTAAAAGGGTTGGAGGATGCCTCTCTCTAGTTTAAAGGCTTCCCATCTAAATCAAATTTGAATCGACAATCCTTTTTCCCATGGTACCCCTTCCTGCACCTGGGGCAGGGTGTAGGGGGCAGTTTGGACTCCCTGTACTGGTTGGCAGGGGATTGTTGTGAACAGTCCCTTTTAAAGTGCCCCTCTTGCCCACATTTAAAACAAGTCCCTCTCCCCAATGGTCTTGGAGTTCCTTGGCCCTTGGTTGCCAGTGCCTAGGTGATAGCCTCAGTCATTACAGGTTTCTGAGCCTATAAAACTAAAGCTAGTGATTGGGACTGGTACTGTTTCATTCCCACATCTTGAGAGGCCACCACCCATCTGCTCAGGGAACTCTCTCTCAATCCAGCACTGGCCACGTGGTGGTCTGCATTCATCCCTTCCCCAAACCATTAGCTTTACAAATTGATCCCGGAGGTTCCCTGCTGTCAGCTTTGTTGAACACTCTGTTGGACAGGGTCGATAACATGAGGTAGAGGTTCACTGTGCTTTTGTCTCTCCTGCTATGTGGGATTCAGTGGACCCTTCATCCAGTTTGTACCATGTGGCAAGTCCTGCCTGCCTCACTTGGTCACAGTACGTGCCAGGTATTGCAGCCTTTTGGATGCCAGTGGAGTACCTTCCCCTGCTCCTGTTAATATGGCATAAATAATAGGTATTGCAGGTTGAGCCTGCTGGTTATTTTCTGCCTTAAAGAAGGCACACCACTTGAAAAACTGAGAACTGGTGAGGACGGCTTTTGCCACATCCATCCAGTCCTTAGGGACACATGTGTGATAAGCAATGTCCTGTAATAGGGTCTGGGCCCAAAGAGAGTTCAGGTCATCCTCCACCACCACCTTCTGGAGGTCTTTAAGATCCTTAGCTTCCCATGGATACAATTCCAAGGGTCTGTTAGCTCTTGGTGCCAGATTGACCGGATACTCTTTGTGAAGCAAATCCTGTGGCCCAGGGTCCAGACTCCCCTGTGGCCCTTCCTTTACAAGGTAGGCTTCCACATAGGTTACTTCCCTGGCCCTTGGCCCCTCTGTGGAAGTTTGGTCATCGGGATCCATCTCACAGGTCCCTCCGTAGGGTGTTGTCCCTTCCCCAATTTTGGAGGCATAAGATGGGGCCCTAGGACTGTCAGGGGCACCCGAGTCGGGGGAGGGAAGTAACCTTCACACTCGTGTTGACTCCCACTGAGTGTGCTTCTGTCTGATCAGTGCATTCTCAGTCAAATTTGACCATTCCTTTTCTTCTTCACTTCCCAAGTCCTCTTTTTGTGAGAGAAAATTACCCATACTTAATGGTTTCACTTACCCTGAGAGACTGCTTAGCCTCGAGCGTTATATTTTCCTTTCATGCTCAATGTTGAGCACCAGATGTTGGGTTTTCATTCATCCCATGGAAGATGGACGGGCTGCTAGGAAAGCTACATGTGTCACTTGCCTGTTCCCCAGCTTCCCTTAGCTTCAGAGACAGATGCAGCAGGGAGTCAAGTCAAGCAGGAACTCATTTATTACCACACAGCAAGCACTTTTTAAAGCAAAAAAAAACATGTGGCATGGAAGGGGAGGAAAAGGAACCAACCAATCAATGTAGAGGTCACCCTATCATGCACTTAAGCTTTCTGTACTTTCCCTGCTGTCCACGAGCTTTTTATACACTGATGTCACTTAGCCTGATTGTGGTATCCAGTCAGACTTTAACATAAACAACTCGGATTCTGCCCACTCAACTTCTTCTCAGCACCATCTTTGCTGCCCATGTGTCCCACAAAGAAGGCCTTGAATTTGCCAAGGAAAGAAGACTCAGAAGCCAAATCTGATATTGGAGTTATGGATCCACCAACTCAGAGGCAATGTACTTACAGTGTTAATGCCAAACAATCTGTGGTAGTTTATTATTAAAATTACTAGCAAATATGGGGAATCTATAAAACCTGAAATGTCATTGAATATTGGGGTCCATGATTCGTCTTTATAACCTAGTGATTAAGAAGGATGAGACTTGGGGGATAATGGTTTTCAGGCTGGTAGGAAATTCATGAGGTTCTATCTCCAATTAACTATAAAAATTTCTATGCTGGAGGGATGGTTCAAATGATAGACTGACTACCGTTAGCAAACAAAATGAGAGCATGAGGTATGTTCAAGCCCCAAACTGGGAGAAAATAAAGGTCCTTAGGAGAATACCATGAGAAGCAGAATTATGAATAGGAAAGCAGAAACAATAGAAATAAACAGTGATATAGACAAAGCTTCCCAATGTAAAATATGGCATAAATTGTAATATTTAGGGTTTTCCTTCCTATACAGAAAAATAAATGGTATTTTTACTTGACGAAACTAAAATGTAAAACTGTTTGGAATAAATAATCACATTACGTTTATGTTTCTGTAATTTAACATGTTTTCCTACAAATTTCTAGAATAGTGTAGTTTTGGAAATCAATACATGTTGCATTTTAATATAGGATTACATATCCTTGCAAGTGTTGTCTAAAATTGATTTACATTGAAATTATTGCCATTGAGATCTTTCTCAAGATTCCAAATGTTCATACTTTCAGCTGACCTTCCACAAAACTCATACCCGAAACCTTACTTTTTAGTTTGTTCATGCAATCATAGGAACATAAATATATGTCTGAAAATGTTAATTACCTTTATCTGCTGTCATTAATGTAATATAACAAATACAATTAAGTAAATACCCTAAGGGAAATAAGATACTTCCTGCTAAATACAGATTTGCAGACACACACACACACACACACACACACACACACACACACACACACACAATCACCACTCTGACTCAGGTTAGGTTCCTGACATTGGGTATCAGACCATGATCTAATAATCAAACTTTCCTGCCTAGACATAAAATATATTCATAATTCCACACATAAACAAACACCAGATCATTCAAAATAATGAGAATATTTAACAGAACCAACCAGCTCTTGAGCCATCTTCTCCCTGATTTCATTCATTCATGATGATGCATTTTCATATCATATTTAAAAATCTTTTTGAGTCTTTCTGATTAGCAGAACAACATATGCTATCATATAATACCAAATGTAGGTAAAATTACTTGTCCCTAGGTAAGCTTTAATATATCTTATCACAGACTTCTTTTTTCTTCTTTCAGAGTCTGTTTCTGGCATTTTGCCCTAATTTCTAATATTAAATTACAAAGGATATTCCTAATTCCTTAATTCATACTTCCTAAAAGTTATGCTATGGAGTTGAATTGTTTGCTTATTCAAAATTTAATTTTCTTAACAACTTGTATTATTATTTATGTTATTCCTAAGCCATTTGAAATATCAAATAGAACTGGAAATTGCCCTCAGCAATGTTTTGTGAATGGCATTAATGTTTGGGGAGGGATGAAGGACTTGAATTATCTAGAGTGCCTTAAAAATGGCACTGCTATGCAAAGGGCTCATCATTTAGTCAGCTTTTAAAGTGTGGTCTTATTTCATATAAGAAGATGTAAGTATGCTTTTCATCACATTCTTGCCTGAAAAGCAGTAGAATTATTTTCTTTGTACAGTTGGTGTCCAGTTGCAACTATAGTGAAACCTACAAACAACTGCAGAGCTGTATTGGCCTCTCTAGATTTTGAAATTTTCTTCCAGTAGCCCTTGTGATTTGAGCCCAGATTCATGGGATAGGCACATAATCCACAATTGCAAAGCAGTACAATCAACTACAATTTTTTTTATTGTTTCCTGTTTTTCTTATTAATGGTCTTTTAAGGAGCTAGGGGATCTTCATTTCTCATTGTTGTTGATGTGACTTAAACAAATTTTCCAAATTTTTCAAATGCAATAAAGAGATATAAAGGAGACATATTTAATCACAAAATGCAGCTAAACCTTTGCATGATTTTTTTTATTCTAGTCCTGCTTTCAGTTATCTTCAAATAACTTTGAGATGAGCCAAGCATATGTGTAAATTGACATGTATCAAGCATACAGAACTCTGGAATCATTGGATATTGATTTTTATATCAACTTCATTTAAAAAAAATTTATCATTTGCTTCATATCTTAAGTAATCTCCTTAAAGAAGTTTTATTAATTTTATCAACAGATCTCATAATCTATGGAATTGATGCATTGAATAAGTATTTGATTCCTTATTTCCACTGAATTAATATTATATTTAGTTTACTTTTTTTACCCATGAAATAATAACATTCTTGAGGATAAAACATGCCTGTCTTTCATTTTGTTTGCCAAAATGGAACTATTAGACATTTTGAAAATTTAACTTTAAATCTGAACCTTCAAATTTCACTAGGACTATAATTGTGTTACTTACAAATTTAATATTAAAATAAAAAGCATTATTAAATAGAAAGCAAGATTATGTTATCATACCTTAGTCCCTGAATTAACTTCATAATAAAAAACATTTATATTTATATAACAAGATATAAATACTGAAACAACCTATGATATATGGAAACAGAAAAGTCCTTTTTTGTTTTGTGTTTGTTGTTGTTTATAGTCTGTGATGATTATTTCTTCTTTACTTTATGCTTGGTATATTCATTGTACATCTTCAGGAATGTGAGGGGTGGGCACAGAGCTTTAGGGAAAATTGTGAAAAATTGCAGCAGTGGAGTTCATTGAACATTGATGAAAGTGAACTATTTAACACATGGGTGGAGACAGGAGAGTTGGACTGGGAACAATTGAGGGAACTGAACACATTTCACAAAAGGAAATGTACTCATTACCTAACTCTTGTAATTGTAATCCATCTATAAATCTCCTTAATAAGAACAACAGAGTAAATTTATTTTAAAAAGGCAAACAAAATGTTGTTTCTTAGAATCCTAGGAGTTTGTTTTGTTCACTGGTTTGAGCTGGTTGAGATTATCTCTGAAAATAGCTAGGTTGACATTCATTGAGTGAATTTGTGAGCTAATAGTAGATAAAAGTCAATTATGATTGTATGGTTTTTTAAGACTCTGATTCATTTATTTCTTCAATCTAATATGTATTATTTCTGTCTACTGTTTTTTGGTTTGGCTTGTTCTGTTTTTTAAGGACCTAGTGGTGCATCATTAGTGCTGATTCAAGATTGTTCTAATTTTCTGATGTACATACTCAAAGCTATATATTTTCCTGAGTATCAACTGTGTTGTTGTGTCCCAGAGGTGGTAGTATTTTGTGTGTTCACTTATATTGAATTCCATAAAAGTTGTTACTTCCCTCCGTATGTCTTCAGTGACTCACTGATTACTTAGCAATGTGTTATTCAGTCTGTGAGTTTCAGAATTTTTTGTGATGCCTTTTGATGTCGAGATCTAATGTGGCCCCATTGTGATCTGCCAGGATACAAAGAATTATTTCATTTTTATTTTTGAATTCTGACAGATTTTTCTTTTTTGGGGGGGGGTCCAGTCATGGGGCCTGAACTCTGGGCCAGGGCATTGTCCCTCAGCTCTTCAACTCCAGGCTAGCGCTCTACCACTTGAGCCACAGCGCCACTTCCGGCTTTTTCCTTTTTGCTTATATGGTGGAGAGGAATTGAACCCAGGGCCTCAGGCATGCAAGGCAAGCAGCCTACCACTGAGCCACCTTCCCAGCCCTTTCACAGATTTTTCTTGTGATATAAAATATGATCTATTTTGGAGAACATTCCATGGGCTGCTGAGAGGAATATATATTGAGACACTGCTAGGTCAAATATTCTGTAGATATCTGTTAGGTATAGCTTGTCAATGCAGTTATTTAGCCCTGAAGTTTCTTTGCTAATTTTTTACCTGTATGGCCTGTCCAGAGGTAAGAATGTTGTGTTCAATCAACCAACAATATATCTGGATATGCGTGGTTTTAGGGTAAGTAGTATTTGTCTAATGAATTTGGGAGCTCTAGGATTCAGGACATTGATATTTAGAATTGTTATATCCCTCTGATGGAGAGTTTTCTTTATCAATATTTAATGTCCTTCTTTGTCTCTTTTTACTTTCATACCACTTTTAATGTAAAGCCTATTTTATCTAAAATTACTACAGCTAATCTGACCTGTTTATGAGGTCCATTTTTAATTTGTAAAGATGATGTACAGAAGGGTTACAATTACTTAAGTCAGATAATGACCACATTTCTTTTTGAACAGTGTCAACTCTTCCCTCATGTTCTCCCAGTTTTTCACTTTCAAGCTCCCTCTCCCATATAGTTGTATAGTTCATTTACAATGTAGTGTCTATTGAGTAGCACTGCTGCATTTGTTAACCCTTTGTCCCACCTTTTCTGTGCTCTCTCTTGCCATTTCTAAACTTACACATAAAACAAAGGTGCACAAATTAAAAAAACAAAAACAAAAACATGAGACCACAGAAGGAAAAAGCAAAATAATAAAAATCTATCATTTCTTGGAGACCATTTTAATGAACATTATTTTATATGATAATATTTATATAGCTATTGAGCCTTTGTGATCCTCTCCACAGGGCATCCTCCTTTGATCTCACTGTATAAATGTTTAGAATCCCATATAATTTATCATGTCCGATTGTAATGTTTTCTCTTTTACCATCCACATGTCTTTACTTGTAGAATTAAAGGCACATTCTAATGCAACACATGAGGGAAATCAGGCAGCATATATTTCTTTTAGTGTTTCTTCACTTAATATAAGTTTGTTCAAAGTCTTTACTTTTCCTTATGAATAGTGTAATATCATTCTTTCTTGATCAATAGGATTGCATCATACTGAAGCGTTTCTTCAGGCAAAGGAAAAAGTTAGCAGGATATATAGTAAGAAAATGGAATGGAAGAAGTATTTTACTAACTAAGCATCAGACAAGGGTATTCATAGCTAACACATATTTAGATATCAAAAAGTTAAACCCAACAAAAATAGACACTCAAATAAACAAGAACCCAATCAATATATGGGATAAAGATTTGAAGATAACTTCTTAGAAGAAGAAGTAAGAATGACAAATAGATACATCTCTCTCTGTAAAAGAAATGCAAATATAAACAACACTGAGATTCATCTCACCCCTGTTACAATGTCATTATGAAAAGCTGAACAATCACAGATACTGATATGGATGTGGCCCAAAGGAAACTCTATTACACTGTTGATGGGAATGTAATCTTGTTCCACCACACTGGAAAACACTATGGAAATTGCTCACACAAGTGAATAGAGAGCTACCTACCTATGATCCAGCAACTCCCCTTATGGTCATTTATTTAATAGAGCAGAAACAAGGGCACACTGAAGCTACCAGCACAATCATGTTCATTATTGCATTATTTTCTGTAGCCAACATATGGAATCAGCCCAGATACCTCTCATTGTAAAAAGAGGTCGAGAATTATATATGTATATATAAATTATGTATGTATATATATATATATATATAAAATCTTATTGATCCCAATTTACAAGTATAGGTATGCATATATGTATATAAACATACATATATACATATATACAACATATATATATATATATATATATATAATACATACATAATGGAATTCTTCTCATCCTTCAGAAAGAATAATATTGCACCATTCTTAAGGAAAATGAAACACGTAGGAATAATATTAAGTGAAATAAAGCAGACTCAGAGAAACTTAGCTTGCATGATTTTCCTCATTTGTGTTAGATAGAAGGTGCCTAAAAATGTAAAAGTAAACACACTGGATGGTATTCAAGAAGGTACAAATGAATTATCTGAAGTGGCAGAGTCCATGGAGCGTGAAAATACTATAATTCTCTTAAAAGACTAAGTCAAAGCCCAACAAAATAAATACCAGTAAATGTGTACTGCAAGAGAGGACAAAGGGGGGCAATATGAGATGGGTAGGAAATTGAAGGGGAAAAGGATCGAATACAGGCAAGAATCCATTGTATACTTCCCAGAATTGAAATATGCAACGCCAGGCGTAGTGTGAAATGGGGGGTGAAAATATTGATGTGGTAACACAATTCCAGGTGCTTCATACACATAAACTGCTTTGTTAAATGGCAAGTAATTCCAGAACATAATATTGAGATACATAAGAATCAGGGTTGATTGGGATGGGTGGATGAAAATGTTGAATGGGTGACATTGATCAAGATGTATCCATACACTGTTTCAGTTAATACCAACTATTTTTACAGATAAAGATAATAAAAATATTCAAAAAATTAATTATGATAGTTGAATATAGAGTTGAACTTCAATTAGATTCCCATTTAAAAATTTTGGGGGGTGTTGCCAGTTGTGGGGCCCGAACTCTGGGCCTGGGCGCTATCCCTCATCTCTTCAGCTCAAGGCTAGTGCTCTACCACTTGAGACACAGCATCACTTCGATTTTTTTTTTTTGCTTATATGGTGCTGAGGACCTCATGCATGCAAGGCAAGTGCTTTACTACTGAGCCACCTTCCCAGCCCTTAAAATATTTTAAACCTGGAGATATGGAGAATAAAATTCAAATAATAAAACTTCATTAATCTTTTTTATCTGAATTTGTGAAATTTAAATCAAAACTACTTTGCTTTCTGTCAGCCACTGGGCTGTTAGAATATTTCAAAATAAGTGGCTTAAAAACATCAGGAGTATATTATCCATACTCTAGAAGCTTAAACATTGATTATAAAAATGGTAATTCAAGCAATTCTAATGGGGGTCCATTTTCTGGTTCATTATAATCTATTTTCTGGACGTTCACATCGCAGAGTAGTTATACTGGGCTTCTTTTATCAGGATCATTACTGCAGGGTAATCTCTGAAACGTTCATTCTGTGACCAGGCAGAGGAATAGAATTTCAACATGTTTACCTGGAAGGAGTTACATCATCCAATACACTTTGCAACTTTTTCTTTAACTCAGTGTGGTGTATCATTTGGATCTTATTTCATAGAAAATAATTACTTAAGGACAAGCTTATATCATGTGAATTATGTGAATGATTCTTCTTACAATGGGGATAATTATAGTGATGGCAAAGTGAAGTATGATTTTTAGTGGCTCTTGAATCACATCATAGGTAAACATCTAAACGTGGTACAGCCTAAAGCCCTTCTGATGTATTTGAACAATTTCTGATGTGTTAATTGCTTTCAAAAATATTCGTTTAGCCAACAAATACAGATCTCCTTTGATTTTAATTAAGGTCTGCTATTAGAACTCTCACAGACACCAAAATCAGAGTACGCTAATATCTCTCATAAAATACAAAATAAAATTGTTACAATTAATAAAATATGAAGACTGTAATATTAATAGCATTATAAATACTAGTATTCATGTTATATAATATATTGGCATCCTTTGGATACCTCAATTTTTAAAATACTTATAAATAAGTGTGAATTGTTTACAAATAATTATTTGATTATTTGTAGAAACTGAGAAAAAATTGCATACATATTTACTATAGATGCAAACAGATACACCTGGTTATTTCTGATCCTTCATTTGTTGGTTTCATTCATGCATGGGGAACATGCAAATGAAAATTGCAAAATTGCATTGACTAAAGTGTTAATTACATGAAGTTTATGTTGGTCTAAATACCTGATTTTATAAATTGAATCGTTTTTGTCCCTTCCTTCCTCCGCCCCTTCCTTTGTTCCTTCGTTCCTTCATTCCTTCCTTTTTTCCTTCCTTCCTTCTTTCCCTCCTCCCTCATTGCCTCCTTCCTTACCCCTCTCTCTCTCTTTCTTTTTCTCTCTTTCTTTCTTTCTCTCTCTTTCTTTCTTTCTCTCTCTTTCTTTCTGTCCTTTCTTCCTTCCTTCCTTCCTTCCTTCCTTCCTTCCTTCCTTCCTTCCTTCCTTCCTTCCTTCCTTTCTTCTTTCCTTTCTTTCTTTCTTTCTTTCTTCCTTCCTTCCTTCCTTCCTTCTTTCCTTCCTTCCTTCCTTCCTTCCTTTCTTCCTTCCTTTCTTTCTTTCTTTCTTTCTTCCTTTCTTTCTTCCTTCCTTCCTTCCTTCCTTCCTTCCTTCCTTCCTTCCTTCCTTTCTTCCTTCCTTCCTTCCTTTCTTCCTTCCTTCCTTCCTTTCTTCCTTCCTTCCTTCCTTTCTTTCTTTCTTTCTTTCTTTCTTTCTTTCTTTCTTTCTTCCTTTCTTCCTTTCTTTCTTTCTTTCTTTCTTTCTTTCTTTCTTTTCTTTCTTTCTTTCTTTCTTTCTTTCTTTCTTTCTTTCTTTCTTTCTTTCTTTCTTTCTTTCTTTCTTTTTCTTCCATACTTCCTTTCTTCTTTTACTCAGAACATATCTTATGGCTATAGAAAAAACACCAACTGTTTTTCTTCAAGGTGTTATGAGTAATTATGAGTAGTCTAGAATAATATTAATTTTAATAACCTATGTTATATCTTAAGAGAAATTGTACTAAAAACAACTTCACAAAAGTTGCAGGATATGTAACAAATATCACTTTCCATGATATTGTTTATTTCTTCAAAGTAAAATAAGAATTTAGACATAATATTGTGTGTGTGTTGTTTTTGTGATTTGAACTCTCAAGGATATTGGTTTAACGTTTGAGCAACAACTGCACTTCTGGCTTTGTGTGTGTTTGTGTGTATGTGTGTGTGTGTGTGTGTGTGTGTGTGTTGATGTGTGTGTGATTAATTGAGATGCGACTCATGAACTTTCTTTCCAAGGCTGGCTTTTTAAAACTTTTTAAATTTTTTTATTGTGAAAATACAGTACAAAGGGGTTACAATTACATGGGCATGTTAATGAGTACATTTCTTATCAAGCATTGTTGTCTCATCCTTTTTTTCTACTTCTCAACCTTTCTCATCTCCCCCCCCTTCCTGCCCCATCCACCCCCCTGTCAAAGTTGTAAAGTTCGTTTTTCTACATAATGACTTGTAAATCTCATTGTTGCAATGGGTCCACCTGTATCCTTTTTTAAACCATGTAATTTTTCCCTTGCTCTCCACAAATCATACCAACATCAAATACAATGCAAGCAGGGGTTAAACCGTGGGGGAGGGGCACGTCTGTGACAAGCAGAATAGGTCAGATAAGTTGATGTTAGGTGAAATGAACCTCATGATAAGTATTTACATGGTTTTTTTTCCTTTCTTGCAATTGTTTCTAACATATTTATAAGATGATTTCTTTGTTGCCAAGGCTGGCTTTGAACCCCAGGTCCCTGAGTAGCGAGGATTACAAGCTAGAGAAACCCATATTAAGCACAGATATACCTAAGAATAAAATATATTTCTTATCAGTTTAATAAATTAATATTTAGATATTTATTTAGTTATTAAAGCTGAACATGCACTGTGAAAAATAGTTTTCATTTTTATAAAAAATATACACTCAAAGGTTTAAATGTCAGAATCTTTGCACAAATCGAAATACTCTATTATTCAAGCGAAAAGGGATCCTTAATCAAATTTCTCATTTAAGCTAAAAGCAATAGGCTCTGTCAGGGTGAATGAAGCAATTTTACATTAAATTAAATATTATCTACTGTAGTCACATGATTTTTTCTTCTTTTAAACCTAAGCGTTTTTGACATAATATATAGATTCATAAGTTTTTTGGGTATATAAATATTTTAGTTACTGGTTTTGTATTTCTGAAGTTTGATTACTAAGACATTTCAAGGAAACACTGAATTTCATGTACTATGTCAACAGTGATTTTTAGAAATTGAATCAATCTCAATATGACATAAAGCAAGATATTCCATGGCTCATGCCCTTATTCCTAGAATTGAATATAACTTGTTTTTGAATGGTAGGAAATTCATATTATACCTACTCTATAGAATAATTAAGAAATAAATGATCGTGATAGTATTTATTTTTTCTTCCACTAGAAAGAAAGAACCTCACAATAGATGACAAAAACTTGAATGGAAATGTCATAAAATTATGAAAAATTCAAGTTATTATGAGTTAGATGAAATAGTCATTTTTGAATGTCAAAAAATGAAATCTCTTGAAGCTTTCTTATCTGTTAAATAAAATGTATTTGCACTCAAAATATTTCATTCATCTCTTCAGTAATGGTATAATCCAACCTCCTCAATTTCAAAAAGCTTCTCTGATTATTTCAAGTAAATAATTAGGAACAGAATTTATCACAATTTACAGAAATATCTACCCGTAACTCTAGAAATTAAAACTGAAATCATAAAGTGTTGGGATTAATAATTAGCTTTCACTATGTTGCCATAAAAAGGTGAACCCTCTCACGTGGGCATAGTTGTAGAGATTTGGTCATTGAGAACTTATGATCAAAGAGAATGTTAAGATCAAAGTCCTTTCCTCTTCTTCCTTCTTTTACTCCCTGTCTCCTTCTCCTTTTGCTTTTCCTTCTCCCTCTTCCTCGTCCCCTCCTCGTGTTTCTCTCTTTCACCACTCTTATTCCTACTTTACTTCCTGGCTTCCATGAATACACATACTCCGTCACATGTTCCTGACATGGGGTACTGTGCCACCACCAACCCAAAGCAATGAGGATAAGAAATATAAACAGAAATGTGTAAAATCAGAAGACAAGATTAATCTCTCCCCCTTTTAAGTTAATTTTATAAAGTATTTTGTCATATTAATAGGAGACTGACACAACATGCTCACATTTATTATAAGGGATAAGATTTACTGGAAAAAAATCTGACCAATATCGCCCTAATGAAATGATTGATTAAATTAATATTATATTAAGACAAATCTAGTTTAAAATATCAGATATACTTCAATAAGAGGCAAAAAAATCACGTCTATGGTTTCCTATGAGAAGACAGCAGAATACAATTTGTTCCTTAAGGAAATTGACCTATAATTGACTGCATTGTCAATTTCATAAATGATGTAAGAAGACTGTAGAACAAATTACAACCTAAACTGCATGTATTAAAATTTACTTCGTCCCATGTATTCTATCTATGTCTGGTTCCCAAAATGACTTACATTTTATCATATTTTTAATTAACTTTAAGTAGTTGTATGGGAGTTGCTGTTTGACAAAGCAGCTAATGAATAGTGTTTAGTGAGGTTTTTTTTTTCTTTTGTCTCTCCTGAGGTTTGAACTCTGGGTCTGAATGCTGTTCCTGAGTGCCTTTGGATGAATGCTAGAATTCTATCACTTGAGGCATAGCAGCACTTTCAGATTTTTCTGAGATTTAATTGGAAATATGAATCTCACAGACTTTCTTGCCTGGACTGGCTTCAAACCTCAATCCTCAGCCTCCTAATTATATAGGATTACAGGTGTGAGCCACTATTGCCCGGTTTAATACAATGCACCTATTTTTTTACTCGTCCTGGGGCTTGAAATCAGGGCCTTGGCAATGTCCTTGAGTTTTTTTTCCTCATGCTAGTACTCTATGACTTGTGTCATAGTGCCAATTCCAGATTTTTTGTTTATGTAGTATTGAGGAACCAAACCCAGGGCTTCACACATGCAAGGCAAGCAGTCTACCACTAAGACACATTCCCAGCCCTATACAACGCCTCTTGATAATCATTATCCCTCATCCTTCACAATCCTATCTCATCCCTCAATTTACATAATTTTGTAGAATATTCACTGACTCACAATAGCATGTATAGTCACTCAGAAAATATACCACGGATCATATTTTCTTGATAGTCTTAATCATCAACATACCAACGTTATGCATTATAGAATTCTGTGATTTTAAATTCTATATTATCACTTAGATTCACCCACTACTATTCTAAAATTTTTCCTAAGGTTAATGCAAATGCAATTTGTAATTTTTCGATAAAGTAAATTATTCTTAGAATGTTAAAGAGTTGGAGTAAGAATATTACCTTCAGTTCTAGAACATTTTATCCTTACTACCCTCTCAAAATATTCCCATATTTATTACTAGTCACTTCCTGTCAACATTCGACCATACCTCTCTTGAGCAGCTGTTATTTCATATTCTTCCTCTACAGATGTGCCAATATTAAAAAGCTCATATAATTAGAAAATGTAGTCTATTTTATCCATTTTTCCCATGTAATATTACTGTTTTTACAGTAAGTCCATGTAAACTTTTCTCATGGATAGAGCATATGTATAATAGAATAACATCCTCAATGGGCATTTAAATTCTTTATTACATGTTATTGTAAAAGGCTTTGCTCTGTATATTCTTGTATATGTGTCTCATTGGACATATGTTGAAATCTATTTTGTATATAAAATTATGATTCAAAATGCTGGATCATAGAAGCAACTCTACATATAATATCTTAAAGATTGCCAGTATGTTCAACAAACTGACTATATTATTTTAAATGTCAAACACCAATGTATAAGGATTCCAATTTCTACATAATGGTTGTGCATGGCTATCTTATTGTTTCTATTTCCACTAATCTCTATATGTATGCAATGTCTATGTATGTTATGATCTTTCCATATGTTACTTGGTTGTTATTATATTACTATAGAGATATGTATTTGGATTTTTTATACCTTATTCAGGATGGTTAAAGTTTTTTATTGGCATTAATATGCTATTAATATATTTCTGATTCAAGTCTATTTAAATAAATTTATATGTTTACACACTATATGTACATATGCATATATTCATACTTATATGTGTATATATACTAATACCTATATAAGGATATACAGATGTGTATATACATGTATATAGACATATATGTATGTTATTATTTTCATTTGTCTGTAAGTTATCATTTTACTTTATTTGCCAAACACGTCCTTTATTGATTTTACTTCATTTTATTTTATGGTTGATGTTGTACAGAGAAGCCAGTTGAATTGCCGGTGACTCACCCCTATAATCCTAGCTACTCAGGAGGCTGAGATCTGAGTATCATGTTTCAAAGCCAGCCTGTGCATGAAAAGTCCATGCGACTCTTATCTCCAATAAACCACCAGAAAACCTGAAGTGGCCCTATGACTCAAGTGATAGAACTCTAGCCTTGAGTTGAAGAGCTGAGGGACAGCACCCAGGCCCAGAGTTCAAGGCCCACAACCCCCACAACCACCATGACCAACAACAAAAAGAATACTGACTGAAAAATCAATAGTATTAAGCAGTCTTAAAGATAGGCTCAAGTCTAAAATTTTAGTATAATCTTAGATTCCAGCATCGTTCTAGTCCAATGAGCTAAGAGCCCTCAGAATGTTGAATGAATTTCTTAGTTTATTTACACAATCACTATAAGTATGTATTTTCTCATCTCTTTCTTTCATTTCACAAGAGAATCTGTATTTATCCTTTATGCCATAGATCTTCTTAAGATATAGGATGTTAGGCAGAAAAAATTAGATGTATGTTTAAAGATTTTCATCTCTTAAGAGACTAAAAAGCTCAGAAGACATTTTGCTATAACTGGCATATTTCAGATGACTTAAATGTTTTGGTTCTTAAACTAAGTGAAATACGTGTAAAATGTTACAGTTTTTCCAAACAATGATTATGGCTTATACTTTTCTGCTCCAATGAGTTGAAACTTCTGACAAGATTGGAGGGCATATCGATTTCAGGGGAGAAGTGTTAATGTTAGAATGCCAAGGGAGATTCCTAAAACAGCATTGCCTATCACATATCTGTTAGTTATACTTATGGCATATAAGTGTATATACCTACAAATATGATTTGAATAAGGAATGTGTGATTTACACAATTCATTCAATAACAACTAAAACCTGAAAACACTTCTATTTATTTAAATAAACTAGTATATCTAGTGAGGATTTAAAAATTTTTTAGAATATATATTTTAAGATATATTTCAAAGTACTGTTTATTTTTAATGGTTTATTTTTAATTGTCAGTTTGGGGGCTTGAAATCTGGACCTGGACACTGTCCCTCAGTTCTTCAGCTCAAGATTAGTGCTCTACCACTTGAGCCACTCCAGTTTTCTTTTGTCTCATTGGAGATAATATACTCACAGACTTTCCTGCGTAGGCTGGCCTTGAGCCATGATTCTCAGTTCTCAACCTCCTTAGTAGCTAGGGTTACAAGCATGAGCAACTATATCCATTAATTTCTGCATGTAACATTTCTTTTTAGTGAGAATGCTCAAAAACTTATCTTCTCACTGTGATGAAATATCTATTCTTAACTATGATCACTTTTCTTCTTGTAGTATAAAATTAATATATTAACTTTTAGTCATGGAAGTCTGCTAATTAAAGTTACATAAAACATTAATTGTAAAATGAAAGAAATTCATGGTTCTGTTTCTTCTTTTAAGTAAACCATTCTGCGTTTTGTTTTCAATTATATTTCTTTGGAAATGTGTAATATTCATTGATTTAACTGTTAAAATTGATAGCAATTACATTATATCAAGTTGATTCAAACTTGTATTTGAAAATTGCACCCTTACCACAAATATACTTCCACTTTCCTCTATCACATAATTAAAATAACAGTAAAGCAAAGATTGGCGTTAGCCATTCATGTGTAGAATCCTAGAAACTCAGGAGTCTAAAACCTGAAAACTTTAGTTCAATGTCAGTCCAAACAGACAAAAATGTGAGAAAACTTTTCTCCAATTATCCAGCAAGAAGCAGAAGGTGAGAATATGGCTCAAGGAATAGAACAAAAAATTAGAGCAAAAAAATAGAGCAAACAAAAAGCTATGAGCAAAAAATTCAAGGAAGACCATAAAACATTGAGTTCCAGCCTTAAAAATGGCATATACACACAAGACAACAACAAAAAGTAATATGAACATCAATAATGAAGACAAAATAGTAGAAAAGATCATGAGGAATATGTAAACATCTGGAAGACAGAAATCATTTGACAGAATTTTGATTCATGAAAGGGAAAAGTGGCAGTCTCATTTGTACAATCTCATTGTAGTCATTTTTATTGAAACTTGGCTATTGGGTAACATGTGAAAGAGTAGATTGGATTACCTGACTTAGCAGACCTTGCTTGTGACTATGCACCATCCCACTATGCAAAATCTAAAATAATGCTTGGTAATTTAAATAAAACCTCATGTTAGAGACTGTTTGGCCCACATAGACTGAGGTCCTTATATTAAGGCTTCAGACCAGTGCTTTTGTTTATAACCACTCCTGTTTTAACAAGTTGGGACAAATAGAAGTAGTGGGTTTAATTATAAAAGGGAAGCATGCTACAGACTTATTTTTGTTGCTAAGGCTCTAACCACTTTAGATTATTTTTCAGGCCAAGCCATCCTTGAGTAATTATCGCTTACCTATGGCTTCCACAAACGTGAGATAGCAGGAAATTTCATTATATCTAGCTTTCTTTGTTTTTGTAGTTCCTCACGAATTTGTGTTTTTCAGAACTGGCCCTCATATCAGTCTTCTAAATCTCTGCCTTCTAATTAGCAAGGTATATTTCATCTCAAGCTTGGATCCACATTATTTTCAATGTAAACATTCAATATTGACTTCTGTTTTCTAGATATTAAATTCTATAGAGGTTAGTATGGATCTTTATGATCTTATAAGAACATAGATAAATCCCTTGAATACTTTTTTCCAATTTATTTAAATATTTCTAGTATGACATCACAAATAGGACATTAATATGTCTCAAGTATCTTATGCAAACCAGTTAATTTAATTATTTTGTGCACATATTAAGTCCAACATAATTTTATCAAATCTATATTAATATCCAGTATTTACAGATACGTTTCTTTACCAAAAATAATTGTCTCATGTTTGCCTTTTATAATTAAACCCACCACTTGTCTTTTTTCCATCTGAAACCTGTTTTATCCTGGCAACCAACATATTTTTCTTCTCCAACATTTAGATCATGCAATAAATAAACATGATTGCCATCAAATCTAAGGTAGATTATTCCCAGTTATTGTATGCCTTAATTTTTTATTGCATTAACTCGAGTTGCCTTTTGGTTCTGTTATTAGAGAATGTAGCACAATTCGTTTCCCATTTACTTGAAGAAAGCCTGAATTGATTTCCTTTTCTTTGACTAGAGGAAATAATGCTGCTATAATCCTCTGTGTTTTGATATTTGGGTGAATGTTATATTTTATTTCTGTGAGACAAAGCCTGGAAAGATCAATTCCTGTGCTATACAGTGGGTATTTGCTTATTTCATATGCTAAGAACTTGTCAAATGTTTTCAGAAGTGAATTTTTCCATTTGACATTTCTGCCAGCATCCATTTTCTCTGTTTTTTGATAACATTTAGTATGGTCATTATTGTATTATTTGAAATAATTCTTATACATGTTTTATGATGTCATTTTTGTTTTAATGTGCATTTATTTGGCGACTGATGATGATTTTCTTGTGCTTATTTTTCACAAGATATACTTTGCTGGTTTCTAATTGATGTTCTTTTTAACATTAGGTTTTGAGAGTTCTATGTAGAATCTAGATTTGAGGCATTCTTCAGGTATAAGATTTATACATATTTTATCCTTGACTATGGGTACACCTCATCATCATTATAATCATCACAATCATCATCATCATCACTATCATTATTACTAGTATTACCTTTCTACATGTATGTATGGTCCTGGGGCTTGAACTCAGGGTCCCTGAAATTTCTTTTAATTTGTTAAAAATTTAACATTTCAGCCACTCCTCACTTCTGGCTTTTTGCTGATTAATCAGAAATAATATTCTCAAGGACTTTATTTTGTGGGGTCTGGCTTCATATAGCAAAACTTAAATCACAGGCTACAAGTAGCTAGGATGAGATACATGAGCCAACTGCTTCCAACTTCTATTCACCACTTGTATATGAGCTTTCACAGACCAAATTATTTTACACTTTTATTAAGTTCTACTATATTGTTTTCCTTGCCTATAATTTTAATGCCAAATTTAAGAAAGTTTCATCTCCAAAATTGTCAAGACATCTTTCTTTGTTTTACATTTGCATCACTCATTTTGTTTTATATGCCATGTTTTAATCCTGCTTGAAGTTAATATTTGAATAAATTGTTATGTTTAAGTAAATGTTTACTTTTTAATTCTCCCCAATATTGTCTAACCTCTCACCACTTATTAAAAAGAATTGCATTTTACAAATGTTTGGTTTTACCTCTTATTAAATATTCCTTGATAATATTTATGTGGAGCTAATCTGGTGCTGTACAGACCCATTGAGCTGTACATTTTTTCTCTACAAATATAACAATTTTATACTAACAGCTTTAATATTGGACAGAGAAATATATTCCAGTTAATTTTCCTTTGTGAATGAGTCAGAGTGCTTTTCAGGTGTTTTTAGAAGTTGTCATAAACATAAATAAAACTGTGAAGCTGGACGATGTTGGCTCATGCTTGTAATCCTAGATGCATAGGAGGCTGTGATCTGAGGATTGTGGTTCAAAACCTACTGGATCGGGAATGTCCGTAAGACTCTTATGTCCAATAAACAACCAGAAAACCAGCAGTGCCAGAGTTTCTCAATGGGTAGATCACTCATTTGAGCTGAAAAGCATTGGGTCAGTGCCAAGTACCAGATTTCAAAAACCACGAATGACCAACAAATAGGGGAGGAGACAATTTATATCTTGGCTCAATTGTATCCTCCAATCCACAAAAATTATATGTCTCCATTTATTTTGATTTTTGCTTTTATATACAGCATTGTATGATTTTCAATGACAGTGGGTGAACAGCACTTTAATAATTTTGACGATATGTGAAGGTAGCAGAAAGAAATTCACAGAAAACAGTTGAAAAATAAAGGGCAATAAGAATGGAGGAAAAAAACAGGTTAATCAGGCCCTTGATCAATATGAGAGTGTAAAGTATTTCAATACGATTTCTTCATACAATTAATATACATCAATTAATAAATATCTTCCAAAGGCATTTGTATTCAAGTATGACATAAAGGATATATACAGATTCTGTGGTGAAATGAAAGATAGATGATAAAATACATACTTATAGTAACTGTGTAAATAAACTAAGAAATCTGGTTAACATTCTGAGAACACATGGCTCATTAGATGAGAAGGCTGTTGGCATCTAAGATAATACCACAATGTTAGACTTGAGCCTAACTTTAAGACTGATTAATACTTTTGCTTTTTGAGTCAGTATTCTTTTTGTTGTTGTTATTGGTGGTGGTGGTCGTCGTGGGCCTTGAACTCTGTGCCTAGGTGCTTTCCCTCAGCTCTTCAGCTCAAGGCTGGAGCCATAGCACCACTTCCAGTTTTCTGGTGGTTTATTGGTGATACCAGTCTCATGGACTTTTTCTGCCCAGGCTGGCTTTGAACCGCGATCATTAGATCTCAGCCTCTTGAGTAGCTTGGATTATAGGTGTGAGCCCCCAGCACCAGGCTTCAGTCAGTATTCTTAGTACAAGGAAAAAATATAAATGGTTTGGAACCAAGCTGTAGAAGACTGCCTTTTTTGCTTTAGAAGAGAGCTGTCAGATACCTTATGAGTAGATAGATTTAACAAAAATTGAACATATCAGTCCACACTGAATGCTACCAAACATTTTGCAAAGTTCCGAAAATGATAAGAATATTAACTGTAATAATTACCTCGATAATAAATGACATGTTTGAGTGTTCTGTCTTTATTGTTACTGTTGTAAATGTACAATGCCATTTTATTCATTTTTGTTGTTATTTCCTTTGTATGTTCTTTCCCCTATGGCATATCCCCTGTTGTCACTGTACTCAGTTATGGTATCCTGCATCTTGTATATACATGTCTAATCTGGGGAAGGGAAGGAGAATTACAAAACTGTGAAACAAGGACACAGGATGACACATTGCAACATACTCAGAAGACAGTATATTGGAAATGAACTTTACCACTTCATGCAGTGAGGGGTGGGGAGATAGGAATGTGAGAGCTGGGGGAGGGAAGGGATAGTGGGACAACAACAAGGAAGGGAAAGGGTAACAATGATCAACAAGTAATATACTCATTGCCTTACTCATGTAACTGTAACCCCTCTGTACATCTTAACCATAAAATAAAATAAAGTAAAATCAATAAAGGACATGTTTGGCAAATAAAGTAAAATGATAATTTACAGAGAAATGAAAATAATAATATACATATATGCCTGTATATATGCATATACACATATGTATATTCGTATATGTATACATATATAGGTATTTGTATGTATACACATATAAGTATGAATATATGCACATGTATACATAGTGTGTATACATATTCATTTACTTAAAACACTTGAATCAGAAATATATTAAGAGCATATTAATACCAATGAAAAAAATTAACCATCATGAATAAATTATCAAAAAAATGAAATACATATCTCTATATTAATATAACAACAACCAAGGAACATATGGAAGTATCATTATATACCTAGAAATTGCATACATATAGAGATTAGTGGAAATAGAAACAACAATGAGATTGCACTGCACAACCACTATGTAGAAATTGGAATTCTTATACATTGGTCCTTGGCACTTAAAATGATACAGTCAGTTTGTTAAACATACTGGCAATCTTTAAGATATTACACATAGAGTTGCCTCTATGATCCAGAGTATTTTTTGTTTCCTTTTTGGTCAGTCGTGGGGCTTGAACTCCGGGCTTGGGCACTGTCCCTGCACTCTACAGCTCAAGGCAAGCACTCTACCACTTGAGTCACAGTGCCACTTCGGTTTTCTAGTGGTTTATTGGATATAAGAGTCTCACGGACTTTGCTTCCCAGGCTGGTTTTGAACCGTAATCCTCAGATCTCAGCCTCCTGAGTAGCTAGGATTACAGGCATAAGCCACCGATGCCCAATTTGATCCAGCATTTTGAATCATAATTGTATATACAAAATATATTTCAACATATATCAAATGAGAAACATTTACAGGAATATACATAGCAAAACCTTTTACAATAACATATAATAAAATATTGAAATGTACATTGAGGATGTTATATAATTATTCACATGCATACAAAACAATATACTCCATCCATGAGAAAAATTTTCATGGTCTTACTTTGGAAACAGAAATATTACATGGGAGAAATGGATAGACTACATTTTATAATAATGTGAGCTTTTTAAAATTGGCACATCTGTAGAGGTAGAATATGAAATAATAGCTGCTCTAGAGGAGGTAGGTTGAAATGATGACAGGAAGTGACTATTAATAAATATTGGAGTATTTTGAGAGGGTAGTGATGATAAAATGTTCTAGAACTGAAGCTGATGTTCTTACTCCAACTCTTTAACATTTTAAGAATCATTGTACTTTATTGAAGAATTACAGAGTGCATTTGCATTAACCTTAGGAAAAATTTTTATAATAGTAGTGTGTAAATCTGAATAGTAGTGTGTGAAAATTTAGAATTTAAAATCCCAGAATTCTGTAATGCATAACTTTAGAATGTTGATGAATAAAACTATCAATAAACTATAATCAGTGATATATTCTCTGAGTGATTATATATGACATTGCAAGTCAGTGAATATTCTACAAAATTATGCAAATTGAGGGATGAGATAGGTTTGAGTAGAATGAGGGATAATGATCATCAAGGTGCATTGTATTGGCCATGGAATGTGGCATAGTGGTAGACTGCTTGCCTTGCCTGTGTGAAGCCTTGGGTTTGATTCCTCAGTACTAAATAATTTTTTAAAAGCTGGATTTGGCAATATGACACAAGTTGTAGAGTGCTAGAGTGAGGAAAAGAAGCTCTTGGGCATTGCCAAAGCCCTGAGTTCAAGCCACAGGACTACCAAAAAAAAAAAAAAAAGGCTCATTGTATAAGCCAGGCACTAGCTGCTCACGCCTGTGAGCCTCAATAATCAGGAGGCTGAGGATTGTGATTTGAAGCCATCCCAGGCAAGAAAGTCTGTGAGATTCTTATCTCCAATTTAATCTCAGAAAAATCTGAAAGTGCTGCTATGCTTCAAGTGATAGAGTTCTAATGTTCATGCAAAGGAGCTCAGGGACAGCGCCCAGACCCAGAGTTCAAACCTCAGAAGACAAAACAGAAAAAAAAAAAAAAACCTCACTAAACACTATTCATAAACTGCTTTGTCAAACAGCAACTCCCATGCAATTACATAAAGTTAATTAAAAATATGTTTAGAATAAGAATACAAATCATTTTGGGAACCAGACATAGATAGAATATAGGGGACAGAGTAAATTTTATATCACACAGATTGAGTTGAAATGTGTTCTTCAGTCTTCTTACATCATTTATGAAATTGACAATACACCAAATACAGGTCAATTTCCTTGAGGAATAGATTGAATTCTATTGTCTTTTCATAGTAAACCATAGACGTGATTTTTTTTGTCTCTTATTGAAGTATATCTGGCACTTTAAAGTAGATTTTTCCTAATATAATATTAATTTAATCAATAATTTATTAGGGTGATGTTGGTCAGATTTTTTCTAGTAAATCTTATCCCTTATAATAAGTGAGAGCATGCTGTGTCAGTCTCATATCAATATGACAAAATACTTTATAAAATTAACTTAAATTGGGGAAAGATTAATCTTGGCTTCTGATTTTATACATTTCAGTACATGTTTCTTATCCTCCTTGCTTTTGGTTGGTGGTGGCACAGTACCCTATTTCAGGAACATGTGATGGAATGTATGTATTCATGGAAGCCAGGAAATAAAGAAGAGGCGGAATAGGAGTGGGAGAGGGAAAAAGAAGAGGAGAGGAAGAGTGAGAGCAAAATGGAAAAGGAGAAGGGGAAGGAGAAGGAAACAGAGAATAAAAAGAAGGAAGAGGAGGAAAGGACTTTGATCTTAACATCCTCTTTGATCACAAGTTCTCAGTGACCAAATCTCTACAACTATGCCCACTTCAAAGGGTTCACTTCTTTAAGGTAACATAATGAAAGCTACTTATTAATCCCAACCCTTTATGACTTCAGATTTAATTTCTAGAGTGGTGGGTAGATATTTCTACAGATTTCAATAACATCTGTTCCTAAATATTGACTTGAATTAATCAGAGAAACTATTTGGCATGGAGGTGGTTTGGTTATACCATTGCTGGAGAGATGAATCAAATATTTTGAGTGTAAATACATTTTATTTAACAGATAAGGAAGCTTCAAGAGATTTCATTTTGTGACCTTCAAAAATGACTATTTCATCTAACTCATAATGTCTTGAATTTTTCATAAACTTTATGGCATCTCCATTCAAGTTTTTGTCATCTATAGTGAGGTTCTTTCTTTCTACTTGAAGGAAAAAATTAATATTATCATGATCATTTATTTCTTAAATATTTTATAGAGAGTAGATATAATATGAATTTCCTACCATTCAAAAATAAGTTATATTCAAGTCTATAGTGTAATGCCAAGGTTGCAGGATCCCTCAAAAGAAGACCACCAAGAGTCAGACTATACAGCTGTTTTATTTAAATGGGCTGCAGCTTGGGCCTCTTCCTACACTCTGACATAGCGGGACCCAGGAGGAGAGCCCCGAGCTAAGGATTTGCAGGTATTATATAGGCACACAATCAACCAGGTGTTTTGATTACAGCCTCAAACTTTAACCTTTCATTCCCCCCCTTGACTTATGGTCCTGAGCCACAATCTTGTGGCTCTGGCCCAAAACTAAACTCCAACAGCTCTTGATCTTGAACGAGTATACCAATAACAATCAGTCCATTTTTCTTTTCTTCATGAGTGGTTGGGTAGGATGCTTGGAGACTTCCCATCTTTCCCCACGGTTGTCCAAGACAAAGGGGTCAGCTGGTCAGGTGTGGAAACTGGATCCAAGCAACAATGCCATCCACCTTAAGGGCAGTAGGTGTAGCCAGTAGCACCATGTAAGGTCCCTTCCACCATGGTTCCAGAGATCGCAAGTTGTGCCTTTGAACAAACACCCAGTCCCCTGGTTTAAACAAATGCGGAGTATGATTAGAAGCAGAATCATATAATGCTCTAAGCTGGGGCCCCATACTCTTATGCACCAGCTGTAAATAGTCAAGCTTACACAGAAATTCAGTATCATCCAAATCAGCAAGCAATTCAGTCTGAAGGCTAGGGATAATGAGTGGAGGGTGTCCATACATTATCTCAAAAGGAGTAAAGCCAAGCCGATAGGGTGAATTTCTTATTCTAAACAAGGCAAAAAGAAGGAGCGATACCCAGTCTGCACCACTCTCCAAGGCCAATTTAGTCTCTTAGAGTCTGATTCATTCTTTCTACCTGCCCTGAACTCTAGGGTCTATAAGCACAGTGCAAATTCCAATCCGTCCCCAGTACCGCGGCTATTCCCTGACTTACTTTTGAGACGAAGGCCGGTCCATTGTCTGACCCGATGGTGGATGGGAAGCCATATCTGGGTAGGATTTCTTCCAGGATCTTCTTAGTCAACACGTTCTCGGTCTCATGCTTTGTTGGGTAGGCTTCAACCCATCCTGAATAAGTATCTACAAAAACTAGCAAATATTTATATCCAAATTTATCAGTTTTAATTTCTGTGAAGTCTACTTCCCAATGCACACCTGGCCTATCTCCACGGAGGCTAGCTCCTTTTGTAACAGGTTGATTGGGGGCATTGGTGAGCTGACAGGCTTTACAATTTTTAACAATGTCCTCAATGAGTTGATTTCCTTGCCTAATTTTTACTTCTGAGTGTCGGAGCAAGTCCTGCATTGTTCGAGTTCCCTCCCCAATTTTCCACCAGTCTTTGTTTCCTTCTGTGTCTAGGGGTTTATAGGCCATGGGAATTTTCTTTATCCACTCCAAGTCTTCCTGGGAGTACTGAGGCTCAGAAGGCAACACGTGGTGGTCATTGCCTCAAACTTTAACCTCTCAATAGGAATAATTGGATAAGTGATGGAATATCTTGTTTTAGTTCAGATTTAAAGTTTAATTTTCAAAGTGCCTTATAGTTCAATTTTGGCAATCAAAATGAAAAACAGGCATGTTTTATCCTCAAGAATGTCATTATCTTTATCTGATTTGGGGATGGGAATGGAAATCACAGATATGGTGAGATAAAGGACAAATGCATCAGTGATCCTCAAAAAAACATTATTTTGGAAATGAATTTTACAACTTGTGGGGGAGGATGGGAGTTGGGGGGAAAGCAGGAAAAACCAAGGGAGAGGGTACACTGCTTAGAAGAAATAGACTATTTCCTTAGTTCTGTAACCCCTCTCTATATACTTTACAATAAAAAATTAAATAAAAATAAATAAATTTTTAAAGAAATCGAAAAAAAAGAATGTCATTATTTTATGTGTGAAAA
Source organism: Dipodomys spectabilis (assembly GCF_019054845.1). Taxonomy (NCBI): domain Eukaryota; kingdom Metazoa; phylum Chordata; class Mammalia; order Rodentia; family Heteromyidae; genus Dipodomys; species Dipodomys spectabilis. The sequence continues at coordinate 1,053,169 of NW_024871122.1, forward strand.
AATAAAATAAACCTAAAATTAATTCAGTGTAAATAAGAAATCAAATCCTTATCCAATGCATCGATTCCATAGATTATGAAATATATTGGTAAAATTAATAAAACTTGTATTAAGTATGTTACTTAAGACATGAAGCAAGTGATAATTTTGTTTTCTAGGTGACGATATAGAAATCAAAGCCCAAAGATTCCAGAGTTCTTTGTGATTGATACGTGTCAATTTACACATATGCTTGTCTCATGTCAATGTTATTTCAGCATAACTGAGAACAGAACTAAATAAAAATATACTCAAATGTTTAGCTTTATTTTGTTACTAAATATGTCATTTTATATCTCTCTATTTTATTTGAAAAATCTGGTAAATTTATTTAAGTCATATCAACAATAATGAGAAATAAACAGGATCTACCTCCTTAAAAGACAATGAATAAGAAAAAAAAATGACTCTTTTGTTTTGTTCCAAGGCTGAATTAAGCCAGGCCCAAAGAAACATAGGTCCCATGCTTTCCCTTATTTGCAATAACTAGTATTTGTCTGAGACAAGCAGAAACGGTCAGATAAGTTTATGTTAGGCAAAATGGAGCCCAAAATAAGGATTCAAATGATTTTTCTTTCTTGTGATTTTTTCTAACATATTTATAAGATGATTTCTTTGTTGCTTTGTATGTCTCTTCCCCACAGTATAACCCCTGTTTTCACTGTATTTGATGTTGGTATACTTTGTAGAGGGGGACGAAAAAAACTTATTGTTTAAATAGTAATAAAGGTGGACCCATTGGAATAAAAAGATGTACAAGCCATTTTGTTGAAAAACGAACTTTACAACTTTGGCGGAGGGGGACTGGGGTGGTCATGGGAAAGGAAGCGAAGGGGAAACAAAAGAGGAGGCAACAATGCTTGTTAAGAAATGTACTCATTACCTTGCCCATGTAATGGTAACCCCTCGGTACTGTATTTTCACAATTAAAAATAAAGGAAAAAAAAGAAAGAAAAAAGTGAAACAACAAAGAAAAAAATTGAACCTCATTTTGCATTTTGTCTTTGTATATTGTGGTGCTTTGCAATTGTGTATTATGTGACTATCCCATAAATCTGGGCTCAAATCACTAGGGCTACTGGAAGAAAATTTCAAAATCTAAAGCAGGTAACACAGCTGTGCAGTTGTTTGTGGGTTTCACTACAGTAGCAGGAGGGCATTGTTATACCTGGACTGGAGACCCTCCAAAGATCACCAGAGACCAAGATCAATGTAAGTGAAAAAAGAGTCGTTTATTTGCAAGTTCAAGCTTGGTCCTCCATGCACTCGGTAACCCGTGACACTAAGAGGTCCCGAGCATAGAATTAGTACAGTTTTTATGGTATTGAATAAACAACCTTAAGGGAGTATTACATGAGATATTACATGATTGGTTAATATTTTAAGCAAATTAAGCTACACATACATGATTGGTTATTATTAATACTGACTTGTTATTGACGGGTACCACCTGGCCACTGGGTCACCGTGTCTCGTATAGACACTCAGTGTTTGGTTGATGTATCCAGAGAAAATTCCTGTGGCTTGCCCAAGGATTACATATGTTTCAGTTGCCTGGCAATTGTTTTCTTTTCTATATCATTTCTGGGTCAAATTCATGGTTCTTTCTATAATCCGTACCTCACAAGATGGTTGCTAATCTGTAATGGAGTTACTTAGTTCTTTATTGTGCCTCTTTAAGTCTTAGACTCTTCATTCCCCCCTTTCTATTATGCACCTGAAAGGCTAATCATTGTCCTTAAGGGCCTGCGTTACGTCTTTTATCAGGGATTAATTGATATGGCATTCTCAAGACCATCAGTTGTATGGTATTGACTCGTTTCTTAACACACATCACTAGTCGATTTACAACACAAGGCCCTATTGTGAACACAAGCACTAGAATGATAATGGGACCCAACGGAGTGGATATTAATGTAGTAATCCAAGGGGAATAGTTAAACCATGATTCAAACCATCCTTCTTGCTGTTCCCTTATTCTTTAACAACTCGAGTGATTTGCATAGAAGCAAGACAGCACATAGACCTCCTTGCTGTAAGAAAAGTCCAGCCCTTGACTGTTTTGTAATGCTACCTCAGGTAAGGAATCATGACATTTTTGAAGGTAGGGTGGAGAACTTTCCAGGTTTTTTATATCCTCATCTATAGAAGCACAAAGGTTAGAGTAGGGTGTTCTCTGAGTAACCAGGGATGCTACTCGAGTTCCTACTCCAGCCAAGCCCACCAGAGCCCTGATATTCACGGCATTTATTATTTCTATTTTAGCTTTTCGGGGTCAGTAGCTTGCTGCGGACATTTTTTTATCATCTTGTCTTCCAGAGAATTGTAAAGTAGTCGTGGGATGAGTTGTACCATGACACAAAAGCTGTGGGTCCTATTTAAAACGTCCAGTGCACAAAAGGGGTTAGGCCAGTTGAACATGTCTACCAAACATCTTGGGGAGGTAATCAATAACCTTCCTCAGGAGTCCATTCTTGGGTCTGATTACATAAGTGAGTAAAATTAGTACTCATCCTACACATAACTGTTGTCCTATAACTGCCTTTAGGGTAAATTTTGCCTCTTTTTATTCCCATCTGCATGATTTACTTGTTTTAGTTACATTCTGTACCACTGCAATACTCTCATAAAATGGGGGTGTCATATCAGAACACATCCAACGTGTTTTGGTAATATCAGGGCGGGTCTGCTTGATTACATTATAAGTTTGAACCAACAGCTGCCATAGAGAATCCTCCAGCAAGGCGATGTTCTCCCTGATGGGGTCTCCTCTTTTCAGAAGAGATGGGGTCACTACAGCCTGGGGCTTTTTCTTTTCACTTGCTTTGGCTTTTGTGGCAGAAACCGGGCTTAAAACAGTGTTTGTTCCCATTACTGAAGGGAAATAGCTAGCTGTGGCAATTGCCTGTAGACTTCTAAGTATGTCAATGTGAGTCTCTCCACATCGGTAAATTCTTAGTCCCCAAGTCTTTCCTAATTCCCATCCTATGACTTGTTTGCCCTTGTCTGTGAACCGAACTTCCACTCAGGCATCAGAATCCTGGGGAACCCTAATTTGTTGGTGCACAGGCATCCCATTAAACTGGATGCCCGCTGGCCCTGATTTAGTAAAAGTAACAAGGTCTCATCCTTTTCCTTTCCATTTTCTTGAGGTACTTGTTTTGCAGCCCCAGCTCTTACAGTAAAAGTCCTCTTGTCCTCCACAATTACTAGTCCTGCCTTCCCCTGGGCAAACATATCAGTGTCTCCGTCTACACTCAACAAGCCTAGGTCCTTCCCATACTCCCTCAGCGAGCTGTCACAAATTAAATGTAAGCCTGTCTCGAAACCATAGGGAGGGTCCCTCTTTCACAGCCAGAGGGAATGGTTTGTCCATTACATGATTACTAATAATCCAAGTCCAATTATATGGGCGATTAGGATTGCAGGCACCCACTATTATTTCAATACAATTTCCAAGTAAGGTATAAGTCAACAACCATTTCATGACTTAGTCTTTTTATGGCTCAATTTGAGCTTTAAGGATTGTCTTTGGAAAGTGAGACTTATCACTCTGGGTTCTCTCCAAAATCGGTTATGGGATCTGCAGGCTTCGTATGCAAATGGTGGATCCAGTTAGTGATGCCGTTGACTTTGAGGACAGTTGAATTCGTCAAGATGACCACAAAGGTCCTTTCCACCGGGGTTCCAGGTTTTCCTGTCAGTGTCTTTTCACCAGGACCCAGTCCGGTGGCAGAAGTGATGTGGGATCGGTGGAGGGCCTGACTCGTACAGCACATTCAGTGTAGGCCAGACCTAAAGGTGGGTCCTCTACAGGACCCTGAGAGAGAACAAAAGTTCAGAGTCATCATCTTCCCTAAGAAACTGCTCTGAAAATTAGGAATTATGGGAGGGGGCATTTCGAATACAATTTCATAGGGGGAAAGACAAATTTTCAAAGGGGAGTTTCATACTCTGTATAAGGCAAAGGGAAGGAGTGTTACCCAGTCACCACCAGTCTCCATGGTCAATTTGGTCAGGGTCTCTTTTATAGTTCTATTCATCCTTTCTACCTGTCCTGAGCTTTGGGGGTCTATAAGCACAATGCAGTTTCCAATCTGCCCCAAGAGCATTAGCAAGTCTCTGACTTACCTTTGACACAAAGGCTGGTCCATTATCTGATCCTATCATACTAGGGAAGTCAAACCTGGGTAAGATTTCTTCCAGAAACTTCTTAGCCACCACCTGTGCTGTTTCACACTTTGTAGGAAAGGTTTTTACCCATCCTGAAAAGGGAAAACTAATAGATATTTATATCCATACTTGCCAGGTTTGATTTCTGTGAAGTCAACCTGCCAGTAGATTCCTGGTTTATCTCCTCTTTTCCGACTGCCTGGTCCTGCCTGAATTTTCCCTGCATTAGTCAGCTGACATGCCTTACAGTCCCTGACAATCTGTTCTATTTTAGCATGACTATTCTTGACCCTTAGACCAGTATTTCTCACCATGTCTTGCATCTTCCTCGCACCCATGTGGGTGCTCGATGCATTTTCAGTAGTATTTTACTCCCTAACTGTTCTAGCAAGATAATGTTGCTCTTAGAGTCTCTCCATCAACCATTCAGGCATTGTGCCATTGTTAGTCGATCAATCCATTTTAAATCTTCTGTGTTATATGTAGGAGTGTCCAGGAGAGTTCTTGCACCGGGGTCTGGGAGGTTTATCATCATTATAGAGTCTTTTTGTGTTGTCACTTCCCGGGCAGTTCTGTGGGCCAGGTTATTGCCTTTACTCACAGCATCTTTACGTTTTTAATGTCCATGGAAATGAACAATGGCCAACTTCTTAGGCAACCAAAGAGCAGAGATTAAGGCCAAAATTTCATCTTTATTTTTGATGGACTTTCCCTCTGCTGTCAGTAATCCTCTTTCTTTGTAGATAGCTCTGTGTATATAAGCCATTGCAAATTAATACCGACTAACACTGTACAGAGTTAGTCTTTTATTCTTTCCTAGCGTTAGTACTTGGGGTCAGGGCTATTAATTCGGCTCTCTAGGCTGACGTGCCTATGGGCAGAGGTTCGGCCCAAACGACATCACTCTCAGTCACTACTGCTGCTCCCGCATACCTATGTCCTTGATGAACAAAGCTGCTCCCATCTGTAAACCACACGAGTTCAGCATCTGGTAATGCTGATCTCTTAAGTCCTCTTGGATATTATGGACTTGCGCCAGTATCTCCGAGCAATCATGTAGTGACATGTCTAGGTCTGGATCTGGTAGAAAAATCACTGGGTTGACAGCTGAGGGAACCTGGAAATTAATTCTGAGAGGAGTGAATAGCAGTCCTTGGTAATGGATTACTCAGGCATTGCTGAGCCATCGATCTGGTGGCTGCTTTAACACACTCTCAATAGCATGGGCGTGGTCACATAGAGTTCCTGTCCCATAGTTAATTTGCATCTTTAACCATTAGAGCAGTAGCCACTATCATTCTCAGGCATGGTGGCCATCCTGCTGCCACCAGTCTAATTTCTTTGAAAAGTAGGCTATTGGTCTTCTCCATGGGCCTAGATATTGGCTTAGGACTCCTTTCATAATCCCATTATGTTCATCCACATACAAATAAAAGTATTCAGTTGTATCAGGGAGTCCTAATGCTGAGGTTGACAATAAGGCATTTTTATCTGTTCAAAGGCTTGTTCAACCTACTTCATCCATAAAAACAGCTGCTTTTCTTTGGTAGCCTCATAAAGGGGTTTAGCCAACTCCGCAAACCCAGCAATCCACAGACAGCAAAAGCCTGCTGAGCCCCAAAGCTCCCTTACCTGGTGCTGAGACTGGGGTGTTGGAATTTTAAGGACAGTTTCTTTTATTCCTTTTGTAAGCCACTGCTGCCCCCCTTTCAATAAATATTCCAGGTAAGTTACCTCTGATTTGCAGATTTGAGCTTTCTTGGCCAACACTCAAGAAACCAAGGCTTCCCAAAGTCTGGAGTAAATCCTCCATTCCTCGGCTGCATTCTCTTTCAGATTTAGCAGCAATTAATAAGTCATTCACATATTGCAACAAAGTCAAGCCAGGGTGGCCTCCCCTAGCCTCACCTAAGTCCTCATGCAGGGCTTTGTCAAAGAGTGTAGGTGAGTTTTTAAATCCTTGAGGAAGTCTTTTCCAGTTCAGCTGTCCATTAATATCTCTTTCTACATCTGTCCACTCAAAGGAGAAGAGATCTAACTTTTAGCTGCCAAGGGTAGGCTGAAAAAGGCATCTTCTAAATCTAATACTGTGTACCACTGCCTATAGGGAGGCAGGGTGCTCAGGAGTGTGTAGGGGTTGGGTACAGTCGGGTGAATGTCCATTACCCATTTGTTGACCTCCCTTAAGTCTCTACTGGCTTATATTCATTGGAGTGGGGCTTACAGACTGATAGTAGGGGAGTGTTCCATGCCGACTGACAGGGCCGCAGTATACCCAGTTCTAGCAGACACCTAATGTGGGGCGTTATTCCTACCCATGCCTCCATGGATATAGGGTACTGCCAGACTCTGACTGGGTCAGCTCCTGGCTTTACGTCAATGAATAGAGCTGGTCTATTCTTTGCTAGTCCCACTCCTCCAGTCTCTGCCCATGCTTCTGGATACCTTTCCAGCCAGTAGGTGATTTCTTGGTGAGGAGCCTGGGGTGATTGGTGCAACCAGTAATCGTCTTCCAGGCTCAGAGTCAGCCCATGTATTGGTCTCCCTTGGGCATCTGTCGCCCGGGAGCCTTCTGGATAGAAGTCAATCTGTGCTCTGACCTTAGTCAACAAGTATCTTCCTAATAAGGGATAAAGACTTTCTGGGATAACTGAAAATGAGTGAGACACTCGTCCCATCACCAGATCCACTGTTCTTTGGGTGGTCCATGAGTATTGTTTAACTGATGTGACCCCTTGCACCCAAGAAGTTTTGTTCGAAAGTATTCCGTGGGGCTTTATTACTCCTTGGGTCATTTTGAGTAGTGGTCATATCCCAAATTGCTGAAAGCACCAGCTATTTCGTTTTGTGACAATTGTAATTACTTTTCTCCTTTCCTCTGGTCTTATGTGTGAATTGACATACATTGAAATGGGTCAGAACCAGAATGCACTTCGCACTCCCCTTACCTTCCTAACAACTAATTTAAAGAATGTTAAGGACAGAGCTAACAATGTCCCAAGGTGTAAAGTGTGGACTAGCTGGTCTGTCTAAGATCCCAAAGGGGATCTAGCAGTGGCAATCGATAGATTACCTGACTCTAGCTTTGCTTCAAGTGGGCCAATCTTTCTAGGCCAGATTTCACTCTTCGAGGTGGAAATATAAGGGAGTCTGAAAGAGAAAGTAGCTATTATTGGACGAAGTAACAGAGCGAAGACTGACAGCCTCAAATGGAGAAAAACAGGGTCTCTGGGCATCCACCTCTGGATGAACCTGAGTGAGGAAATGTTTCATAATACTCACATTACAAACACACAGACATTAGGACAAGACACACATTTAATAGCATGCCCATGGTAGACTGTCAGACAGAAAGTGAAGGATTACAGACACGATAAATCCCAAATGTCCTCACTAGTGGACAGTCTACCTTGTAAACTATCAGACAGAAAGTTTCTGACAACAAACAGGCCCAAGTGTCCACACTAGTGGATAGTTTACCTTCCCGGGGAACTAGGCGACCTCTCCCACCAGTCCAGTTGGCTGCCTTATAGCACTATCCGACAGGACTTCTTGCCAATTCCAATACCAATCCTGCAGGACACACAGACCCCAGACAGTTACAAAGCGGCAATGCCTTTACTTACCGGCCATTGTTTGCTACTCTCTGATCAGGTGTCTGGTTGGGTTTATGGGTTTATCCTGGACGAGCCCCCATCTGTTAAACGTCCTCCAAAGACCACCAAATTCAATGTAAGTGACAAGACTGGTTTATTTGCAAATTCGAGCTTGGTCCTCCGTGCACTCGGTAACTGCTGACACTAAGAGGCCCCGAGCACAGAATCAGTACAGTTTTTATAGTATTGAATAAACAACCTTAAGGGAGTGTTACATGAGAAATTACGTGAGTGGCTAATTTAAGCAAATTAAGCTACACATACATGATTGGTTATTATTAATACTGACTTGTTATTGACGGGGACCACCTGGCCTCTGGGTCACCGTGTCTTGTATGGCCACCCAGTGTTTGGTTGATGTATCCAGAGAAAATTCCTGTTGCTTGCCCAAGGATTATATATGTTTCAGTTGCCTGGCAATTGTTTTCTTTCCTGTGTCATTTCTGGGTCAAATTCATGTTTGTTTGTTTTTTTTTGTTGTTGTTAATAATCCGTACCTCACAAGATGGTTGCTAGTCTGTAATGGGGTTACTTAGTTCTTTATTGTGCCTCTTTAAGTCAGACTTTTCAGCACAAACTCTACAAAGGAAATAATTCCAGTTCTTTGCAGGCAAGGATGTGATGAAAAGCATACTTTTACCGTCATACATGAAATAAGAAGACACACTTTAAAAGCTTATTAAGTGATCAGTCCTTAAATAACAGTGCCAGTTTTAAGGCACTCTAGATAATTCAAGTCCTTTACCTCCCCACTACCATAATTGCCATTCACAAATCATTGCCAAGGTGAATTTCCAGTTCTTTTTGATATTTCGAATGGCTTAGGAGTAACATAAACAATAATTCAACTGGTTGAGAAATTTTAATTTAGAATAAGCAAAAAATCAGAGTCAACTACATAGCATAACCTTTAGGGAAAATGGTATGTCCTTTGTAACTTAATATTAGACATTAGGGCAAAATGCCAGAAACAGGTTCTGCAAGGACAAAGAACTCTTTAAGATATATTAAAGATTACCTAGGGACAAGTAATTTTAACTACATTTTCTATTATATGATAGCACATTTGTGTCTGCTGATCAGAGAGACTCAAAAAATTTTTAAATGTGATATGAAAAATGCATTGTCATGAATGAATGAAATCACGGATTAGATGGCTCAGGAGCTGGGTGGTTCTGTTAAATAATCTCATTATTTTGAATGATCTAGTTTTTTTGTATGTGTGGAATTATGAATGTATTTTATGACTGGGCAAGGAAGTTTATTATTAGATAGATCATTTTCTCATACCCAATGTCAGGAACCTAACCTAAGCATTGTTTCCTCCACCTTTATTTCCCCATACCATCCCTTCCCCTCTTCCCCTCATCCACACATCCCTCTACCACTACCCTCCCCACCACCCTCACCACCCACCCCACCAAAGTTGTAAAGTTCGTTTATCGACATAACGTCTTATACATCTCATTGTTGTAAAATGGGTCCACCTGTAAACCTATTTAAACACTTTGTTTTTCTCATTCCCTCCAAAAATTATATCAACATCAAATACAGTGAAAGCAGCGCTTATAGCCTGAGGGAAGTACATACAAAGCAACAAACAAATCATCTTATAAATATGTTGAAAACAATAACAAGAAAGAAAAGAAAACATTTGAATCCGTATCTTGGGATTCATTTCTCCAAACAACAACCTGTCTGAGAGTTTCTGCTTGTCTCAGACATATATTAGTTATTGCAAATAAGGGAAACCATGGTATCTATGTTTCTTTGGGCCTGGCTTACTTCACTTAATATAATTTTTTCCAATCTTTCCATTTCCTAACAAATGGTGCAATGTCTAGATTGGTTCCATATCTTACCTATGGTAAATAATGTTGCAATGAGCATAGTGATGCTGGTAGCTTTAATATGGTCTTGTTTGTGATCATTTGAGTAAATGCCCAAAAGTGGTATTGCTGGGTCATAGGGGAGCTCTATGTGGAGTTTTCTGTGGAACCTACATAACAAATTCCAAAATGGTTGAACAAGTTTCTCCTCCCACCAACAATGCAGTAAGGTTCCCTTCTGCTCACATCACATCCGGCATTAGTTGTTATTAGGGTTCTTGATTATAGCCATTTTAACTGCGGTGTGGTGGTATCACAACGTGGTTTTCATTTGCATTTCTTTTCTGGCTAGGGAGGTTAAGCATTTCTTCATGTGTCTATTGGCCATTCATCTTTCCTATTCCGAGAAGTTTCTCTTTGACTCTTTAGTCCACTTATTTATTAGCCAGTTGTTACTTTGAAGATTTGTGGTTGGGGGATTTAATTTTTTGAGATCCAGGTATATTTTATTTTATTTTATTTTATTTTATTTTTGGGTCCGGTCGTGGGGCCTGAACTCTGGGCCTGGGTGCTGTCCCTCAGCCCTTCAGCTCAAGGCTAGCGCTCTACCACTTGAGCCACAGCGCCACTTCCGGCTTTTTTCTTTTTGCTTATGTGGAGCTGAGGAATGGAACCCAGGGCCTCAGGCATGCAAGGCAAGCGCTCTACCACTGAGCCACCTTCCCAGCCCACGAGATCCAGGTATATTTTAAATATGAGACCCTTGTCCTATGTATGGCGAATGAAGTTCTTCTCCCAATCAGTGGGCTTTCTATTGATCTTGATAGCTAAATCCATTGCCAAGCAGAAGCTCTGCAATTTCATGCAATCCCATTTGTTCCACCTTTCTTTGATTTGTTGTATTTCTGGGTCTCTATTAAGAAAATATTGGTCTGTGCAAAGGAGACCTAGGTTTTCTCCTATGCCATCCTGTAATGTTTTCAAAGTGTCTGCTTTAAGTCTGAGTTCTTTGATCCATTTAGAGTTGATTCTGGATCAAGCTGATGTATAAGTATCTAGCTTTAGTTTTCTACAAGTGATTAACCAATTTTGCCAGCACCATTTACTGAAGAGGCTGTCTTTCTTATATTCTTGTTTTTTAGCAACCTTATTGACGATTACAGTGCTATAGGTCTGCAGGTTCATTTCTGGGTTTTCAATTCTATTCCATCTATCCTGAGGTCTGTTCTTGTGTCAGGACCAAGCTGTTTTGATTACTGTAGCTTTGTAGTAGAGTTTATAGTTTGATATTTATATTCCTCCATCACTGTTCTTTCTGTTAAGTATCATTTTGCTGTTTGGGGACTTTATTATTCCACATGAATTTTTGGATTGAGTCTTGTATTTCCTTGAAGAATGAGGTTGGAATATTGATAGGTATCGCATTGAATTTGTAGAAAGCCTAGGGAAGTATTTCCATTTTCATGATGTTAATAATTCCAATCCAGGAGCATGGGAGGTTTTGCCACATTCTAATTTCTGTTTTGATTCCTTTTTAAAATTTTTAAAGTTTTCATCATTGAGGTCTTTCACTTCTTTGGTTAAGTTAATTCCAAGGTATTTTATTTTTTGTGGGGCTATTACAAATGGAGTTGCTTTCCTGATTTCAGCCACGCTTTACTCATTTGGCATACAGAAAAGGCATTGATTTTTGAGGGTTAATTTTATACCCTGCTACTTTTCCAAAGTTTAGAATCAGCTTGATTTATTTGGGAGTGGAGTCCGTGGGATTCTTTAAAGACAATATCATGTCATCAGCAAAGAGGGAGAGTTTTACTTCCTCTTTCCCTATTTGGATCCCTTTTATGGTTGCATCTTGTCTTATTGCTAAAATGAAGAGAAATGGAGCGAGTGGACATCCTTGTCTTGTTCCTGATTTAAGAGGACATGGCTTTAGTTTTTCACCATTAAGTTTTATGCTGGCTGTAGGTTTGTAAGTTTTGTCATATACAGCCTTTATTGTACTGAGGAATGTTCCCTCGATTCCTAATTTTTGCAGAACCCTCATCACAAAGGGTTATTGAACCTTGTCAAATCCTTTTTCTGCAACTATTGAGATAACCATTTGGTTCTTATCCTTGCTGTTTGTGATGTGATGAATTATACCAGATTATTTGGTTATATTGAACCAACTTTGCATCCCTGAAATGAAGCCTGTTTGATCGTGGAGTATGATTTTTTGGATGAATTGTTCAAGTCAATTGGCCAAAATTTTGTTGAGAAGTTTTGCATCAATACTCATCAAAGAAAGAGAACAAAGAAATGAGTCTATAGTTCTCTTTCTTTGATGAGTCCCTGCCTGGTTTGGGGATGAGGGTTATGATGGCTTCATAGAATGAGTTTGGTAGTGAACTTTCTCCTTCAATTTCATTGAAGAGTTGAAGGAGTATTGATGTGAGCTCTGCCATGAAGGCCTTGTAGAATTCCGCTGTAAATCCATCTGGTCCTGGGCTTTTCTGAGATGGGAGGTCTCTTATTACTGTTTCTATTTCAATGCTTGATGGTTTAACTCATTTTGGTTTACTTTCAGCATTACCATATTTGCTAGGAAAACGTCCATTTCTGCCAGGTTCCCTAACTTACTAGTATAAAGGTTTGAAAAGTATTACCTTATAATGTTCGGAATCTTGATTGTTTCTGTGGTGATATTTCCATTCTCATCTCTGAGTTTATTTGAGTGTATTTTCTTCTTTTTCTCATAAGATTTGCTAAGGGTCTGTCAAATTTTTTAATTTTTCAAAATACCAATTCTTTGTCTTTTTGGTTCTTTCTGTTTTCATATTTGGATTCTAATTTGTTTAATTCTGATGTAGTTTTAATGATTTCTTTCCGTCTACTGTATTGGTGTTTATCTTGCTCCTCTTTTTCAAGGTGGTTCAGATGTCTCATTAAATTGTTGGTTGCAGATCTCTCCAATTTGTTGATGTAGGAACTCAGAGCTATAAACTTGCCTCTGAGTACTGCCTTTGCTGTGTCCCAGAGGAGCTGGTAATCTGTGTGTTCATTTTTGTTGAATATCGTGAACATTTTAATTTTCTTTCTCATCTCTTCCCTGACCCACTGGTGATACAACAGTGTGCTGTTCAGTCTCCATGTGTTACAGGAAGTGCTTGGTGGATTTTGGTGTTGAGTTCTAATTTTATTTCTTTGTGGTCTGGGAGAATGAATGGTACAAATTTAATATTTCTGAATTTGAACAAGTTTGTTTTGTGACCTGAAATGTGGTCTGTTTGGAAAATGTTCTGTGTGCTGCTGAAAAAAAGGTGTATTCTGATGCTGCTGGGTGAAATATTTGGTAGATGTCTGTTAAATCTAGCTGATCTATGCTGTTGTTCAGATGTGCGGTTTCTCTATTGAGTTTTTGACGAGTTGATCTATATAATCAGGATAGTGGTGTGTTAAAGTCGTCAGTAATTAATGTCTTTGCATCTATGTGAGATATGAGGGAAAGTAGTGTTTCTTGGATACATTTTCGTGCTCCATTCTTTGGCAAATATACATTTAAAATTGTAATAATCTCCTGGAGGGGAGATCCCCTAATTATTATGTAGCGACTTTGGTAATCTCTTCTCATTAATTTTAATTTGAAGTCTATTTCATCTGATATTTGGATTGAAACTCCCACGTTTTTGTAGGAGCCATTTGCTGGGTAGATTTTGTTCAAGCCTTTCACTATCAAAAGTTGTTTGCTTGTATGGGCAAGGTGTTACTCCTGAAGGCAGCAGATAAAAAGAATCTTGCTTTTTAATCCAACTAGACATTTTATGTTGCTGAACATTAATGGACAGTTAAGTCCATTAATGTTGTGAGTTAGGACTAAGTGGTATTTGGGAGTAGCACGATACAACTGTAACATCATTATGGATGTTCACACTGGCATGGAATTCATTTCCTTTTTTACCTGACAAATCAATATACAAAATAACATAACTTTAAATATCAAGACCTAACTAAACATATTACCAGAAAAGTCATCATGCAAGCCATATTGCAACTGGGGTAAAAGAAAAATCCGTCATACTCATTCTGTATTTATTTTACATGTTTATTTTTTTCTTAAATCATTTATTTTAGCTAGCATTTTAAAAACATTGTGTTAAATGATGTATATTTTGGTAATTAATTTTGGATGCCTCCTTAAATTTTGTTTTGAGTATAATGTCTCACTTCAATTACTAACTCATGAAATGATGGTGATTATAAAACAAATGCTAATAACCACTGTTTATAATACACAAAATCTCATAAGCAAGATTTCATGAAGCATTGGTTAATATTTTCATTTAACGGTCTCTTGATGATGAGGCCTATCTGCAGGAGTACAGTTGTACCTACATTCCTCAGCCTAAATTTAGCCACAGTTAAAAAATGTTTATATCTTTATCTGTCATCCATCAGAGATTAAACTTGAGTATAAAACCTAAGAAAATGTTAAGGTAAGAATTTAGTTTTTCTGAACACAAAGTAATCAATATGCCTTATAGAGTAACTCCTCAGTTTAAAGTCAAGCTATTTCTCCAAAACATTCTAAACATCTCTTTACAATGTATATTATTCTCAAGAAGGGAATGGGGAATGTGAGAAGAAGACTAACCAAGTATTGTCTTCAAATAGACATAATTTGGATTTACCTCTTTTTTTCGTTATAAACATTTTTGATAAAACTCTTTGAATAGCTGTTTTCCTGGTCTGGTATAATATGTCTTAGTTGCATCTACCAAACTACATTCAGAAAATGGTATATAGTAATTAAGTAAAGAAAACATATTCAATAAATTGCAAAAAGTATATACCTAAGGGATAATATTTTGAAGAGTGCATTGGAAATATTCTAATATAATTATTAATTTGATTGAACAATTTCACATTGACAGTAATGAACTAGATTACTTTAATGCTAATTGGACAAGATTGTTTTTCTAAATGAGCAAAACCAATATCTCCTTCTATTTTATCAAGGAAACAACTGAGCAAAAAATGGAAATTAACATATGAATCTATAACAACTTGAATGAATTTTTGTTTATTAACAAATATTAATTTCACAAAGTATTTCATTGTGTTATATACATCTGTCCATATAATGTAGCTTGGTAAATTATATTCCTTTTATTAATTTCATTATCCTCTTTTTTTTTAATTTTATTTTATTTTATTTGAGAACATACTGTACAGAGGGGTTACAATTACATGGGCAGGATAATGCATACATTTCTTACCAAGCATTGCAGCCTCCTCCTTTGTTTACCCTTCACCTCCCTTCCCAGCCTCCCCCCTCCCCCCCACCCAATCATACCCCCCCTCCCCCCACCTCCGACATTGTAAAGCTGGTTTTGACATGACATTTTGTACTTCTCATTGTTGCAACAAGTCCACCTGAATCCTTAAACGACTTGTTTGTCCCCATCTCCTCCACATGTTACACTGACATCAAATATAGTGAAAGCAGGGGTTACAGTGTGGGGGAGGGACATACAAAGCAACCAAGAAATAATCTTATAAATGCGTTAGAAACACATGCATGAAAGAAACAAAAACATTAAAATACATATTTGAGGGTTCGTTTTCCTAACATCACATTCTCTGAATTTTTCCGCTTGACTCATACCTATACTAGATATTGCAAATAAGGGAAACCATGGGACCTATGTTTCTTTGGGCCTGGCTTACTTCACTTAATATAATTTTTTCCAAGCCTTTCCATTTCCTAACAAATGGGGCAATGCCATTCTTTCTGATGGAGGCATAGAATTCCATTGTGTATATATACCACATTTTCTTGATCCATTCATCTACTGAGGGGCATCTGGGTTGGTTCCATATCTTAGCTATGGTAAATAATGCTGCAATAAACATAGTTGTGCTGGTAGCTTTAGTGTGGTCTTTTTTGTAAACATTAGGGTAAATGCCCAAAAGTGGGATTGCTGGGTCATAGGGGAGTTCTATATGAAGTCTTTTGAGGAACCTCCATACTGCTTTCCAAAGTGGTTGAACAAGTTTACATTCCCACCAACAATGAAGTAAGGTTCCTTTCTGTCCACATCCCCTCCAGCATCTGTTGTTGTTAGAGTTCTTGATTTTTGCTGTTCTAACTGGAGTGAGGTGATATCTCAATGTTGTTTTGATTTGCATTTCTTTTATGGCTAGGGATGTTGAACATTTCTTCATGTGTCTATTGGCCATCCTTCTTTCTTCTTCAGAGAAGCTTCTCTTTAAGTCTTTCTCCCACTTACTTATTGGGCAGTTGTTTCTTTGAGGATTTGTTGTTGGGTGATTTAATTTTTTGAGTTCCAAGTATATTTTAGATATGAGACCCTTGTCCGTTGTATGGCTAGTAAGGATCTTCTCCCAGTCCGTGGGCTTTCTATTGATCTTGCTAGCTATGTCATTTGCCCTGCAGAAGCTCTGCAACCTTATACAATCCCATTTGTCCAACCTTTCTTTGATTTGTTGTGTTTCCGGGTCTCTATTCAGAAAATTTCGGCCTGAGCCAAGGAGACCCAGGGTTTCTCCTATTCCATCCTGTAATGTTTTCAAGCTCTTTGATCCATTTGGAGTTGATTCTGGTGCAGGGTGATATATAAGGATCTGGCTTTAGTTTTCTACATGTAGTTAACCAGTTTTGCCAGCACCATTTACTGAAGAGGCTGTCTGTCTTCCATTCTATTGTTTTAGCTCCCTTATCGAAGGGCTATAGGTCTGTAGGTTCATTTCTGGGTTTTCAATTCTATTCCATTGGTCCTGAGGTCTGTTCTTATGCCAATACCAAGCTGTTTTGATTACTATGGCTTTATAGTAGAGTTTGAAATTTGGTATTGATATTCCTCCAGCCGTGTTCTTTCCGTTGAGGAGCGTTTTTGCTATTCAGGGTCTTTTATTGTTCCATATGAATTTTTGGATTGCCTCTTCTATTTCCTTGAAGAATGAGGGTGGAATTTTGATAGGTATTGCGTTGAATTTGTAGATAGCCTTTGGAAGTATTGCCATTTTCACGATGTTAATATTTCCAATCAAGGAGCATGGGAGGTTTTGCCATTTTTTAAGTTCTGTGTTGATTTCCTTTTTCAAGATTTTAAAGTTTTCGTCATAGAGGTCCTTCACTTCTTTAGTTAAGTTAATTCCTAGGTATTTTATTTTTTGTGGGGCTATTACAAATGGAGTTGCTTTCCTAATTTCAGCCACATTTTTCTCATTGTTGGCATACAGAAAAGCCATTGATTTTGGGGGGTTAATTTTATAACCTGCTACTTTGCAAAAGTTTTGAATCAGCTTGAGTAATTTGGGAGTGGAGTCTATGGGATTCTTTAAGTACAAGATCATTATCCTATTTTTATACTCATGATTTGTTCTGTCATCATACTAACAAAATATTTGAATATATTTACTCCACAATATTTCTCTTCATCTCCTCTCTTACTTTTTCCAAATTTAATCCTTTCCAACTTTTACACCTGAGTCAATCATATTATTTTCTGAGTCTAGAGTCTGCCTATGAGAAATCTAGTATTTGTTTTTCACACTATGGGGTATTGCTTTAATATGAAGGTTTCAATTTCTAACTATTTTCTTGAAGATGATATGATTTCACTATTACGTGCGGCTAAATAATATATCATTTAATATATCATTGTGCATATATGCATATATATTATAGTTTCTTTAGTCAATGAGTGATTAAGGAACATGTAGGTTGATTCTGTAGTTAATTATGTTTTTTATGTGGGAGAAGGAAGGATGGAAATAATGATGTTTGGACTGAGAAACATGCTCTTTACGTAGGCACTCTAGTATTTGAAACATCCTCTCAGCTGCTCTTTCATTAGAATTTCAGTAATACATTATATTCAAAAAGAAAAATTTAATCACATTTGCAAAGGAGTTCTTTTTCAGTATCTATATTATTTTTTTATTACAATTTTACTTTTAGTATGTCATGTGAGTATGAGGGTGTATGTGAGCATGAAAATTCATGCATGTTTGTACATGTAGCTGACTCTAAGGAAACAGACACTGTGAGATACAGGATTCAAATAACAGTTTGAGACCTGTAAGTTGCTAAATTAATGTATGAGTCCAGTTTGTGGAGTGTGAGTTCAAGATCATATTTTTTAGGTTTCATACCAACAAAGTAGATGTTTCTAATCCAAAATCATAAGGAATAAAAAGCTACTCTGTTTCAAAATCATTGTCTTAGTACTCCAGACATTTTTTTATTAGTGAAAAATATGATTGAAAGTATGATGGGTCAGTAGTAAGCCTTTAGAAACTCTACATTTTTCCCAAAATCTTCAGATGTACTATTTGGAAATAAATTACAAATATATTTATAAACATAAAGATACAATATGATTTTATATATCTAAATATATGTATATAGTATAAAAGTATCATATATTTAGTTATGATTTAAATGTGTAACTTAAATATTTATTTAATTTTAAATGTAATTCATTTCATCATACATATATATATATGTTCACATTTTTTTTGGTAAGTCATGTGGCTTGAACTCTGAGCTTAATTGCTATCCCTGTGCTCTTCAGCTCAAGGTGAGAGCTCTACTGCTTGAGACATAGGTCTACTTCCAGTTTTCTGGTGGTTTATTGGAGATAAAAATGTCAAGATAAGTATTCAAATGTTTTCCCCCCTTGGTATTATTTCTAACATATTTATAAGATGATTTCTTTGTTGTTTTCTATGTCCCTCCCCCACGACATAACCCCTGCTTTCATTGTAGTTTATGTTGGTATAATTTGTGAGGGGAAGGGAAAAAACAAATTGTTTAAATAGGGATACAGGTGGACTCATTGCAAGAATGAGATATACAAGGTGTTATATCGAAAAATGAACTTTATAACTTTGGCCGGGAGTTGGGGGTAGATGGGAAGGGATGGGAAGGTGAAACAAAGGAGCAAGCAACAACGCTTGATAAGAAATGCACTCATTACCTTGCCCATGTAAATGTAACTCCTCTCTATGGTATTTTCACAATTTAAAACAAAACAAAACAAAAATAAAACCTGAGAGAGTCCAGGACAAAGACGCCAGAAGCAGCAGGAGAGCAGATTCTGCTCAACACCTGCAAGAACTGACAAGGAGCAGATATCTTCATCCTGCAGATCACTGAACAGAGACGGCCCAGGAACTAAGACTGTGGTGAGAGTAGAACCCTGACATCCTTACTCCTCAGCGAGCAAAGGAGGGAAGGCCACGCCTCCCCCACCACCATAGATCTCCATCTTTGATCCTGACAAAGCCCCACTGAGCAACTACCTCCAACTCAGACCTTGGTCGAAAACAAAAGAGTCATTTAACTGCTCACAGGAACCTGACCTGACTTGCCAGGCTCAACTCCACCCAGAGCAAAGTCACACATCCCAAGCAGAGATTGCTCGGCCTCTGGAGGAGTGACTTTCTACATTGGGTAAACAGAGTCAGTGGCTGCCCCTCCCTACAGCAGCTTACACAATCAATTGAAATTTAATAAACAAAAAACCTAAGAATGTCTCAATGCTGAGCTCTGTGAGTGTCTCAGGAGCTAACCCCTCAAGAAAAACTACTGTTTGCTGAAAGGCCTCAGCCCTACCAAGAACCTAGCCTCATCACAGCATCTCCAAACTAGAGGAAACAGCCACCTCCCTCTTTTGTGATACTCAAAGCAGATTTCCCTCCCACTGAACTAGACTGGGAAGCAGATGACAAAATCCTGGGTAATGCAGAACATTTTTCTGCCTGCTCAAACAAACTGACTTAAGAAACCAATCAAGCCAGTGGAAAACCAACCACCACAAGCAGACAAGAGACTCCACCAAGAGACTGGTTAGGGACACAGTGGAGATACAGGATTTTCCTATTCTCACCCTCTCCCACCAAAAAGAAATCAAAGAACTCTATTTTTGTACCTTTTTTAATTTTAATATTTTTGAAAAATATTTTTTCTATTAATCTATTTTTTTCTCTCATAAATTTTTAGGTGTGTGTGTGTGTGTGTGTGTGTGTGTGTGTGTGTGTGTGTGTTTCTGTGTATGCTTTTTTTGACCTTTTAGTCCTTTTTTTATTCTTTTCATTTTTTTCTATTTCTTCCTTTTATACATGACTTAATTGCTGTTCCGCTCATCCTAGATATATTCCTGCCATTGATTATTAGACCTTATGCCCCATTGTGTACATACTTAATCCAGAAGTTTATCACTCAATTGACAACCTCAGGCTTAACTTCTTTAATAGCAGTATTATATCTTTATACCTAGATAATTTTCAAGTAACTAATTTTAGGAAATTTTATCTTTTAGTTTTTCATACCTCTTTCTATCTCTCCCCTCTTCTCATCCTATCCTTTTCTTCTCTCAATATCACTTCTTTAAACTTATATAATTTTTACGTGTTTCATTTTTAAATTTAAATGTTTGTTTTTCCATTTTTTCTTGTTGTTTTGTTTTACTCACTCTCTTATCATTCTGTCCAATCCATTTCCCTCTCTGTGATTAGGATTTGGTTAAATTCACTCTTTTTTTAAATCTCTCCACATCCCTCTAATCCTATTTTTCAACACATTTCTTCTTAAACCTAAAAATTTCTGGTTTGCCAAATTTATCTTTGCTGTTTATAGCCCATTAATCCATAGTTGTTTGATGTTGAATAGATTGTATCTGATGAACTAGATTTTATCTGCAGCCATTTTGATTGTGCAACTACAATACTTTTGTTGATGCTTGCTTTAAAATAGTGTTCTAGTATGAAATTGTTGTTACTTTCATACAAAATGGGCAGAACAAGCCAGAAAAACACAAGAAAAATGGCAGGTCTGGGTATCTCAAGTCCCACTCATGACATCTGGTAACAGAACAATTCATGAATAATCCAGAGGAGAGTTCCTAAAAAGATCTACAAATACTACTGGTGAACAAGGTGAATGAAAAGATTGAAAATCTGCAAAGGACTCAGGATGAACATGATAAGGAGAGAGAGGAGGCAAAGCAAAGGTTAATACAGGAATCTCCTGAAGGTGAGGAAGCTACTCAAAGATTGATACAGGACTTGAGTGAACAGGTTTAGAACAGTCAAAGGGAAATTAAGGAATTGTGTGAACAGGCTGAGAACAGTCAAAGAGAAAGACAGGAATTGCATGAAGAGGCTGAGAACAGTCAAAGAGAACTACAGGAATTGTGTGAAGATAAGGAAGCTAATCAAAGAGTAATAGAGGCATTGCGAGAGTGGGATGAGTCTAGATAACGATCAATAGAAGCATTCATGGAATCCATAAACAGACAGCTGAAGGAATTCACGGAGATCAGAAATAGACTGCTGAATGGAGCCCGACAGAAGGAATGGGAATCCAAGGAAACCATAGCCAATCAACTAAGTGATTTGAGAATAAACTCTGAACACCAAATTAAGGAATTAAAAAAGTTTATACAAGATCTAAAACAAAACTCCAACAATGAATTTGAAGCCATCAAAGCTGACCAATTAGAAGGAAAAGAAATAAAAACCAAAGTAGAAAGCCTTGACAGTAGATTTGATCATGCAGAAGATACAATCACGGTGATGGAAGACAGTCTAGATATTATAGTGAAAGGACATACAACTATCCAAGACAAATCCAAGTAATATAACAAATCTATTCAACATTTGGAAGAAACCATCAAAAGGCCTAATTTGAGGATAATGGGTGTAGAGCAGCACATAAGGACAGAAGTTAATGGTTTAGGAAATTCATTTAATAGGATCCAAGCAGAGAACTTCCCAAACATGCAAAAAGTTAGGCCTATTCAGATACAAGAAGATTTTAGAACCTAAAATACACCAGATCATAACAGGACATGCCACCATGACATTAAAATCCGCAGAGAATCAATTCAACCAAGGAAAAGATCCTTAAAGCTGTCAAGGAGAAAATATCAATCACTTATAAAAGGAAACCAATCAGAATAATCTCTGCTTTGTCAGCAGAGACAATTAAAGCAAGAAGAGGCTGGAATGATATATGCCATGCCCTAAAGACAAACAACTATCAACCAAGATACTCTACTCAGCTATACTCTCCTTCACAACCGAAGGTCACATAATAATTTTCTATAGCAAAGAAAAGCTGAAATAATATATCTCCACCAAGCCAGCCCTACAAAAGATACTTTAAGATTTCCTCACATAGAAAACCAACAAGACAACAATAAGAGGAAAGAAACCTCACAAAAAGTGAGAATCCAAGAACCATAAGAAGAACACAGTTGCCTCAGCACCCAAGAAGTTGGATAACATGGCAGGAACTCCCAAAAACCTCTCAGTCATATCTTTCAACACTAATGGACTTAACTCTCCAACTAAGCGACATAGATTATCCAGTTGGATTACAAAGCAAGATTATTTATCTGCTTCCTTCAGGAGTCACACCGTGCCCATAAAAACATATTTAGAAAGCGAAAGACTAGAACAAAATGTACCAAGCATTCTCATTGTGGTGAGGTGGTATTACAATGATATTTTGATTTGCATTTCTTTTATGGCTAGGGTGGTTGAGCATTCCTTCATGTGTCTACTTGCCATCTTTTCCTCTTCAGAGAAGTTTCTCTTTAAGTCTTTCGCCCACTTATTTATTGGCCAGTTGTTTCTTTGAGGATTTGTTGAGGATTTAATTTTTTGAGTTCCAGGCATATTTTAGATATGAGACCCTTGTTCATTGTATGGATAGTAAATATATTCTCTCAATCCGTGGGCTTTCTATTGACCTTGCTAGCTATATCCTTTGCCGAAGGAAGCTCTGCAATTTCATGCAATCCAGTTTGTCCAACCTTTCATTGATTTGTTGTGTTTCTGGGTCTCTATTAAAAAAATTTCGACCTGTGCCAAGGAGACCTAGGGTTTCTCTTATTCCATCCTGTAATAGTTTCAAAGTATCTGCTTGACTCTGAGGACTTTGATCCATTTGGAGTTGATTCTGGTGCAGGGTGATATATAAGGATCTAGCTTTAGTTTTTTACAAGTGATTAACCGATTTTACCACACCATTAACTGAAGAAGCTGTCTTTCTTCCATTCTCTTTTTTTTATCTCCCTTATCGAAGATTAGATGGCTAAAGGTCTGTGGGTTCATTTCTGGGTTTTCAATTCTATTTCATTGGTCCTGAGGTCTGTTCTTGTGCCAGTACCAAGCTATTTTGATTAGTATAGCTTTGTAGGAGGGTTTATAATTTGGTATTGATATTCCTCCAGCGCTGTTCTTTCTGTTAAGGATTGTTTTTGCTATTTGGGGTCTTTAACTGTTCCATAAGAATTTTTGGATTTCCTCTACTATTTTCTTGAAGAATGAGATTGGAATATTGATAGGTATTGCATTGAATTTTTAGATAGCTTTGGGGAGTATTGCCATTTTCATGAGGTTGATCTTTCCATTCAAAGAGCATGGGAGGTTTTCCCACTTTGTAATATCCGTTTTCATTTCCTTTTTCAGATTTTTAAAGTTTTCATCATAGAGGCCCTTCACTTCTTTGGTTAGTTTAATTCCTAGGCATTTTATTTTTTGTGTGGTTGTTTCTTCCCTGATTTCAGCCACACTTTTCTCATTGTTGACATACAGAAAAACCATTGATTTTTGAGGCTTAATTTTGTAACCTGTTATTTTGCCAAAGTTTTGAAGATGCTGGAGGGGATTTGAACAGAACGGAAAATTACTGCAATGTATGTGGGAGTGTAAACTTGTTCGTCTACTTTGGAAAATGCTATGGAGATTCCTCAAAAGACTCCACATAGAGCTCCCCTGTGACCCAGCAATCCCACTTTTAGGCAATTTACCATATGATCACAAACAAGACTACACTAAAACTACCAGCACAACTATATTTATTGCAGTATTATTTACCATAGCTAACATATGGAACCAACCCCGATGCTCCTCAGTAGATGAATGGATCAAGAAAATGTGGTATACATACACAATGGAATTCTATGCCTCCATCAGAAAGAATGGCATTGACCCATTTGTTAGGAAATGGAATGACTTTGAAAAATTATATTAAGTGAAGTAAGCCAGGCCCAAAGAAATATAGGTCCCATATTTTCCTTTATTTGCAATAACTAGTATATGTGTGAGACAAACAGAAATTGTCAGACAACTTGATGTTAGGTGAAATGAACCACATGTTAAGGATTCAAATTTATTAATTTCCTGTGATTGTTTCTAAGATGTTTACAAGATGATTTCTTTGTTGCTTTATATGTATCTCCCCCAGAGTATAAGCCCTGCTTTCACTGTATTTGGTGTTGATATATTTTTGTGGAGGGAAAAGGGAGAAAAAACAAACTGTTAAATAGGCTTACAGGTGGACCCATTACAACTATAAGATGAACAAGACGTTATATTTATAAATGTCCTTTACAACTTCGGTGGGGTGGGGGTGGAGAGGTGGGGATGGGGTGGTAGAGGCCAGTAGGGGTGGGGGTGTGGAAATGGGAAGGGATGTTATGGGGAAACAAAGGATGAGGCAACAATGCTTGATAAGAAATTTACTCACTATCTTGACCATGTAATTGTAAACCCTCTGTATATTTTCATATTAAAACAAAACCAAAAAAAACAAAAAACAAACAGAAAATCTACCAAGCAAATGGCCCTCATAAACAGGCGGGAGTTACAATCCTAATATCTGAAAAAATTGACTTCAAATTAAAATTAGTCACAAGAGATAAAAAAAGTTTATGATGCACTAATTAAGGAATCTCTCCTTCAGGAGGATATTACAATTCTGAATATCTATTCGCTAAACAACGGAGAACCCAAATTTATGCAAGAAACACTACTTTGTCTCAAAGATAACACAGATACAAAGACATTAAATGTTGGGGGATTTAACACACTACTATCACCACTAGATAGATCAACTCTTCAAAAACTCAATAGAGAAACTGCACTTCTAAACAACTGCATAGATCAACTAGTTTTAACAGACATCTACTGAGTATTTCAAGCAGGAGCATCAGAATGCTTGTTTTTCTCAGCAGCACATGGAACATTTTCCAAAATAGACCACATTTTAGGTAACAAATCAAACTTGTCTAAATTCAGAAATATTGAAGTAATACCTTGCATTCTTTTAGTACACAGGGAATAAAATTAGAACTCCACACCAAAATCCCCCAAGAACTTCCTGTAATACATGGAGGCTGAACAGCACATTGTTGGATCACCAGTGGGTCATGGAAGATAAGAGAAAGAAATTAAAATGTTCATGATATTCAACAAAAATGAACACACAGATTACCAGCTCCTCTGGGACACAGCAAAGGCAGTACACGAGGCAAGTTTATAGCTCTGAGTTCCTACATCAACAAATTGGAGAGATCTGCAACCAACAATTTAATGAGACATCTGAACCACCTTGAAAAAGAGGAGCAAGATAAACGCCAATACAGTAGACGGAAAGAAATCATTAAAACTACATCAGAATTAAACAAATTAGAATCCAAATATGAAAACAGAAAGAACCAAAAAGACAAAGAATTGGTATTTTGAAAAATTAAAAAATTTGACAGACCCTTAGCAAATCTTATGAGAAAAAGAAGAAAATACACTCAAATAAATAAACTCAGAGATGAGAATGGAAACATCACCACAGAAACAATCAAGATTCAGAACATTATAAGATAATACTTTTCAAACCTTTATACTAGTAAGTTAGGGAGCCTGGCAGAAATGGACGTTTTCCTAGCAAATATGGTAATGCTGAAAGTAAACCAAGATGAGTTAAACCATCTTAGCAGGCCCATATCAAGCATTGAAATAGAAACAGTAATAAGTGACCTCCCATCTCAGAAAAGCCCAGGACCAGATGGATTTACAGCGGAATTCTACAAGGCCTTCATGGCAGAGCTCACATCAATACTCCTTCAACTCCAATGAAATTGAAGGAGAAAGTTCACTACCAAACTCATTCTATGAAGCCATCATAACCCTCATCCCCTCATCCCCAAACCAGGCAAGGACTCATCAAAGAAAGAGAACTATAGACTCATTTCTTTGTTCTCTTTCTTTGATGAGTATTGATGCAAAACTTCTCAACAAAATTTTGGCCAATTGACTTGAACAATTCATCCAAAAAATCATACTCCATGATCAAACAGGCTTCATTTCAGGGATGCAAAGTTGGTTCAATATAACCAAATAATCTGGTATAATTCATCACATCACAAACAGCAAGGATAAGAACCAAATGGTTATCTCAATAGTTGCAGAAAAAGGATTTGACAAGGTTCAATAACCCTTTGTGATGAGGGTTCTGCAAAAATTAGGAATCGAGGGAACATTCCTCAGTACAATAAAGGCTGTATATGACAAAACTTACAAACCTACAGCCAGCATAAAACTTAATGGTGAAAAACTAAAGCCATGTCCTCTTAAATCAGGAACAAGACAAGGATGTCCACTCTCTCCATTTCTCTTCATTTTAGCATTAGAATGCCTAGCTACAGCAATAAGACCAGATGCAAATATAAAAATGATCCAAATAGGGAAAGATGAATTAAAACTCTTCCTCTTTGCAGGTGACATTAGCTTGTGTTTAATGAATACCACAGTCTCCACTCTCAAGTGACTCAAGGTGATTCTAAACTTTGGCAAAGTAACATGGTAAAAAATCAACACTCAAAAATCAATGCCTTTTCTCTATGCCAACAATGAGAAAATTGTGGCTGAAATCAGGAATGAAACTGTTCTAGGGAACCATATTTGAGTATTGAAGAACTAGTTATCAACCAAGCTTATTCCTCATTACCTTTAGCATTCTATATCATTTAGGCTAATTCTTAATCTCTGTGTGATAAATTGTATGTCATTCTATGTTGTTCTTTCCTATCTGATCTCCATTGCTTTATAAAAATATCAGGCTTTCTATATTTCTATACTAACAATTATTTATACTAAGTCCACCGTCGCAGACATTAGAGGATGCTAAATTAAGAGTCCAATAGCTCATGAGTCATTAATGTAACAGCATGGAAAAGGAAGACATATTAATTGCTACCTCAAATTTTCTGAAAATCTGAAATGTCATCATTTGATTCAAATTTTCATTATTTGTCTACAGTGTCATTAAGTGCACATAAATGCAAATATGAGCCGGGTGCTGGTGGCTCACGCCTGTCATCCTAGCTACTCAAGAGGTTGAGACCGAGGATTGCGGTTCAAAGCTAGCCTGGTCAGGAAAGTACATGAGACACTTATCTTCAATTAGCCACCAGAAACCAGGAAGTGGTGCTGTATCTAAAGTGTTAGAGCATTCAATTTGAACTCAAGAGCTGAGGAACAGTGCCTAGGATCAGAGTTCAAACCCCACGACCAACAAAAAAGTCAAATATAATTTTAGTTTCCCCAAAAGGATCTACGAAGTCACTAGTAATCTTCCCAAGCAAAAAAAATTTTCCAGTATGATTCAGTGCACCTATTTTGCTGAATTATTTTAGTTATGGCTTATTTGCTGGATGTATTCTCTTCTTTTAAAAATTGTCAAATATTACCTTTATAATAAACTTCATCTAATATTTCTTGGTTCAAAATGGAAGTTCATAAAGTTGATGTCACTTAGCTTTCTTACTATCTCAGTTCAAAGCCAACCCAGGCAGGATAATCTGTCAAATTCTTATCTCTAATTAAACACAAAAAAATCCGGAAGTGGACTTTTGGCGCAAGCAGTAGTGTACTAGCTTTGGGAGCAGGTGGGCAGGAAAGACAAATGTTCAGGGACAGGGTCCAGGCTCTGAGTTCAAGCCCCAGAAGTGGCACAAACTAAACAAACAAACATGAAACAAAAAAAAAACCCACATATTTCTTTGGACCATCCTTAAAACACTGGTTTGAAAAGAGGCTCCTTTTGCTGATCATACTCACTGGATCCTGCTTTTTGGAATCCTTATTGATATGGCGAACTCAGGACCAGAATAAAGGATGGATATCTGACTTTTACAACAGGAGAATCATCTGAGGAGTAAAATATCCATGCATAAGACATTTTAAAACCTCCGTGTCTTTGTTTCTTTGTAGTAGAACATTGTACAACAATGTTATTTCCATTTATTTCTATGCTGGCCTTCAAATTTCATATTGTTTCCTTTTGTAATACTCTCAACTAGAAGTTTACAGAAAGTTTTATGAGTAAATAGCACACTCGAAGAAGTCAGGGACAGGGTTTCCTTCAAGCCTTGGTTTGTTTTCTTGTACAGTAAAAATGAGAGCACAAATTAACTTGAACTTTGTCATTTCTCTATGTTCAATTTCTCTCCTGGATTCAGTTTCTACTTCCTGTAAAAGTTCCTTCCAATTACTTCCAGTAACAATCTACGGTGCTTCTCCAGGCAAAATGAATGTTTTCTGGCTTCATTGAAATAGCACAAAGACATCTTTGGGCATGCAGTAACATGTGTTTCAGAGACAACTTAGTAACGAGAAAATATGGAATTTACATGGCTTATAAAACATTATCCATGTACATATGGCCATATAAGACTATGTTAAGTGAAATGAGCCCCCAAATAGGGACACAACTTGTTTTTTTTTTCTTTTTTACTATTGTTTTTAATGTATCTAACATGAATTACGTGATTTTTTTTGTTTCTCTTCTATTTTCTTCCTCCATGTTATAACCACTGTTTGATATCGGTGAACTGCATCATGCATATACATTTTTCTAATGTGGGGAGGGGAAGGGAAATAAAATGATGAAACAAGGATACAGTATGACCTATTGTAACAATGAGATGAACAAGACACTATGTTGAAAACGAACTTCACAACTTGGGGATAGGAGGGGAGAGTTGGGATGGTGGGGTGAAAAGGGCTGGCAGGGGAAAGAAAAAAGAGGAGGTAACAATGCTCCTTAGATAATGTAGTCATTAACTTACTTATGTACCTCTAACCCCTCTGTCCACCATTTTCACAATAAAAAATATGAAAAAAAAACATTACCCTGGAGTACACTAAATTCAAATTTCCCAAGTGCTCTGTAAATTAAGACCAATTTTAAGTGGGAAGAAGGTTCTCAGAAACATTGTTTGGTCAGTGTTTGTGTTGTGCATTATTACCCAAGTGTACATATGTTAACAGAAGGAGAAACAATAGGTATAGGAGAAAGAGAAGTTCTGTATTTAAGTATAATGGTTCAATACTCTATAGAAGACTGCAAATAAGACAACGTTGAAATAATAAAGCCAAGGCCAGTATGTAGGTCTATGGGAGTGACATAGAGAAAGCATTACTACTAAGTGGAACATGAAGGATGAGACCACTCTCTTTCTTCTACTAGCTCTAAATCATGATAGGTAATCATGCAAATTTGTAAAAAGTAGAATGGAAGAATAATTCTGGTTCCAAGCAAGTCAGATATAAGATCATGAACTTAACTGGAAAAAAGTCCATGTCGAGAGAGCAGGAATTATACTAGCAATAAAGTGGTGGCTAAGATCACATTTCTTTTTTTTTCTTTTCTTTCTTTCTTTTTTTTTTTTTTTTTGATGGTAGTCAGGACTGAACTCCGGGCCTGGGCACTGTCCCTCTATTCTTCAGCTCAAAACTTTTTCTCTACCTTTGAGCCCTACACCACTTCCAGTTTTCTTGTGGTTAATTAGAAATAAATGCCTCAGAAACTTTCCTACTGATGCTGGATTTGAACTGCAATCCTCAGATCTCAGCCTAATTAGCTAGGATTACAGGTGTGAGCCACTTGAACCCTGCTTAGGATCACATTTCTAACAGTGTACACTCAGTATATGTAATGTATATGTGCATTTATCTTTATATGAACTTGAGTTAAAAATCTGGACTACAGCTTAGATTTTACACTCACAAAAATGGTTGTAGTTCAAAAGTTGATACCCCTGGAGAAATGAAACTTAAGAATGCAAAGGAGTCTGGGAAGTTCAGTTTGCATCCAGCTTGGGCAAACAGTCTTTGAAACACTATAATTAACCAGCCAAAAGATGCATTAGAAGCTCAAGGGGCTGGGAAGGTGGCTCAGTGGTAAAGCACTTGCCTTGCATGCATAAGGCCCTGGGTTCAATCCTCAGCACCGCATAAGCAAAAAGAAAAAAGCTGGAAGTGGCGCTGTGGCTCAAGTGGTAGGGCGCTAGCCTTGAGCTGAAGAGCTGAGGGATAGCGCCCAAGCCCAGAGTTCAGGCCCAACGACCGGACCAAAAAAAAAAAAAAAAAGAAGAAGAATGGCTCAAGTGATGGAATACTAGTTATGAGCAAGATTGCTGAAGAAGAGATTGAGGTTTTTGCATACATATATACATACAAATACGCACATACACACGGAGGCACTTATATGATCAAACACACATATGGAACAACTCTCAGATTCTGTACAAAAGTTAGAAAATATGCCCTGAGTAAGACTAAAATCAAGTGATAACTTTTAATATTAGATAGTCTTCAAGTGAAATTTCCCCAAAAGCTTGAGAATATTATGTAGGTGGGAACAAAAATAGTAAGAAAGTCAAGTCATCATTAATAAAGGGATAAAGGGATCGGGTCCAGGAAGGAATGAATCAGAGACCCCTTCACATGCATCTGAAAATGTTCATATTCTTTTTCATATATTAGAACATCTTTGAAAATAGTACATGAACAGTCTGAGCCATCAGTGTAGTGTAAAATATTATTGGAGAAGTTCAGAATTGCTAGTCTGTATGTAGATTAAATCAATTGACAAACTATGGTAGGACAATGTGATACAAGCCAGGAATTCTATTACTCAGACTTAAACATTTAAATAGAGACTGGAATGACATAGTGATACTTTCACTGGACTAGGTAGTATAATTTTGTCTCAATAAAACAAACCAAGAAAGGAATAAAAAATAAGTCAGAAAGGAACACACAGTTGGAAGTTTGGGCTAATTTTGTCATTATGTTTTGAGAAGTCTTTTCCTATTGAACTGCAACTCATATATAATCCTCAGTTTTGTTTAAATATTGTCTTAATTACAGAACATTACTAGATGCAAAAGAGCTCATGATTCCCAACCAAGAATTTGAAAAAGCAATAATCATTCTGTTAGATTCCAAAGAAATGATGAAGGATTGCAAAAGCTTAAGCCTAAAGAAATAGGAAAGTTCATTTAATGTAGGACTTTGTAGACCTGGCTAAATAAGAATTTAGAGTTAAAATAAATATTTTTGTTTGTAATTTAATATTCTATAGGATACTATAAAATTGTTTTTAAGTAGAAGATTTAATTTACAAATTCACAAATGATTCTGGCATTCTATTTGCCTAAAATAGTCTTTCAAGTGAGGTATAATTAGAACTTAGTTAATCGTTTATTTCAACAGTTCATAAGTAACATGATAATGTGAATAACCTAGATAAAATTGCCAACAAATTGATGCTATTAATTTATGAATTTAGCAAAAGAGCAATTTTTTGAGACTTTGGTGTTACATGTTATGAAGAGAGTAATTGTGTGACATCTTTTTTTCTACAATACATAACACAGGAAGAAATTTCCTTAATTATGTACCTCTGTATACAATGAGAAAAATGATAGGCTTAGGGTCTGTTTTTATTTTGTTTTTGTTGTTTGGTTTGTCCTAGGACTTAACTTCTAGACCTGGGCACTGTCCCTGAGCCTGTTTTTGCTCAAGGCTACTGCTCTACCATTTGAACCTCAGTGCCACTTGTTTCAGGCTTTTCGTGAGCAGTTTATTGGAGGTAAGAATTTAATGAAACTTCCTTCCTGAGTGGGATTTGAACCAGAGTCTTCAGATCTTAATATTCAGACATTCAGTTCTCCTGAATATCTATGGTATATAAATTATATAAATATAAATAATATTTGCAAGTGTTCTGATCTCAAGAATAACACTGGGTGGAAAATGATGCAGCAAAGTTTAGTGTAGGGTTCTTTCCACAATACGAAGGGCATCATATTAGCAGTTTAGTATTTTTTCACAATAGTTATATGCTTGTCATGTTGTGAATTTAAGGAATTTTAAGGTGCACATTACAAGTTGGAAATTGTTGAGCTAGGATGACTTTATGGCATAAAACTTGGGATTGATGGGCATAGAAATAATGGCTTACTTTGATGAACAAATGTTTACTCTAGAGGAATTAATATAGATACATCATAGTTTTACCTTCTACCATACTGTGGCTATTTTTTCTCTTGAATTTAAATATGTAACGCCACATTGAAAACTGCACCTATTGCAAAATTAAATAAAATGCAAACAGGTACTGTTTTGAATGTCTCTAGTATGGCATGTTCAGAATTTGAAAATGAGTAGTTAGTAATAATAGGAATGTTGAAGAACACATATACTCTGCCCTCTTAAACAATTATTCCGTTTGAAAAGTTAGGAGTTTCCATAGAATTGAACTATTTCTGTTTTAGTATGAGACAATACTAAAATAATGTTTTTTTCAAAATAATGGCAAGTATATTCTGAAAATATTGTATAGTTTCATAATATGCAAGATGATGACCCTCTGATAAAGGGGTAATTAATTCAAATTAGTAGCCAAATGTTCATTTCTTAAAAAGGTAATACACATAGAATAATATTTACTATACCAATACAGTGAAATTATATTTTATGCAGCTCACTTTTAATTTAATTTTATTATCAAGGTGATATATATAAGGGGTTGCAGTAATTGTAAGGTAGTGAATACATAACATGTTGAACTTTTTACCCGCTCCCTCATTTTTCTCACAGTTTTCTTTCACCCCTATACCTCTCATAAGTTGTAATGTAAAATTCCAACATGTTGTTTTTGAGTATTGACATTGCATTGGTTTGCCCTTTGTTCTTTGTCTTGCCATTTCGTTGTGCCTCTTCCCTTGCCAAATTAAGATAAATGTATATACAATACACAGGATACTGAAATCAAATATAACAGGGGATAAACCAAAGAGAAAACACAAAAGAAAAAGAAATCACATAGTACATTAAAAACAACAACCAGAAACAGAAAATTCTGTTCCCATATCCAGGTCATTTTGCTCATCATCATCTTATATGGTCATACAAACATAGTTATTGAGCAATTCTGCTCAACTGCTAGGACTATCCTAGACATTTCCAACTTATTACAAATGAGGAAACCACGGAATCTGTTTCTTTGTGTCTTGTTTATTTTACTTCGTAGGATTTTTCCAAGTCTTTCCAGTTCCATATGAATTTGAAGTATAGAATTCCACTGTGCATACATAAACCACATTTTGTCAATTCATTCATCTACTGAGTGGCATATTGGTTTAAAACATGACTGCATATAAGTATCACTTAGTGTCATTCAAAAATGAGAGATGCCACTTCCCCAGACATTCTAAAAGCATGATTTCTAAGTAAGATAGGATTTTATGGTGGTACGAGTTTTGAGATATCTGGATGAGTCTCATGTATATCTTGCACTGATTTAGGGTAGGAAGATATCCAATATCATAGAGGATAAAAATGGTAGTGTCAAAAATATTTCCCTTGAGAAAGATATAGGAGGCTGCCAGAAGTATAAAGTAGTTCAGATAATTTTGAAGAATTTAGAAATGCAAGCTTATTATGTCTCTTTAAATAACAATTATGTAAGTGGAAGGGCAAAAGAAGGGGACGAGAAGAAAATGACCTACAGCAGATCATTGTCCCAAGATAGAGTATAAAAAGACATAATCTATAACTTTCAAGTTAAAGAGACACCAATAGAATACATCCCTCTTAATTTAGGTACATGTAAAATAATTACTTGGCTTTCTATTTTAATGTTCCAAAACAATTGAAGAATTATAGAAAAGTTATGTGATTGCCACTGTTTCAACCTGAACACTAACTGTGATGAGCCCCTTTTTCTCACTTTGCAGTTTGGAAAATAGTCCCTAGATGATGATGTTGCGGCTGATTAGATTCAGTGTTAAGGGCTTGTACTTGTACAATTATCCCAGAATAGGTTAAAGCAGTTTTCCCCCCAAGATATCCAAGTACATTGTCTGAATCTGTACTTTGAACACACCCTCACACCTGAGCACATTATTTGAAATTATACTTCAGCATTTCTTGGCATATTCTACTTTGTGCCCTTGTCTTCTTTGCGCATTCCTTTTGAGCTCATAGTTGCTCTATTTCCATTTCATCTGTAAAAACTGCTAAGAAAATTGTTCAACTACCACTTCTTCTTTGCACATGCCCAGTCTCTGTATGAAGGTACATTGTCCATGTTAAGCAATAGGGTAGTACTCACTCTCTGAGGAGAAAAGTTCCACAATATGACCCTATGTCCACATTAGAGTGTGTAGCATTTAAATCATTTTAAGACAAACTGTGGTATTGGAATTGAAAGGCTCCTTATGGACATTTTCTTGGAGCTCATTAGTTTTCCCAAGAGAAATATAAATACCCACAAAATCTGGATTAATATTTTTAATGTTACCACTGTGCATGCATCCATATTAAAAATTTGCACAAATAAAGAAACAAAAAAACTAAACCATAACAGGTAGATTGACTACATGCTTATATCAAATTTTGGAATAGATTTTGGAAGTATTGCAAATTCCTAAACAGTATGAATTAACTTCCTCTCTCCCCATAACTACACGCAAATATTTAAGAGTGTGAACAGAATTATTTCAAGTAATATACTGTAAATGTTACTGCAATATCATGTGTATATCTAAAATTCCCTTGAAATAATAGATTCTACATTCTATTGAAATATTAGTTATTCTATTCTAGGAAACTTTTGGAACAATAAACTGTATATCTTTGAAATGAAAAAGGTCAAAAAATAGCATAAAAGTTTTAGAGTAAGTCTGTCTTCAGCTATATATGTATATATATATATATATATATATACATATATATATATACATATATTATATGTAGAAAGACATACATTTTTAGATATTAGTTGTTATCAGAAATATATACATAAATCTGAATTTATGTGTAGAACGATGTATATTATAGTGAAACAAAAATCTTAAAACATAATTAAAATTTAAAAAACACATCCAACCAAGTGCCAGTGACTCACACCTATAATTTAAGCTGCTCTGGGTAATGAGATCTTAGAATTGTTTTCGAAACTTGCCCAGACAGGAAAGTACTTGTTAGGGGGCTGGGAAGGTGGCTCAGTGTTAGAGCGCTTGCCTTGCATGCATGAGGCCCTGGGTGCGATTCCTCAGCACCACATAAGCAAAAATAAAAAAGCTGGAAGTGGCTCTGTGGCTCAAGTGGTCGAGGTAGCCTTGAGCTGAAGAGCTGAGGGACAGCGCCCAGGCCCCACGACTGAAACACCCCCACACACTAAAAAAGTACTTGTTAGATTCTTATCTCCAATTAACCACTAAAAACAGGGATTCCCTCTGTGCCTCAAGTTGTAGAATGCTGGCTTTGAGCATAAAAAGGCTTAGGGATAATGCCCAGGCCTTGCAAACAACAACAAAATATATCACATTAATTTCACAAAAGCACCTTTTAACTGCTGTGAACATTTCTTAGAAACATGAATACATGCCCCTGGAAAATGTTAAGTAAAAAGTATAGAATATTTACGTTTATGTTAAAGACATGACTATTTAGTTTGTTTAAGATATTTAGGTAATAATTAGGAATTAAGAATAATGATGATATATTGGGACTGGTCTTTTATTCTATTTTACTATAGTAATAAAGTGATATTTGTAATGATTGTATAAAAATACTCTTGTTTAGTATTTGAGTTATAATAAGTAATAAACATTTTTAATTGATTTCCAAAACAAATCATTTTTCTTAATGGTATCAATTCTTTTGTAATTTCCAAACAATTAAAAACAATTAGTCCAAGGGTTTGCTCTAAGGCTATATTTGTTTTCTTGTTCTAGTTTTTATATGTTGGTAGAAATTAAAATTCCAAAAATTTATTGGATATTGGTATTCAGGAACATCTTCATAGGTACTAATATTGGAGTCGCTTAAGTGGAATTGTTTTATTTCATTTGATATTTTCACAAATAAATCAAGATGATTATGTATTTTGTTTCTCTTCATTGCTATTGGATCTTACCTTGAGAATAATATTTTTCCTAGCAAAGTAGAAAAAAGCAATTGGATTGAGGAAGTGACCTATGACTTTCATAGAATGCAGATGAATAGATTTGGGTCTCCTGTCATTTGCTAAAAGTTTCTTCTGGAAAAGTTTATCAATTACTTATAAGTTATGCATAACTCCTAGATATTACAGTTATCACATACACTTTTTGATTGATTTAACTCTGTATGAACTCAAAAAAAAACGGACCAAAAACACTCAAAATACACAGAAATCACATCTTTGTTTTAAATTCTGTAGTTTACAAAGAATTTTTAGCCAACACTGAAAACATCTTTTTAGGTATTCTGCAATTTGTGTGAAGTATTTTAACAATAGTTTTCTTTTTTTGCTACCATGAAATTCACATGCAATATATAATCTCCTTTTATTGTATACATTTTAGTGCTTTGGAAGTAAATTGTACAATAATAGGTTTTCCAAGCCTAATTTTCACAAACTTGCATTTCTTCAAATAGAAATGCTGGAAATTTTAGAACAGACATTAAAATAGACATAAAATTCACTTACAGGAATTTGTCCAGCATACATACTCTATAGTGTGTCTTTTCAAATTTGTTTTTGGGGATTATTTCCAGGGTCTCACACATACGACTCAAGTGCACTGTCAATGAACTACATTCCCTGTCCAAACAAGTTTTTTTACTTCTCTTTAATACATACATAGAAGTGTACTTGCTGGATCATATACAATTCTCTTTGAACTTTTGAAGACTTGAAATCTTGCTTGCTAAAATGATCCCAGTATTATACAAATCATTCTCCTATGTAGAGCTTATCATTTTCTCCACAAATGCATTACTATATTTTGTGTCATCTTTTTATATTAGTGTCAGACTAGTGAGTTTTCTTTGTCTTTTTTCTTAGATACTAAAGAGGAACTTATTTCATATGCTCCTTCTATTTACTATTAATTTACATATGTTCTTCAAAGAAATATCCTATTCAGGAAAAAATTTATATAGAATTAGAAGATATAAAAATACTTAAGATTCAGAATCACTGTAGCATTAACATTGTAGCATTAACAAATATGTTCCCTGTATCTGTTGGATAAGTTTTCACTTCTGTTAACAAATATGTTCCCTGTATCTGTTGGATATGTTTTCACTTCTGCTATAGTGTCCTTTGAATTATGAAAGGCTATCACTTGATATAATCCAGTTTATTCTTGCTTTTCTTTAGCCACTAATGCTTTCCATATCAAAGTTTTAGAAACCTTTACTGATGCAATGTCATGAATTTTTACATTTATGTTTTATAGGTTTTAACATCTCACATTTAGTTTGATAATCAATTTTTTATTTTAAATTTTTGTATAAAGATGGAGGTAGGACAGGTGCCTGAGGCTCATATCTGTAACCCTAGCTACTGAAGAGTCTGAGATCTGAGGATCACAGTTTAAAGCCAGCCCGGGCAGGAACGTCCATGAGACCATTAAATCCAATAAACCACTAGAAAACCAGATCTGGTGTTGTGACTCAAGCGGTAGAGCACTCGCATTGAGCGGAAGAGCACACAAACAGCGCCTAAGCCGAGTTCAAGCCCCATGAATGACAAAAGCAAAACAAAACAAAAAAGTATTGAGGTAGTAGTCTAAGATCATTCTTTAAATCTCGAGAGACAATAGTGCCAATACACCATTTAAGGTTTTATTTTTATTTCATAAAGTTATAGGATAGTTTTCAAAATTTACTGACCATAAAACTAAGAATTTATTTTTGACAAATCGGTTACATTCTTCTATGTATCTGCTCTTATAGTAGAACTATTTTGTCTTCACTACTAAACATGGTAAAAAGATTCAAAGCTAGTATGAAGGCTGAAGCTACACCATTTTACAAGATTGTTCTGACTGACCAGTATTCCTTGAATTTACATAAGAGTTTATTGAGCAGGTGGACCAATATTCTACAGAGATATCTAGATGTTTGATAGTCACTCATATTTTGTACCTTGTAAAAACACAAGACCCCAGATATATATAGAGAGAAATGTCTTTAGAGAATACTT
Source organism: Dipodomys spectabilis (assembly GCF_019054845.1). Classification (NCBI taxonomy): domain Eukaryota; kingdom Metazoa; phylum Chordata; class Mammalia; order Rodentia; family Heteromyidae; genus Dipodomys; species Dipodomys spectabilis. The sequence continues at coordinate 1,090,995 of NW_024871122.1, forward strand.
GATACAACTAAAATTAATTTAGAAATGAGTTAAGATTTAGATAATGCTGTAGCATAATAAATCTGAATGATAACAACTTGAGCTGTACAACAGAGGAGAGAGAGAGGGGAAAGAATGATGGACCATGTAGGAGCTATATACCATTGCTTTTGTGTTTCAAAAAACAGAAAGACTTCAGAGAAGAGAAGGAGAAAAATAGTGTCCTAAGTCAAGTTTCTTTTTAATCCATCTAATAGTTTGGACCAAAAATCAGTGAAAATGGGAAAAAACAAAATAGAAATTAAAGCATTGTATATACCTGTTACAATGTAAGGATATTATAATAGGAATATGATAATTAATTCCCAAAGAAATAAGAGAAAGAATAGCTAAACTATAAAGGAAAAAAATGAAGAGAGAAAAGAAGCAAAGTAAAACCTTTATCAATAACAAACACAAGAGTTTGGAAGTGGAAAGGCAGTGGAAATATTCTAAGTAGCAATAAAAATTGCTAGAGTGGATAGAATATGGATCACATTTTATCATATATAATTTTGAAAAAACATACTAGGAATGAAAGTTTCAAAGTCATGATTTAAAACACTATTTGGATTATAACTAGGCAGTATAGCTCAGCGGTAAAACATTGGCCTTGCATGTGTGAAGCAATGGTGTGACCTCCTAAACATTACAAAGTACACACAAAGTACACACACACAAAAACCACATAAACACACATATACACACCACATACACATATTTGGAATATAGATTTTATCGTATTAAACGGAGAAAATTATCACAAATAGTAAAAGTATGTTATATGAAATCAAAATATTGCTCGTACTATTTAAAAGTTTAGTAGAAATAAAATAGTCACAATATACTTCGATTTTAATAGCTTAAGTAAATTGAAAATTAACAGAAGAAATGAGAACCTTTGCAAATAAGTTTAAATAATAAACATTTTGAAACATTTGTACTTCTATTTTGAAAATAGATTGATGTTACTGGTGTTTTAACTCAAGATTTAGAATATGATAGCGAGGTGCCATATATAACAGTAGCGGTGGCTATACCTCTAATCAGTTCACCCTGAATAGTTCTATAATAAGGTCACAGAGTTTCCCAGTCTCTCCCGAATTACAATCTCTATCTACACTTCCCAGCAGAGCTAGAAAATGGATGCCACAAATCACCATGCCGAGCTCAAACTTTTTTTTAATTCAAGTAAAAATATTTCCAAAAAGTGACCAAATAATGAAGCCTTTCTTAATAAAGTATGTGCTTTTTGAAAATACAGTAAGTATTTGTTACCTGGACAAATATGTTTATAAGTATAAGAAAATAAATTTATTTAACATCATTAACCATATAAAAAATAAGAAAACAATTTTTAAATAGTCACATGTTAAATATTATAAAAGCAAAATATATGTGTCTGAATAATTTACATGTGTAAAAATCATGCAAAAATAAACTAATTCTACAACTCTGAAAAAAATGAATTATCCTGAAGAAACAAATGAAAACATTTAAGCCCAAAATTTGAAATTTAGAAAATAAAATGAAGTGTACTCTTTAGATGACTTAATTAAGTGTAAACCCTCTGTATATCAATTTTATAATAAAAATGTATGAACAAAGAAAGCAAAAGTACCCAATGATCAATAGCAACAGCAAAAGCATCAGTAGTTCTTGTTTTAAGTGTACAAAAATATTGGTGGAAGATATAACAATGTTCCTGCCCTAAGAAATGTATTCACTACCTCATTTATGTAACTTTAACCCCTGTGTATATTACCATTACCATAAAATTAAATTGAAATTTAAAATAAACCAAAATATACACCAATTAAGAATTCTTAGAAGCCATTGGTTAAAAACTTTCTAAAAAATTTCCTTAAATACCCAAGAAATATACTTTGATGATACTATTTAAATACTTCAACTTCAGCAGAAAAGCAAAAAGTTTAAAGTAATAAATCAGAATATATTACTATTAATAATAATCATAAGACGAATTTATAGTGGTAGTCAAATATGTAAGAAAGGCAATTTGCCATTCATTTGCACTTAATAAATGAGAAAGAATTTTCTAGGTCTTTTTAAATTATCATAAGTTTAATGAAAAAACTATTCTGTCACATCATATGATAATCAGATAAAGCTGATATTAGAGTAAAGAACAGATTGTACTAAGTTTTTGAATGTTCATGTATATACTTATTTTGGTTGTGGGAAATTGTGGGTATTTCAACTTGGGGTATATTTTTCTTGCTAGGCCAGCGTCATATCAGTGGTTAATTTTAGGATAGGGGTTTTCTTTCCACAAGAACATGCACCTGATTTGTCCTTTTAGCATTCCCATCATCAATGGCATCAGAGTTGCACACCAACATGTCTAGCCTGCTACCTTGACTGGCCTGGATCCGCAGTCCTTGCAATCTTAGTAACTAGATAGTGAAGGATGGTGGAAATGATCCAATGCACCCAGCTGTAGATTGAGAAGGAATTCCACTAAACTTTTGGCCTGGGTTCTGTTCTCAAGCCTCCTAAGTAGGTAAGACTATACATGGGAACCCCTGGTACCAAGCAGTAACTATTTTAAAGCAATTAGACATATATATGACTTAGGCTTGTGATTACCTCAGGAAATGAATAAAAGAGCAGTGAAGCATAGAGGACAGCCAGAATTTTAACTAGGTACTCAGAGGCTGAATAAGCTTAGCTAGCTACTCGGAGTCTGTTCAAAGCCAGTCCAATCATGAAAATACAAGCGATTATCTAAAAATAAAAACAGAAGTGGCTGAAGTGGTAGACCACTATCCTTGGGCACAGAAGCTGAGTAATAGTTCCCAGGCACTATCAAGCCTCAAGAATGATGAATGCATGCATAAGCACATGTGCGTTTGCATACTCGCATGCACATGAACACACACACACAAATGAGTATTTCAATGTGAAGTTCTTTAATTTTTACCTTGTTGTACTTTATTTCCCTGTATTAGTTCACAAATTAACAAAATCAGCTAAGGACCTATTTACATAAAATTCATCATGTTTCTCTAAAATCTACTCTCTTTTTGGAAGCCTGCATTTATTTGACCCAAAAGTAAATTATTCAGGAAGTCAATTCATCACTCTCAAGTCTACAGTATTAGATGATTGTTTAGGTTCCTCCTAGCAATATGATTTTGTGAAATCCTGTATCAAGTAATATATTTCTTTCACTAGAAGGGAAGCCTCTGTCAAACAATTAATAATAGGGTTTTCTCCTCTTGGCATGCATCTGTAGTTATATTATCTTCATATATTTCATGATCTGTTTATGACAAAACTACCGTGAAAGTAAAAACACCCTTCTCAACGCTTAGCATTTGTATACCATTCATAGATATGAAGGTGTTTAAATGTTACTGAAATTACTTTGGAATAAATAATGTTCACCCTATCTTGAGAAAGAGGAATTGTTTTCTCAATGACATGTACAAGTTGTCATGGCCAAAACGAGCTTTACAACGTTGGTGCGGGGGGGGGGGGCGGGGGGGGGGAAGGAGAAGGATTGGGATTAGGGGGGGAGGGGGGAGGCTGGGAAGGGATGTGAAGGGTAAACAAAGGAGGAGGCTGCAATGCTTGGTAAGAAATGTACGCATTATCCTGCCCATGTAACTGTAACTCCTCTGTACAATATGTTCACAAATAAAATTAAATTAAATTAAAAAAAAAAAAAAAGAAAATCCTGACTACATGGGAGTGCACTGTTGTGAGAACAGTGGCTAAAGCCCAGACTAGACAGAAAGATCTATACATAATACCATGCACTTATTATTCTAAATTCCAGGAAGAATAATATAAAGTGGACTGAGGCCAAGATCATACACAAGTAGGAAGCCAGTTTCTATCTGAAAAATAATCAGGATAATTTAGGGCTGGGCACATGACCAAGTGGTAAGAACACCTATTTAGGGGGCACAAGACACTGAATTCAAACTGTAATATTAGGGGCATTAAAGAAAAAAATGCTATGATTTTAAATAATTGGAATAACTGTAGCACTTGAGTGTTTGAATCGAGAAAAATCCATGAGAGAGATAGAATGAACCCACGTTCCAATGCTTTCTATTTAAGTGATAATGTTTAGTGGTACTTCAGACAAAACAGAGTTACCTTGCTAATGATCATGGATGTACATTTGGGTGATGGAAATACTCTACTTACACAGGTGTAAATTAAATAGATTTTTTGGGTAGATTGTAGTTCTTGAACTAAGGGCCTGGGTGTTGTCCCTGAGCTTTTTCTCTCAAGGCTACCACTCTATTACTTTGAGCCACAGTTCCAATTCTGATTTTCTGTTGATTGTTTGGAGATAAGAGGCTCATGGACTTTCCTGCCCAGGATGGCTTTAAACCATGTTCATCAGATCTCAGCCTCCCGAGTAACCAGGATTCCAGGCATGAGCCATCGATGTTTTTAATAATTTAGTAAATTGTATAGTTACAGAAGTTATAAATTATCATTGTAACCTGAGTAATATATATATATATATATATATATATATATATATGTGTGTGTGTGTGTGTGTGTGTGTGTGTGTGTGTATATCAATACATACGGATAGAAATAGTTTAACATATTTTTGAATCTACAGTACATATATGAAATCATCCTTGATTATAAAATAAAATGGAAACAAAAGTTAATGAGGAGGAAAACAAAGGGAATTGTTACATGTTTCTTTTTGTTGAATGAAATATGAATCAGTTTGGGAAAACTATCTCTACTTTAACAAAATGGATAATTGCTATTAATTCCAATCCATCTATTTGCCCATATTGTGCATCCTCGCACATGAGTGTCAAAATCAAACCACACTTTTATTTTTGTCTGTATTTAACTCACCTGTTATAATTTAGGGGATAGATGAAGTAATCAAATAAAGATTAAAATAATAAGTGAGGCTGTTAGAGCTGAAAAAGATTTTAAATATGATAATAGCTAATTAAAATGCATATTTCTTTCTTTTACTCTGTTTTTATGTCTCATTCCCACATTAGGAAAGTACATAGAAAGTTCTCACTAAATTTATGTAATTATTAAAAATGTATTGAAAGAATATGGGCACAGTGTGGTTTTAGCTTATTGAGACCTGTATGGGGTAGTTTGTTTTTGAGAACTTGCAATACGTTGTGATGGAGATGAAGGGAAGGATGTGCTTATTCTGGAAAACTGGCTAGAGGATTGCTCCCAGAAAGATAGTGATGAATTCTTCCAAAAGGTTACAGTAAAATCACTTTCACAACCATCTTCATTACTGCACTATTCACCATAGCCAAGTTATGGAAACAGCCAAGATGCCCTTTGGCGGAAGGATGATTGGAGAGAGTGTGTCATATATACACAATTGTACTGCACCTATCCATTATGTGGACTGTTACATTATTTGCAAAGAAATGGATAGATCTAAAAATATATTAAATAAATAAAGTCAGAGCCAGACACACAAAGGACCCATGTTCTGTCGCGTATTTGGAAGCCAGAATTTTATGCAAGTTAAACAACAGTATTAACCAAAGCTTTCATTTTTCAGAGCAATATTTAAAACGTGTAATTTCTTATAAAATTGAATTTTAATCCCAAAAAAATGAATACCAGGAAACTATCACTTGGAAGATGTGAGCGGAATTCAAATGGAAAGAATAAAGAGAGTTATGGAGTAACAGTGAAGACATTATATTCAATGGAAATAATATGAAACTAAAAAAAATTAAAGTGGGGTGATGTTTGGAATGGTAGGAAAAGTTATATAAAGATCCATTATACTTTAAAAACTTATTTATTGAATGGAAATTCCCGTGTACAACTAGTTAAGACAATAAAAACATGATTAAAAACAATGGAGACATTTGATCTTAAACTGCGTTCTCTTAAACCATGAGTCAATATAATAGTTTCTTCCTCAAATTTTCTTTGAAGGTATTTTTCTCATAGTGATAGAAAAGTGATCAATGCAATGAATATCAATACATCACATTGCACATATAAAATCACAGTAAAAATACTAGATTTCATCACATGATAAAATAACAGGTAGAATGTGCCAAATGCTAATTGATTGTTTTTCCAAGTACTTTAGCTATGTTATACAATTTAATCCTCACAATAATTGCATAAGTGGAGCTCCTTACATTTTTAATTCTCAGATGATGATATTGAAGTCTTCAGAGTTAGAATTACTAGTACAACATTGCACACATGGTAAGTGTTAGCCTGAGGTTCATCTCCCACTGTATCAATTAACCTCATTCTATTTTATGACTAAAATACCAGCACTTAGTCTATAAATTCTAGGAAAATTTCTCAGAATTATTGTGTACACTCATAATATTTCACTTTATCTTTGTTAGAAAATAGGGAACTGTAATATGAATACTCAGAGTTCATAATCAATGCATACCTCCCTGGTGAAAAGAACTGCTAATGTATAACATTCTTGATTTCTAGCTCAAAATAGTAGAAATCATATTTTAACCCTTCACTAAACACTGAACTGCCTGGGGACACTATCTCTGTTTAACACTGTCTTACTGAAAGAATGACCTCCATAATTCCTGATGGAAACAGACTACAGTTCTTATGGACCAATCATTTCCAAATTGTAGCTCAACTTAGTTGTTTATCATTAGGAAGTATTTTGATTGCTTTTTATACCCAACATTTAAAATGCTATTAAAGCAAGACTGATATAAAAATCACCTTTGACCCTAGATAAATATTTTATTTTTCCTATAACCAAAAATGCACTCTGACCTATCATTAATGTTAGGAATGAGAGGTTAAAAATCATAGACACTAAGTATGTATTAAAGACTCTCCATTTTGTGAATACTATTGGTTTAAAAAGACATGAAGGGCTGGGAAGGTGGGTTAGTGATAGAGCGCTTGCCTTTCATGCATGAGGCCCTGGGTTCGATTCCTCAGCACCACAAAAGCAAAAAGAAAAAAAGCTGGAAGTGACGCTGTGGCTCAAGTGGTAGAGCACTAGAATTGAGCTGAAGTGCTGAGGGACAGTGCCCAGAGTTCAGGCCCCACTACCGGACCCCTCCCCCACAAAAAAGACATCAATACTACCAATTTTTTTTCAAAATTTCTTATGATACTGAAGATTCAATTATAAACTATTAACACTTGAAAATAACTCATTTTCATGGGAGTAGAATACAAAGCACAAGATTAATCCTAATCATTTTAAAAGACCTTTATTTATACTACAAATTCATTTTTATAACTACAAATAATCTAAAAATAACTGAAGCACAGTGAGACAAAAATAATTTAACTGCATCATCAACATTCAAAGGACTGTGCTAATAGAAAACAAAATTATACTAATAATTGGGTTACCCAATTCACTTACATTCTTTTATTCTATTTCTTTTAGTTTCATAAAAACTGGCTTTTCATAAAATGATGCATAAAAAGCCTGTATACCCAGTTACATTTTCAGATCTTAACAATATTTATTTCAGAAATGTCTTTAGCTGTATAGTCAATGAACTAAAATAATAGTAAAATATTTAAATGGTTTTCAGAAATTGCAAGACTCGGTCTAGGACGTTATTTATATTGGAAAACATATTTGAAAAGCCTTATTTGTTAAAGTTGTGCTATTACTCCCACAAAAGAACTATTAATGAAGAAACCTTTGTATGTACAAACTTCAAATGCATCCACAATCTGGAGGTGACACATGTTTTTGTTTGTTTTTTTGAACTATATATCTAACAAGCATAGCCACAATACAGATTTTCAGTCAATATGATGGGATATTCAAACCTTAAAAATACGGGGTTTATTATCTTAGTGTGAATAGATACAATCTTACAAATAAAGTTATTTTCAACAGAAATCCAGAAAGAGTTTATCCACCTTGAGTTTCACAGAAATAACCAGAGAGTAATACCTATTTGTTCAAGTCAGTCAAAATCACTCCATGAGTATTTCTTAAAAATATAATCAATTTAAGAGGTCAAATACATATTTTGAACTGATAGTCATCTTACACCAATAACATACTACCCAATTATATGTGTATCTTTTTACCTAACATATACTAAGCGCTGAAAATGATCTCTTTTATCTAACTTAATGTTGTAAATGCTTTGATTATGATGATGTTAGTAACAAATAAAATGTACAGAAGGATGGTTCAACTGAAATGACAGGACAGAACACTGATAAATAAAAACATTTCAACACAGCTCTTTTCAGTCTCATTCTGTTCATATTGGCAAGCAACATTGCAACAGCACACACACACATACACACACACTTAAACACACATGTGTGCACATGTACACATATACACACATGCCAAATTCAGGGTTTATTGTACAAAAAAGTTCAAATAAAGTGGTAGTGATTAGGACAAATGATAATTTGCCTTATTACAAAATAATACATATTCCAGTCACCAGGGTTGTTACATTTTACCGCCCCACCACAAGTGACCACTTATTTTATTTTAGGTAATTAATTAATTCATTCCTTCATTAGTTAAATACTACTACTAGAGCTTGAACTCAGGGCCTAGCTCTGTCCCAGAATTTGTTATTTTTTTGTTTTAGTTTTCTCAAGGCTAGCATTTTACTGCTTGTAAGACAGCTACATTTCTAGCTTTTGCTGGTTACTTTCAAACCAGAATCTAATGGACTATTTTTCTTTGTCTGGTTTCAAACCACAATCATCAGATTTTGTCTTTCTGATTAGCTAGGAATAAAGACATGAGCCACCAGTGTGGCTCCTACTTTTTCCTATACTTATCTATTGCACATACTTAGATAGCAATTTAATATTGAGAGTATAGAAGCAAGATGTACAGTGATTATATTGTTCTGTCAGAAATTCAAGTTAGTAATGTAAATTTCTTCTTAAGACCATACACAAAAAATACTTAAGAAGAAATCTGATGATGATGATGTGTGTGTGTATGTGTGTGTGTGTGTGTGTGTGTGTGTGTGTGTGTGTGTGTGTGTGTGTGTGTGTGTGTGTGCTGCAATATTTTTCAAATATAAGCACTGTGCAGGGGTGTCCAGCCATTCAGATTTACTGCAGAATATCTGCCTTGAGCTACTAACTCATGGACAATGTCTAAGTGTCCACTCTAGGCTTCCCGATATAGAGGGGTATACTCATCCTCACCCTTAGTATTCATATGAGTGGCCTTTTTGGCAAGCAGTATCCGTACTGTACTAAGCTACAAAAAAAGCACTTAGCCACCTTCCCAGACCAAGGATTAAGATTTTGTCTGTAATTTGGTCAGAGCTATGTCTCTTTATGTAGGCGACTAAAAATGTATGTACTAATTTCAAGTAAATACATAAATTCTCTTTCCATCTTTTTAACAAATAAAAAATAAAATTGTTTGCTTTGTAAATAGATCAGAAGCATTGATTTTGTGTCTAGATAGGTCAATGCACATCTGTATCTCTCTTCCTCTCTCTCTTTCATGATTCTCATAGACAATATGGTTGCTCCATAATTGTCCTAATTTATTTTGCTTTTATATTTTTGGTTGCATCATTTCACTTTCTGCTCTGCCATTTCCAAAATCAGCACCACATAAACAGAACCATAGAAGTGATTCTGTGGCTCAAGTGGTAGAGCGCTTGCCTTGATTTGAAGAGCTCAAGAACAGTGCCGAAGCCCATAGTTCAGGCCCCACAACTAATTTTTTAAAAAAATAATCTAAATCCTTGATAATTATAAGAACAAAAATGACTGAAATCAGTTGAATCATACTTTTCCTGCACAATGAAAGAACAGGTCCAGGCTAGGAAAGCAGCTAGAGAAGGCAGGCAGATTGTATTTGTGAAAAACTTTTGTGGAAAATGGTATCGAGGATTACTTACTGGTGATCCACTTGCACTGGAAGCATGATGCTGAACTATTGCTTGCTGATTCTGAACTATTGCTTTGATCATTATATTCTCCAAGAAGAAAAATGAAATTTAATTGATATCAAAGGAATACTAATACATTTTGACTTATTAAGCATCTTCAATCACCAATATCACTTGAGGACAATAGATAGGCCTACTTTTTTAGATGAAACCAAGTGTCTTTTAAAAAAAGGAATTTAAGTAGTCATGCAAAGGACTTCTATTTTACTACTGTATTATACATTTTTTTCTAATGTTGGGTACCAATAAATAATGGAACTATTAGAAAGTTCTTAAAGCTCATATATTGAATAGTAAGTTCTCTTACACTATATCATGGTATTTCCCAAATCATTTACGCAGAAGGCATTGTTTCCTATTTTCTCCTTCTTAGAATAAGCTGCACATGAAGACACCACTGGTCCATATTTTCAGTCTGTGCATTTGAATAGGGAGGAAAATCTTTCTTCTGCTCTCTATCAATTCACTAATCTCCAGTTAGAATAATTTAGAATAGTAAAAATGGAAAAAGAGAAAATAAATCATGGTGAAAAAACATATGCAGAAAATTCACCGGATTTTTCTGACCAGTTCAACCAATGTCAGCTATTGGGGAAATACATGGACACTTCATTCCCACTGGTACTCATAGTCTCTGGTTAGGCAATTCTGATGAAGACAAGGAACAAGATAAAAACGTGAGGAATGGTATCAATTGCAAGAAAATAATGGAGAAGAATCCATGCAAATTTCTTCTTTGGTATGCCGAAATTAATCGGCTTACTACAGTGCCGAGACTACTTTCCAAAAAGGCCACTCATATGTATACTAGGGATGAGGTAAGTATACCCCTCTTCATCGGGAAGCCTAGAGTGGACATTTAGACATTGTCCATGAGTTGGTAGCTCAAGGCAGATATTCATGCAATAACTCTGAATGGCTTGGCACCCCTGCACAGTGCTTATATGTGGAATAACACCAGAATGGATTCTTTCTTACTTCATCATGATGCAGATACCAATCCCCAAACTAAAGGCCTCTTGACACCCTTGCATCTTGCTGCTGGAAATAGAAATAGGAAAGATATGCTGTATCTCCTTCTGTTGAACCATAATATCAAACGGGGCCTGAAGAACAACTTGGAAGAAACTGCATTTGATATTACCAAAAGGATAAGTATGTATTACTACCTCCTTGAAGTTGTGGATGGCTGTACAAATTGTTCTCCTATGTAGAAATGGTTTGGTTAAGTTTCTTAAATTTCAAAAGTGCCAGTCCATCCTTTGTGTCCCTACAAAATATTTTCATAATCAAAGCAACAGCAATATCTTAATTAAAAAATTGATGGATTCTATAGTATTCTTCCACGTGAATTGCCTGACTTTGATGTCAAAATATATTCAAGAGTTGTTTGTATGCATCTATAATGATTTCTGCAGAGTTTGTGATTTTTTTTAATTTTAACTTATCGGTTGAAATGAATAGTATAGAAACTAAAGATATTCCTGTTGCTTGTCTACAAAAGGTATCTATGTTTGTATAAAGTCCATAATCTATTTCATTGTCTTCTAGATATAGTACTTTGAAGTCTACAATGTTTTATAATATATATGTTCATTAATAAATGTGTCCTTTCAGATTACATTCCATATAGAAAATGTTTAAGATTCCTTTTCCTAAGGTCCTTATATTCTTTTATTTCTTTTTTAATTATTTTATATTTATTTTTTATTTTTTTTTTAAATTACGATTTTTTTTATTGTGAAAATACCATACAAAGGGGTTACAATTACTTGGGCAAGATAATGAGTACATTTCTTATTAAGAATTGTTGCCTCCTCCTTTGTTTCCCCTTTCCATCCCTTCCTATCTCGCACCCCCAAACCCTCACCTCCACCAACTCTCCCCCTACCACCTACCCTTGAGTACCTTCTACCAGGCCAAAGTTGTAAAGTTCCTTTTTCAACATAATGACTTGTACATATCATTGTTGCAAAGGTCCACCTGTATCCCTATTTAAATGATTTGTTTTTTTCTCTTCCCTTCCACAAATTATCCCAACATCAAATACAGTGAAAGCAGGGGTTAGACCGTGGGGTAGGGACATACAAAGCAACAAACAAATCATCTTATAAATGTGTTAGAAACAACCACATGAAAGAAAAGAAAACATGTTTTATTCCCCGTCCCATCCCTTCCCATCCTCCCCCCTCCTTCCCCTCTTATCTTCCCCTCCCCCCCACCAAAGTTGTAAATTTCGTTTTCTAAATAACAACTTGTACTTCTCATTGTTGCAACGGGTCTACCTGTATCCTTATTTAAACGATTTGTTTTTCACCTTCCCCTCCACAAATTACACCGACATCAAATACAGTGAAAGCAGGGGTTATACTGTGGGGGAGGGACATAAAAAGCAACAAAGAAATAATCTTATAAATGATTAAGAAACAATCGCATGAAAGAAAAAAAAAACAATCGAATGCATATCTTAGGGTTCATTTCCCTAATATCACCTTATCTGATCTTTTCTGCTTGACTTAGACATGTACTAGATATTGCAAATAAGGAAAACCATGGGACCAATGTTTCTTTGGGCTTGGCTTACTTCACTTAATATAATTTTTTCCAAGTCTTTCCATTTCCTTACAAATGGGGCAATGTCATTCTTTCTGATGGAGGCATAGAATTCCATTGTGTATATATACCACATTTTCTTGATCCATTCATCTACTGAGGGGCATCTGGGTTGGTTCCATATCTTAGCTATGATAAACAATGTTGCAATAAACATAGTTGTGCTGGTAGCTTTAGTGTGGTCTTGTTTGTAAACATTTGGGTAAATGCCCAAAAGTGGGATTGCTGGGTCATAGGGGAGCTCAATGAAGAGTCTTTTGAGGAACTTCCATACTACTTTCCAAAGTGGTTGAACAAGTTTAGACTCCCACCAACATACCCTCCAGCATCTGTTGTTTTTAGAGTTCTTGATTTTTGCCATTCTAACTGGGGTGAGGTGGTATCTTAATGTTGTTTTTATTTGCATTTCTTTTATGGCTAGGGAGGTTTAGCATTTCTTCATGTGTCTATTGGCCATCCTTCTTTCTTCTTCAGAGAAGTTTCTCTTTAAGTCTTTAGCGTACTTATTAATTGGGCAGTTGTTTCTTTGACGATTTGTTGTTGGGTGGTTTGATTTTTTGAATTCCAAGTATATGTTAGATATGAGACCTTTGTCCGTTGTTTGGCTAGTGAAGATCTTCTCCCAATCTGTGGGATTTCTTTTGATCTTGCTAGCTATGTCCTTTTCGATGCAGAAGCTCTACAACTTCATGCAATCCCATTTGTCCAAACTTTCTTTGATTTGTTGCCTTTCTGGGTCTCTATTAAAAAAATTTCGGCCTGCGCCAAGGAGACCTAGGGTTTCTCCTATTCCATCCTGTAATGTTTTCAGAGTGCCTGCTTTGTCTCCGAGGTCTTTGATCCATTGGGAGTTGATTCTGGTGCAGGGTGATATATAAGGATCTAGCTTTAATTTTTACAAGTTAACCAATTTTGCTAGCACTATTTACTGAAAAGGCTGTCTTTCTTCCATTCTATTTTTTTAGCTCCCTTATAGAAGATTAGATGGCTATAGGTCTGTAGGTTCATTTCTGGGTGTTCAATTCTATTCCATTGGTCCTGAAGTCTGTTCTTGTGCCACTACCATGCTGTTTTGATTACTATGGCTTTGTAGTATAGTTTGAAATTTAGTATTGATATTCCTCCAGCAGTGTTCTTTCTGTTCAGGAGCGTTTTTGCTATTTGGGGTCTTTTATTGTTCCATATGAATTTTTGGATTGCCTCTTGTATTTCCTTGAGAATGAGGTTGGAATTTTGATAGGTATCGTGTTGAATTTGTAGATAGCCTTGGGAAGTATTGCCATTTTCACAATGTTGATCTTTCCAAGTTCAAGAGCATGGGAGTTTTTCCCATTTTTTAAGTTCTGTGTTGATTTCCTTTTTCAAGATTTTAAAGTTTTCATCATAGAGGTCCTTCACTTCTTTAGTTAAGTTAATTCCTAGGTATTTTATTTTTTGTGGGGCTATTACAAATGGAGTTGTTTTCCTAATTTCAGCCACACTTTTCTCATTGTTGGCATAGAGAAAAGCCATTGATTTTGGGGGGTTAATTTTATACCCCGCTACTTTGCCAAAGTTTTGAATCAACTTGATTATTTGGGAGTGGAGTCTATGGGATTCTTTAAATACAGGATCATGTCATCTGCAAAGAGGGGGAGTTTTATCTCTTTTTTCTCTATTTGTATCACCTTAGTTTGCATCTTGTCTTATTGCTGTAGACAGGAATTCTAATACTAGATTGAAGAGAAGTGGTGATAGTGGACATCCTTGTCTTGTTCCTGAGTTAAGAGGAAATGGCTTTAGTTTTTCACCATTAAGTATAATGCTGGCTGTAGGTTTGTAATATATAGCCTTTATTATATTGAGGAATGTTCCATAATTCCTAATTTTTCCAGAACCTTCAACATAAAGGGGTGTTGTATCTTGTCAAATGCTTTTTCTGCATATATTGAGATAACCATGTGGTTCTTATCCTTGCTCCTGTTGATGTGATGAATTATATTAATTGATTTGGGAATATTGACCCAGCTTTGCATCCCTGAAATGAATCCTGTTTGATTGTGGTTTATGATTTTCTGGATACATTGTTGAAGACGATTGGCCAAAATTTTGTTGAGAAGTTTTGCATCAATGTTCCTCAAAGAAATGGGTCTATAGTTCTCTTTCTTTGATTATTCCCTGCCTGATTTTGGGATGAGAGTTATGATGGCTTTATAGAATGTGTACGGTAGTGAACTTTCTCGTTCAATTTCACTGAAGGTTTGGAGTAGTATTGCTGTGAGCTCTGCTTTTAATGGTCTTGTAGAATTCTGCTGTAAACCATCTGGACCTGGACTTTTCTTATATAGGAGGTCTCGTATTGCTGTTTCTATTTCAATGCTTGATATGAGCCTCTTAAGATGGTTTAACTCATCTTGCTTTAGTATTGGCATGTCAATATTTGCTAGGAAAAGGTCCATTTCTACCAAGTTCTCAAACTTATTAGCATAAAGTTTTGAGAAGTATTCCCTTATAATGTCCTGAATCTTGGTTGTTTCTGTGGTGATGTTTCCATTCTCATTTCTGAGTTTATTTATTTGGGTGTGTTCTCTTCTTTTTCTGGTAAGATTTGTGAAGGGCCTGTCAATTTTCTTAATTATTTCGAACAACGAACTCTTTGTTTTTTTTTTATTTTTTCCAATAGTTTTTTGGAATTCTAATTCATTTAATATTGATTTAATTTTAATTTTAATTAATTAAATAATTAAAATAATTATTTCTTTCCATCTATTATATTGGGGTATATCTTGCTGCTCTTTTTCAAGGAGGTTCAGATATCTCATTAAATTGTTGGTTTCAGATCTCTCCAATTTGTTGATGTAGGAGCTCAGAGGTATAAATTTGCCTCTGAGTACTGCCTTTGCTGTGTCCCAGGTGAGATGGTAATTTGTGTGCTCATTTTTGTTGAATAGCATGAACATTTGGATTTTCTTTCTAATATCTTCCATGATCCACTCATTATTCAACAGTGTGTTCTTCAGCCTCCATGTGTTACAGGACTTTCTTTGGTGGCTTTTGGTGTTGCGTTCTAATTTTTTTCCCTTGTAGTCATAGAGAATGCAAGGTATAACTTCAACGTTTCTGAATTTGGACAAGTTTGCATTGTGGCCTAAAATGTGGTCTATTTTAGAAAATGTTCCATGTGCTGCTCAGAAAAACTTGTATTTTGATGCTGCTGGGAGAAATATTCGATAGATGTCTGTTAAATATACTTGATCTATGCAGTTGTTTAGATCTGCCGTTTCTCTGTTGAGTTTTTCCGACTTGATCTATCTAGTGGGGAGAGTGGTGTGTTAAAATCCCCAACAATTATTGTCTTTGGATCTCTGTGGGATTTGAGGGAAAGTAGTGTTTCTTGGATAAATTTGGGTGCTCCATTGTTTTTCGAATAGATATTTAAAATTAATATGTAGCGACCTTCTTTACCTCTTGTTTATCTCTTCTCACAAATTTTAATTGGAAGTTTATTTTATCTGATATTAGGATTGCAACTCCTGCCTGTTTATGGGGGCCATTTGCTTGGTAGATTTTGTTCCAGCTTTTAACATTGAATATATTTTTGTGTTTACCAGCAAGATGTGACTCCTGAAGGCAACAGATAGAAGGATCTTGCTTTTTAGTCCTACTAGACAGTCTATGTCACTTAATTGGAGAATTAAGTCCGTTAATGTTGAGAGATAGGACTGAGAGGTATTTGGGAGTTCTAGCCATGTTATCTACCTTCTTGGGGTCTATGTAAACTGGGTTCTTCCTATCTTCTTGGATTCTCAGTTTGGGTGCATTTTCTTGGCCTTTATTGTGGTCTTGTTAGTTTTCTATATGTAGGACATCTTTAAGAATCTTTTGTAGGGCTGGTTTGGTGGAGATGTATTGTTTCAATTTTTCTTGGCTATGGAAGGTTTTTATTTGGTCTTCAGTTATGAAGGAGAATTTAGCTGGGTACAGTATTCTTGGTTGATAGTTGTTTGTCTTTAGGGCATGGCATACATCATTCCAGGCTCTTCGTGCTTTGATTGTCTCTGCTGAGAAATCTGAGGTGATTCTAATTGGTTTCCCTTTATAGGTGATTAATCTTTTCTCTCCTCTGGATTATTCATTATCTGTTCTGTCCCCTCATTACCATGAGTGGGAGTTGAGATACCCGGACTTGCCATTTTTCCTGTGTTTTTCAGGTTTGTTCTGCCCATTTGGGATGAATGAAACACCAGTTTTGTGCTAGAACTCTAACTTAATTAAGGCAAGCATCAACCAAAGTCTGTATTTGCACAGTCAATAGTCTGCAGATACAATCTCGTTCAATGGATACATCTATTCAACGTCAAACAACTATATATTAATGGGCTACAAACCGCAAATGCAAATTTGGCAAGCCAGAAATTATTAGGTTTAGGGAGAGATGTGGGTAAAAAATAGGAATAGAGAGATGTGGGAAGGCACAGGGAGAGTTAACTAAGTCCTAATCTCAAAACAGGAAATAGGTTGAATAGGATGAAAGTAGAGAGAGAAAAAAAAGAAGAAAGAGAAAGGGGAAATAAAGAGACCAGAAAAAATAGAAAAGTAAAAATTAAAATATTATGTAGATACGAAAACGAAATATTGAGAGAAGAATATGCATATAATGCGGAAGAGGAGGGATATAAAGGAGATGTGAAAAACTTAAAAATAAAAATAACTAAAATATTATATAGGTATAAAGAGGTAGTACTGCTATCAAGGAATTTAAGTCTAAGAGGTTTTGAACTGAGTAATAAATTTGTGGATTAAGTGTGTACACAATGGAGGAGAAGGTCTAATAATCGACTATGGGTATATCTGAGGATGTGTAGAAAAACAATTAAGTCACATAAAAAAGAATGAAAGAGAAGAAAAGGTGAAAAGGATAAGAAAGAAAGAAAAAAAGATCAGAAGTTCAATAGAGCAAAACAAAAAACAAAAAAAAAATTTAAAGAAGAAAAAAGAAAGAAAAACGCACACACAAATATACCCCTAAAATAAGAAGTATAAGAGGGAAAAAAAGTTACTAGGAAACATTTTTTTTCAAAAAAGGTAAAAATTAAAAATTAAAAAAAAGTTTTAGAAAATTTTTTTTATAAAATGTACAAAAAAAAGAAAAAATATTTTGATTTTTTTGGGAGTGGTGGGAAAAATCCTGTATCTCCCTTGTGTCTGTAACCAGCCTCTTGTTGGAGTCTCTGATCTGCTTGTTGTGTTTGATTTTCCTGTGGCTTGGTTGGTTTCTTAAGTAAGTTTGAACAGGCCAAAAAATGCTCTGCTTTACCCAGGATTTTGTGATCCTCCTCTCAGGTTACTTTAATGGGAGGGGGATCTGATTTGATTATCACAAAGAGGGAGATGACTTTTTCCTCGTTTGGAGATGCTGTGATGAGGCTAGGTTCTGGGTAGAGTTGAGGCTTTTCAGCAAACATTAGCTTTTCCTGAGGGCTAGCTTGTTAGAAACTCACGAGCCCAGGCTGGAGCCACTCTCTGGGTTTATGTTTACTGAATTTCAATTGATTGTCAAGGCTGCTTAAGGGAGGGGCAGCCTCTGGCTCTGATTACCCAGTGAAGAAAGCCATTCCTGGGGCTTGCGCCTGAGCTGGGTGACATTTCCCGGGGTGAAGCTGAGTCTGGCAGGTCAATTTAGGTTCTTGTGACCTGCTAAATGACTCTAGTTTTCTTCCAAGGCCTTAGTTGGAGCTAGCAGCTCCACTGAGCTTTGTCAGTATCCAAGATGGAGATGTCCGGTTGTGGGGGGTGGGGTGGCCTTCTCTCCTCTGCTCCCTGAGAAGGAGTGAGGACGTTAAGCTTCTACTTTCACCGAGTCTTGGTTCCTGGGTCGTCTCTGGTCTGTGAACCGCAGGATGAAGATGTCTGCTCCTTGTCAGTTCTTGCTGGTGTTGAGTAGAATCTGCTCACCAACCGCATGTGGCTCCTTTGTCCTGGACTCTCTGTGTTACAGGATGGCGACTATGGCCACCGCTGCTGCCGAAGCTGCTGGCAAATTCTCAGATCTGTCTCCTTGCCTGGATTTTCCCTCTCTGGCCTAACTCTGTGTACTGTGATGGCACACTTGGTGTGATTCTCTGGCTTAGGACTGTTCACTGGAACTCTAAAACTGCTTTCTATGCAAGAGCTTGTTTAGCCTTCAGCTTCTCCTCCACTATCTTCCCGGAAGCCCCTATGAGCTTGGTTTAAATTTTATTTCTTTGGGATAAAATGACAATGTTATCTAATTTCAAGTTTTATAAAGGTTATGCTATGTAAGGGCCTTTCTAAGGTGAAGATTTAATACACTGATGTCAAACTAACCTTTAATTCTATGAATTACATGTATTGTTACACTTGTATTTTTGTAATCAACTTTTTAACAACTGTTTTTCATTTCTTGCATTTGAAGAATGAAAAATATGGAATACTTCACAAATTTTCATACCATCCTTGTGCAAGTACTATTTTAATCTCTGTATTGTTGTAATTTGGGTAGACCTGCTGCTGAAGCATGTAGTAACCTCTAAATTTAAGTAGTTATTGATGCAATCTTTATACAGGCACATATTCATGGTTGCCTATTTGTAACAAGGAACCCTTATTGTTCCTAAAAATGCTATTGATCTTATTTCTCTAAATTTCTGTCTATAGTGGAAAAAAATTATATTGTTTGGTCGATTACTCACATTTGCAATTTTTTGTCAATAACTATTTTATCATTTTCATTTTAAATTTGATCATATTTTGAAGCCTTTACAGCTAAGTCCAAAGGTGATGGCTTTTCAAGTACTTATTTATCAACTGAGTTATCTTTGTGGAGCTAATGGATTCAAAGTAAGCCTTGGTTAAGATCCACTTCTAAACTTCTGCAGCTTAAAATTTCCTAAATGAGGTCTCTGTGGCACAAATGTCTTCCTGACCCTTACCCTTCTTCCATGTAGGAACAGACCAACCAGAATATCTTACACTGACAGCATAGATTGTCTTACTGGAACAAAACTAATCTTAGTTACAAGGGATCATAGAGAGATGAACACTTCAGACCGAACTGTTCAGAATAGAAGGTATTTTATCAAAATATAATTGTTTGGGCTGGGAAGTTGGCTCAGTGCATGCCTTGCATGTCTGAAGCCCTGGGTTTGATTCCTCAGCACCACATAAGGAAAAAGAAAAAAGCCGGAAGTGGTGCTGTGGCTCAAGTGGTAGAGCACTAGCCTTGAGCTGAAGAGCTGAGGGACAGGGCCCAGGCCCAGATTTCAGGCCCCATGACTGGACCCAAACAACAATATATATATATATATATATATATAATATTTATTTTACCTATTATTTCAAAAGTAGTTAAAGCCAAGAAGGTGAAAATGTTGTTCATATGCATGTTTACTTAATATCCTGGCCTGTCTACCATACAACCAGGCAGGAACTTACACTACTGACTTTCCATCACCAAATATTTTCATAGCTCCTGGAGAAGTCTATATATTTCTCCTCGATATTAGGCCTTAAATTGGTAATGTTTAAATCAAAGTGTTTCCTCTTGCCTCCAGGCTTTACATTTACAAATGGTAAAGCTTTAGGTCTAACTCTACCAAAAACTGAGGTAGAGATAATGGAATAATACTTTAAAACAGATTTGCCTTTGATACCCTAACCACAACAGAACAATGCATAACAATTTCTTATATTATATATACTTATATATTTTATATTTATATGTGCTGATCTTAAATTTCACACAGTAAATCTTACTAGAATTAATTTATAATTTGACAAATAAATTGAAATTTATTCCCATAAATAGATTGGAACATAAATAATTAGGTTTAGAATATATATTTGAATATAAAAAGTATCAATGCAATGTCTTTGGTATAAACTTGTGATACCTTCTAAGTGTTCTTGGTCTTCTGAATTCACATAGTAAAAAAAAAAACAGTATTGTTTTCCTCTAATCTAGAAGAGATTTTACACTGCTGCTGTGTTTATTGTATTAACTCGCTGGTCCCAAAGTGTTTTTCTCCATATTATGCCTAAAAGCTATTATTCTTCTACAGTACCCACGGGTCCGAGGATACCAGGTCCCAGGTTATCTGCATCATCAGATAACAATGGCAAGTCTTCTAACCTTGGCCCATCCAAAATGCTAACAGAAAGTAATTGAAGACCCATCTCAATTTTTCATTTCCTAGAATATTTCAGGGCCCCAATTCCTTGCAGTAATTAGCAGCAAGCAATTGTGAAATTTAAGGCAACTTCAAATGAAAGAGGAGATCACAAAATATGAGTGAAAGTACTGTAGTTCAAACATTCAATTTACAGATGACAAGCCCATATTAGTAAACAAAATCACAAATGTCACAAGATTATTTTTAATACCTCTCTGCTAATGATGAATGAAAGATTTCAGTCCAGCATAAGTAGGCCAAAAAATTTCCTGGAATGATAGATCCATAATTGTTCTACCAAGGCTAGGAAAACTTGACTTAGATGTCAAATATAATTAAAAAAAACTAATTGAGAAGACCCTAGTGCTTCAAAAACACTGGTACTTCAGTAAAACTTGGTTCTGTAGTATAAAAATGTTGTCATTCTCAAACCAATGATAACCTACATTTAATCTCCTTCAAGTATATTCCTTTTCAAATAAACTTTCTAGAATCATATTCACCAAAATAACACTTGACAAGTAGATGATAGTGACATTAAAAGTTTTTCAAGTGTAGGAATCAAGTTACAATAGAGTTGATTTATTTACCCAGCACTAATGCAAAATAAGTTCAATCATTAATTAAAGTGTAGAAATAGTATCTCCCACCATTTGCGATGTTCAGTAGGTGCCTTCCAGAAATGATTCAAACCCAAATATTAGCTAATAAAGTAAATTTCATCACATAAGAAGGTACATTTTAAAAAGTCACTAATAGTTGCCTTATCATGTGTTGCCTTATCATATATTTTCCCTATCTGTCTAACATAGTAATAAATATGACTTTAAGTCTTGAATATGGGTACTGATCAGAGATGTGACAAACCTAAAATCTATCTTCTATTTCTATCATATTCCTCTATAGTAGTAAATTTTAGTTTTCTTCTTTTTCCAAAACTTATAGGTAGTAGAAAATATCCTATGTAAAATAAAATAATCACACACCATTGCACAAAGCCATTTATAAAAACTGGTAGTTAGCTATAAATTCTAAGCGATTTTTAAACTTTCTTGTTGACTAAAGATTAATCTTCCAAAAAGATGAGAATAAAATCATGTTTAGATGCTTCACGTCTCCAGTCTTGCAAATTGTAATTACAGATGAATGAATTATGGAAGTATATGCTGACATCAGTTTAAGTATATGTAGGATTGAAACTCCATGAAATGTATATAAACCTTTCAAAGTATTAACAGACAGTTTAATAGAATGAATATCAGGAAGTTGAAACCAGAAAGGAATAATAGTAAAGACATAGAATGAATGAAAAATGGAACAAGGGGCAAGTACAGCTAGAATACTCAATGTACACATGTAATAAAGGAAGTGATAAATCTGAAATAAATCATGGAGAAAGGGTTGGTTGACAATGATAGGAGTGACTCTGATCCAAGAGCATTGGACAATTAGATGGACATATTTAATTGTAACACACTTGCACAACCTTTTGAAATTCAGTTAAAAACACAACTACAAACAAAAACACACAAAAATTACAAACAAACAGCAATCTCTAGAAAGTATGTATATGACCTCACAAAATTTTAAACAGTTAATGGAGGGCAGTCTTGGGAAAAGTAAACAAAGCTGTTCAAAGAGGGCAGTTTAGGGTAGGGGAGAATTTTGAAGAGATTTAAATAGATTGTCTAAGGTTATAAATCACCTACATCTACTGCTAATATTTTCTTCTGTGTGTGTGTGTGTTTTTTTTTTTTTTTGGGTCCGGTCGTGGGGCCTGAACTCTGGGCCTGGGCATTGTCCCTTAGCTCTTCTGGTCAAGGCTAGCGCTTTACCACTTGAGCCACAGCTCCACTTCCGGCTTTTTTTTTTTTTGCTTATGTGATGCTCAGGAATTGAACCCAGGGCCTCAGGCATGCAAGGCAAGCGTTCTACCACTGAGCCACTTTCCCAGCCCCCATTCTGTGAGTATTCTTTGTCTGAACTGGTTACTCCAGTCCTGAGCTGTGACTTCATAGCTTATGAAGATAGAATGGAAGAATCAAGATCAAGAAACCATTACACCACCGGAGAGAAAACAGTCCTCTATGGTTTCTCTCATCTCTCTTCATTACTCTTTTCTCTTACTTTTAATAAAGTCAAGTGATTTTGAATTATATTTCCTTCTTTTTCAGAGAATTACTGTTTGGTTATTAAATGTCAATTCACAAATTTTGATGTCTTTTTTAAAAAGAATTTTGAATTTAAATTCCACTACAACTTGTTTTACACAGTGAGAGTATATTTCCTGGGTAAGGACAATTCTCAAGGGAACCTACAGGATTTATAGCAAGGTTTGTGAGGTTTGTTTGTTTAGTGTGAAAATGAGCCATATTCACCCACATTGCTCCCTCTCAGCTAAGTCTCCATGGATTTCTTTGCATGAAAGCCTATTTTCCCAGACAATGTTAAATTTTCTTAATAGGCTAAGTTGTTAAAAAGTTTGAACAATTAAAATTTACCTGTCATAAATTTTTAAATCTTTTGAAATTCCTTTATCAAAATCGTGAATTCACCAATCTTAATCCCACCTTTACCATCAAAAACAGTTGACATGTTGTTTTCATGATATAGTGTCCATGAAACTACTATTTTCCAGGGGCTTTGTTATGCATATATTTGACCATATAAGCTGATGCTGAGCAAAATGAACTCCAAGATATGGAAACAGATATTTATTTGCGGTTGCTTTTTTTGATGTACTATGTGATCGCTATTTTCTTTGAGATGTTCCCCTATGGTTTATCCCCTGCTGTGTTTGATTTTGGTACCCTGTGTATTGTGTATACATTTACCTTAATTAGGGAAGGGAACAGGAACAAAAAAAAATGGCGAGACAAAGGACAAACAGCAAACCAATGTAATAGCATTTCTCACAAGACAATAAGTTGGAAATGTACATTACAACTTGGGAGGGGTATTAGGGTGAAGGAAAAACTGAGAAAAATGAGAGAAGGGATAACAAGTTTGAAAAGTTATGTATTCACTACCTTACAATGACTGTAACCACAGTGCACATCACTTTCACATTAAAATTAAATTTAAAAAATAAGCTGATGAAATAAAATTTCACTGTTTTGGTAGAGTAAATATTATTCTTTATGTAGTAACTTAAAAATCAGTATTATTTGGCATCTAATTTGAATTAATTACCTCTTCTTTATCAGAGGGTCATCAACTTGAATGATACCAACTAGACAATTTTTTCACAATATACTTGCCAATATTTTGAAAATAGAATAAATTAATACTTTGTTATACTAAAACAGAAAACAATTTAATTCTATGGAAACCCATAACTTTTAAAAGTAAATAAGTTGTTAATAGGAAAGAATGTATGTGTTCAAAATTCCTATGACTAATAACTACTCATTTTCAAATTCTGAACATTCCATACCTGAGAGATTCAAAATATACCTGTTTGCATGTTATGTAATTCTGCAGTAGATGTATTTTCCAATGGGGTGTTACAGACTGAGAAGTGAACAGAAAAAGAGCCACATTCTGATGTGGGATAAAACTATGAAGCATGTGATAATTCTTCAAGAGTAAGCAGTTGTTTATCAGATTAAGCTATTATTTCTATGACCATCAATCACAGGATTCATGCCATAAACTCATCCTAGCCCACCAGTTTCCAACTTGTAGGGTGCACCTCAAAATTCCCTTAATTCATATCAAGAATAGCTTATGTCCATTGTGAAAATACACTGCACCTCTGCTAATGTGATGCCCTCCATATTCTGGAAAGAACACCACTATAAACAGGGTTGCATCATTTTTGCTCCACTGGTATTCTTGAAAATATTATTTATATTTATACTTTTTAACTATCATAGATAATCAGGAGGTGAAGATTGGAAGATTACAGTTCAAAGATTGTGAAGACTAAGGGTCTATGTTGAAGGGGCAGAATGATGCAGGCTCTGGCCTCAGGATTATCTGAGGACTGTGTTTGAGTATTAGGAAAGCTCTTGGCATGCCAGGCTAGAGAGGGAAAATGTTCTCTCTCCCTATCTGAAAACAAATGTCACAGATTCCTGGGAGCTGAGGAAGTATCTCTTCTGCTTGCTGAAGCATAGTTGAACACTAAAACAACAAATCAAAAAATTTAAAAGGAGGAAAAGTTTGGATGAAGGTATGAATATTTTGTGGTTTTCCATGCAAAATCCTAAAATAATTTTACATCAAGCTCTTTTTGTTCTTAATATTTTAAGCTTACCACAAGGAGATATTTTAACTAGCGCTGAGTGCCATTTTGAACAAATATCAGAAAAACTTTATTTAAATGCTCCCGTATGGATTAAGATTGCATTGGATGCAGAATAGCAACTAGGAACATTATTACATAAGGGGCAAGGATAGGGTTTTCTGTCTACACAGGATGGAAACAGTATTAGCTTCCTGCCTGATGGATACAGTCGCGGCCCAGTGAGGACAGCCCCATATCCTGCAAGGAATCGGCCACCAGTTGAGGAAAAAGAAATCCCCACTGCCCACCTGGGGGCAGGTTAAAAAGTTGACTGGAGAAGGCAAAAGATGTTACAATGCAATGGTAAACCTGTCACGACTGAGAACTTGTTCTTGGCCATGTGTGCCCTGCTTACTGTAAACTCTGTCCATGCTAATGCTAATTTAACTTATTGGGCCTTTGTTCCTAACCCTCCTTTATTGGAACCTGTTGTTTGGGGAGACATGGATATAGCCGTCAATAATGTTCCTGCTGTTTTGTCTCCTCCTTGGAATAATTTGACATTTTACAATAAGGATGATGGTAGCTTTTTAAATTTTACTTACTATACTCATCCCTTGCCTGTTTGTCTGGGGCCTCCTCCATGTTTAGTTATGAATTGGCAACATTGGGTTTTACCTGGGAAACGCACTTCCAATTCTAGAACACAGCTGCAGCGATTAACTACTTGGTCCATTAATAGTAGTTGGGAAAGTGTCACCTTTGATGGCAAGTTATCCTTACCTATGTGTCCCGATTTTACTTATATTGATTTAAAATATCAGCCTTTTGTGTGGCAAGAGTGTAGAGGAAAATTTGGAAAAGTGTTCAATAATTTTATTAATTGGGGACCTTTTGGACAGTTTATTAATACATGTTCAGAATGGAATATTACCAGATGTGATTTATCAAATGTTACTAGGATGCTGGAAACCATTAATGAATCACTTACTGGAGATCAACTGATGGCCTGGGGAGATGGAGGCATTGCAGATGCTCGATGGGCTTTCATGACTGCACCCACTGCTGTTCAGACTCATCTTTGGAAGGTCAGAGCGGTGCTGAAACCCGTGATGCTATCAAATGGATCATTTTCAGGGAAGTCGAACTCTACGTCCACTTATAATTTTACTTTGTACAAATCTTATGATGTAACTGCTTGTGTACCTCTGCCTTATGTATTTTTAGTGGGAAATTTTGCATTTTCTCCTACTATTTCTTGTTTTAATTGTCTCCTTATTCTTGCATTAATTCCTCTCTTAATTTTAATGACAGTGATAGTACTATGATATTACAACAAAGAACTCATATTTGGCTACCTGATGAATTAGGAAGAAAATGGTCCCAAAATACTTTGGATAGTGTTATTGAATTTTTTTTACCAAATTACTAAAACGTACAAAGCGTATGATTGGAGCCATTGTATCTGTGATCTTAAACTTAATTTCTATTACCACTGTTGCTGTGGTGTCTGGAATTGCCCTATACACTGCCTTACAAACTAAGCACTTTGTGGAAGAATGGCACCGGGATTCATATGAATTGTGGGTCTCACAGGTAGAAATTTATGCTCTATTATAAACACAGATTAATATTCTTAAACAGACAGTGGGATGGTTAGGAAAAATGTTATTGGTTGTGGAAAAACAGTTATTGTTAAAATGTGATTGGAATTTTATTACCTTTTGCATTACTAATGTAAAATGTAATAAATCTATACATGATTAGAATTTAATACAGCAGTATTTATCTGGAAATTCTACAGCTCCTCAATTGATTGCTCAGTTACAATTTAATGTACATGATATTTTTGGTAAACAATTTACAAATGATGGTGCTTCTAATATTGATGATGCATTTATTAAACAATTGGAAGGGTTGGATCCGAAAGAAATACAGTGAGTTTGATGATGAACTGCCTATTTTTTCTTATCCTGTAATTCGACCACCCCTTATAAATGGTATAGCTCAACCAGCCAGATATGAAGGTGTTGTTGTTGATGATATTGGTAAACTTAAGAAGGCAGTTGTATGGTCCTCAGTATCATTATGTTAAGGAATTGCTTAATGGGCTTGCCCGATATTACAATAATTTTGCTCCCATGGATTGGAAGATGCTTTGTAGTGCCTTGCTTAAGACACCTAAATACCTACAATGGCAAATGTGGTTTACTGAGTTATGTACAAAAAGGGCTAGACAAAATGCACAGAGCAGTAATCCACACTTGCAGATCATAACGTTTCCCATGTTAAGTGGAACAGAACAATAAGCGGATGCTCATATAAAAGTAAACTCTCCTGAAGAGATCCATGAGCAGTTAAGAGACATAGGAATTGAGGCATGGGAAAGGATTCCACCGGTAGGAGAGCATTATGGCTCTTGGACTAAAGTAATCCAAAAACCTAGTAAACCCTATGTTGAAATTTTATCATGATTGAAAGTGACCTTGGAACGTACTGTTGTGGGAGAGGCTCCACGGCAACAACTGCTGCACATGTTGGCTCATGAGAATGCTAATGAGGACTGTAGACGAGCCCTATTGCCTATTAAAGAATCTGGGGATGTGAATACATATTTAAGGGCCTGCAAAGACTTTACATCTGAATCCAGGCATATGCAGGTGTTTGCTGAAACTATGGCCACTACATGATTGTTATTATTTTGTTTGCACTTGTACTGTTATATTTCATGTTTATGAAACCAGTGCAACTGTCTATGATAACCCTGTGGAAAGCTTTACTTTTAAAACAAAAGAAAAAAGAAGGAAATTGTGAAGACTCAGGGTCTATGTTAAAGGGGCAAAATGATGTAGGCTCTGGCCTCAGGATTATCTGAGGACTATGTTTGAGTATTAGGAAAGCTCTTGGCATGCCGGGCTGGAGAGGGAAAATGTTCTTTCTCCCTGTCTCAAAACACATGTCACAGACTCCTGGGAGCTGAGGAAGTAGCTCTTCTGCTTGCTTAAACATAGATGAGCAGCTGGTCAAGCATTTTCCTGATATTGAAGAAGTGGTTTGAGCTTGCTCTAAAATAGTTTAGATAATAATATACTAAGACATTGCCTCATAGTTCAAGTAAAAATGTATCTGTTGAAATTTTTGTGTGAATGTCTTCTGACCAAATCTTGGCAAAGATCATGCTTGCTTGTCCTTAAATACCACTTAAATAAAGCACAGCATGCAGTGGCAATTGCTGTTTGCACTCTGCATCCCCTATATACTGGTGATTTCGTTACCATTATCCAGGGACCTCAATGCAGTAGATGTTGACAAAAGCCCACCCAGGCAGGAAGGATCCCTAGATTCTTATCTCCAATAAACTTCTCAGCAAAAGACAGACACAAGTGAGCTGAGGTTGAAGTGGTAGGGCACGAGCATTGAGCATAAACAGGCTCAGAGACAGTGTCCAGTCCCAGAGTTCAAGCCATAGGACAAACCAATAAAACAAAAACAAAAATAAAAACAAATCCCAAACCTAGTATTTTTCTCACTGTATACAGAGGCACGCAATTAAGGAATTTGCTTCCTGTGTTACATACAGGTAGAAGAAAGATGTCACACAATTATTCTCTTCATACCATGTTATACCAAAGCTTCAAAAAATTGCCCTTTTTCTAAATTTATAAATTAATATCATCCATTTTTTGGCAACTCTGTCTATATTATTCACATTATCATTTTATACATGAAGTGTTGGAATTATCTATTAACTGAGTTCTAATTATAACTCTCATGAAAGAATATTCTAGGCAAATAGAATGCAAGAAACATTTGTAAATTTGTCAATTTAACACTCTACTTAAAAAGAATTTTGTAAGTATCCTATAGAATATGAAATTACAATCAAAACCAAAATATTCATTTTAAATCTAAACTCTAATTTAGCAATTTCTACATAGTCCTTCATTAGATTAACTTTGCTATTTCTCCAGGCTTAAGTTTTTGTAATCCTTCAACCTTTCCTTGGAATCTAACAGAGTGATGATTACTTACTTTTTCAAATTTTGGATGGGAATCACGAACCATTTTGCATCTAAGAATGTTCTGTAATGAAGAGAGCATTTAAAACACAACTGAGGATTATATATGAGTTGCATTTCAATAGGAAACTTGACTTCTCAAAACATAATGACAAAATTAACCAAAATGTCCAACTTTGTATTCCTTTCTTGTTTGGTTTATTTTATTAAGACAAAATTATACTACCTGGTCCAGCGAAGGTATCACTGTGTAATTCCACTATCTAATCTCCTATCTTAGTCTGAGTGCTAGAATTCTAGGCTTATATTACATTGCCCTGCCATAGTTTCTTGTTTATTTAATCTAGATACAGACTAGCAATTCTAAACTTCTCAGTAATATTATCCACTGTAGTGCTCAGAGTGTTCATTTATTCTTTTCAAAGATGTTCTAACATTTGACACAGGATATGAACATTATCAGATGCACCTGCAGGAGTCTCTGATTCATTCCTCCATGGATCCAATCCCTTTAATAATGATTACTTGACTCTCTTATTATCTCTGGTCCCTATCTATGTAATAGTCAAACTTTTTTGAAGAAAGTTCACTTGAGGACTTTCTAAAATTAACAATTATCACTTGATTGTAGTCTTACTCTGAGCATATTTTCTATTGTTTTCTAACTTTTCCACATATTCTGAGAGTTGCTTCATATGTGTATTTTTGCACATATAAGTGCCTCTGTATATATTTGTATGATTGCATGTATGTATGCAAAAGCCTCAAAATCTTATTCAGCAATCTTGCGAATGACTGGTATTCCAATACTTGAGCCATTTTTCCAATCCAGCTTTTGGCTGGTTAATTATATATAGTTTCTCAAAGACTGTTCTGCCCAGGCTGGATGCAAATTGAACTTCCCAGACTCCTTTACATTCTTAGGTTTTATTTCTCCAGTAGTATCAATTTTTAAATTACAAACATTTTGTGAGTGTAAAGGCTAAGCTGTAGCCTAGATTTTTAACTCAAGAATTCATATAAAGATAGATGAACATGCACATTACATATGTTGAGTGTACACTGTTAGAAATGTGATCCTAAAGCAACTCCATTTGTAATAGCCCCACAAAAAATAAAATACTTAGGAATTAAATTAACCAAAGAAGTGAAGGACCTCTACGATGAAAACTTTAACATCTTGAAAAAGGAAATCAAAACAGAACTTAGAAAATGGCAAAACTTCCCATGCTCCTGGATTGGAAAGATTAACATCTTGAAAATGGCAATACTTCCCAAGGCTATCTACAAATTCAACACGATACCTATCAAAATTCCAACCTCATTCTTCAAGGAAATAGAAGAGGCAATCCAAAAATTCATATGGATCAATAAAAGACCCCAAATAGCAAAAAGGCTCCTCAACGGAAAGAACACTGCTGGAGGAATATCAATACCAAATTTCAAACTCTACTATAAAACCATAGTAATCAAAACAGCTTGGTACTGGCATAAGAACAGACCTCAGGACCAATGGAATAGAATTGAAAACCCAGAAATGAAATTACAGACCTATAGCCATCTAATCATCGATAAGGGAACTAAAAAAATAGAATGGAAGAAAGACAGCCTCTCCAGTAAATGGTGCTGGCAAAATTGGTTAACTACTTGTAGAAAAATAAAGCTAGATCCTTATAGATCAACCTGCACCAGTGGCAACTCCAAATGGATCAAAGACCTCGGAGTCAAAGCTGACACTGAAAACATTACAGGATGGAATAGGAGAAGCCCTAGGTCTCCTTGGCGCAGGGCGAAATTTTCTTAATAGAGACCCGGAAACACAACAAATCAAAGAAAGGTTGGACAAATGGGATTGCATGAAGTTTCAGAGCTTCTGCATGGCAAAGGACATAGCTAGTAAGATCAATAGAAAGCCCACGGATTGGGAGAAGGTCTTCACTAGCCATACAATGGACAAGGATCTCGTATCTATAATATACTTGGAACTCAAAAAAATTAAATCCCTCAACAACAAATCCTCAAAGAAACAACTGCCCAATAAATAAGTGGGCGAAAGACTTCAAGAGAAACTTCTCTGAAGAAGAAAGAAGGATGGCCAATAGACACATGAAGAAATGCTCAACCTCTCTAGCCATTAAAGAAATGCAAATCAAAACAACATTGAGATACCACCTCACTCCAGTTAGAATGACAAAAATCAAGAACTATAGCAACAACAGATGCTGGAGGGGATGTGGACAGAAGGGAACCTTACTTCATTGTTGGTGGGAGTGTAAACTTGTTCAACCACTTTACAAAGCAGTATGGAAGTTCCTCAAAAGACTTCACATACAGATCCCCTATGACCCAGCAATCCCACTTTTGGGCATTTACCCAAATGTTTACAAGTAAGACCATACTAAAGCTACCAGCACAACTATGTTTATTGCAGCATTATTTACCATAGCTAAGATATGGAACCAACCCAGATGCCCCTCAGTAGATGAATGGATCAAGAAAATGTGGTATATATGCACAATGGAATTCTATGCCTCCATCAAAATGAATGACATTTCCCCCTTTGTTAGGAAATGGAAAGGCTTGGAAAAAAATATATTACGTGAAGTAAGCTAAGCCCAAAGAAACATAGGTCCCATGGTTTCCCTTATTTGCAATATCTAGTATGTGTATGAGTCAAGCAGAAAAGGTCAGATAATGTGATGTTAGGAAAATGAACCCTTAAATATGTATTTTAACGTTTTTTTCTTTCATGCGTTTGTTTCTAACGCATTTATAAGATTATTTCTTTGTTGCTTTGTATGTCCCTCCCCCACAATATAACCCCTGTTTTCATTCTATTTCATGCCGGTATAATTTGTGGAGGAGATGGGAAAAACTGGTCGTTTAAGGATAAAGGTGGACCTGTTGCAACAATGAGAAGTACAAGTTTTCATGTCGAAAACGAACTTTACAACATTGGTGCGGGGGGGGGGGCGAGGATTGGGTTGGGGGGATGAGGGGGGGCAGGCTGGGAAGGGATGTGAAGGGTAAGCAAAGGAGGATGCTGCAATGCTTGATAAGACATGTATGCATTATCTTGCCCATGTAATTGTAACCCCTCTGTACAGTATGTTCACAAAAAATAAAAATTAAAATAAAAAAAAGAAATGTGATCCTAAGCTGGGTGGTGGTGAGATCTTCGGATAGGGTTCAAATCCAGCCCGGGTAGGAAAGTCCCTGAGACTCTTTTTCCAATTAACTACAAGAAAACTGAAAGTGACACTGTGGCTCAAGTATAGAGCATTAGCCTTGAGCTGAATAGCAGAGGGACAGCTCCCAGGCCCAGTGTTCAAGTGCCAAGACCACCACCAACAAAAAATATATAAGTAAAGGAAAGAAAATAAATGTGATCTTATCCACCAGTTCATTGCTAGTACAATCCCTGCTCTCTCAGGATGGACTTTTTTCCAATTAAGTCCATGCTCTTTTATCTGATTTGCATTGGAAACAGTATTATGCTTCCATTCTACTGTCTACAAAGTTGCAAGCATGATTTAGAAAGGGAGTGGCCTCATACTTCATGTTCCACGTAGGAGTAAAGCTAAATGACATCAACAGTATAGATGTCTCTTTTCAAAGAAGAAGTATTAGATGTTTATTGTAAAGCTAATATTTGACATTTTTTTTCTTTTTTTTATTGTGAGAATACCATACAGAGGAGTTACAACTACACGGGCATTATAACGAGCACATTTCTTATCAAGCATTGTTGCCTCTTCTTTGTTTCTCCTTCCCATCCCTTCCCATACTCCCCCTCTTCCCCTACCCCATCCTCCCCACACCAAAGTTGTAAAGTTCGTTTTTTGACATAACGACTTGTACATCTCATTGTTGCAATGGGTCCACCTGGATCCCTAAACAATTTGTTTTTAGATATGTCCAGTAAAGAATCCATAACATAACTCAGCAAAAGTAGGTGCACTGAATAATTTTGGAATTGATTTTTTGCTTGGGAAGATTATTGATCTTGTCGTTCCTTTGGGGGAAACTTAAAGTCATATTTCACTTTTTTGTTGGTTGTGCACCTTGAATTCTGATCCTGGGCAGTGTCCCTCAGCTCTTCAGTTCAAGTTGAGCGCACTTCCACTTTAGCTACAGCAACACTTCTGGGTTTCTGGTGGTTAATTGAAGATTAGGGTCTCATGGACTTTCCTGACAAGGCTGGCTTTGAACCACAATCCTCTAGTCTCAACTTCCTGAGTAGCTAGGATTACAGGTGTAAACCACCAACACCCAGCTCATATTTGCATATATGTACACTGAATGACACTGTGTAGACAAAGAATGGAATTTTTAACCAAATGATAACATAGCAGCTTTTCAGAAAAATTGAAGTAGCAGTAAATATGTCCTCCTTTTCCATTTTGTTACATTAATGACTTATGAGCTATGGGACCCTTACATTAGCATCCTGTGACATCTGTATAGGTGTATTTAGTATCAGGAAATATTCATAGAGAAATATAGAAAGAATGAGATTTTTAGAAAACAAATGAGATAAGGTATGAAAGAACATCATAGAAGGAGATACATTTATCACCCAGAGATTAAGAACTAGACTAAGAGATTTAGAATGCTAAAGGCAATGAGGAAAAGCCTACTTGACAACTAGTTCTTCAATAAACAAAAATGATTCTCTAGACCAGTTTCTGGTAAACTTAGTTACTATCATTTTTTCCTTCCATCTGGAGTTATTCCTCATTTTCTGTCACAACTATTAATTAGCCTCTGCCTTTTTGGTGCCAAAACTGACCAAAAAGAGTTCAAAATCACACAGACTATTTTCACTTTGTGATTAGCAGTGATGACACAAAATCCTGTAATCGTTGAATTTCCAGAATAAATCTTCACCTAACATCTAAGCACATTCCTGGCATTAATTGCTGTGACTTAATCAACAAAACTTTTCAACACAATATCCTAACATAAGTAAAGTACATGAATTAAGGGCCATTGTCAGGAGTCAGTACAGAAGGAGCAATTATATATTTCAAGTATGGGTTCTTTATTTTCCATTTACTATTGTTTTGCCAGTCCAGGGGCTTAAACTCAGGGGTAGGGGATTATTCCTGAGCTTTTTTTTTTTTTTTTTTTTTTGCTCGAGGCTGGCACTCTACCACTTGAGGCACAGCATTTTTTTCCAGTGTTTTTCTTTTTTATGTGTTACTGAGGAATTGAACCCAGGGTTTCATGCATGCTAGGCAATCACCATACCATGAAGCCACATTCCCAGAGCCCTAAATGACTTTCTAAGAAGGTATTACATTTTCATTCAGTAACTATGTATCATAAGTTTGTCCAGGTGCTAGAAAATGATGTAGAAAGCAATACAATACAATAAGCCCAGTAAGGCTGGATGGACAATGAATTACACAGTCTAGCCAGGGCACAGTGGGTCTTACCTCTGGGAGCTGTTTCAACAGGCTAAGCGAGACAGCTCCTGACCCATAGCCCACCTCCAGAATGAGAGGGTCACCTTGGATTCCAGCCACATGGGGATGTTGACCCCCTCCTCCAGCACCCATTCAACCAGCTTTTGTGAAAGAGAGAGAGAAAAGTCAGAATTACAATTAAGTCGGGTGCCGGTGGCTCAGAACTCTAATCCTAAGTACACAGGAGGCTGAGATATGAGGATCATGGTTCATAGTCATCCCCAGCAGGAACGACTCTGAGACTCTTATTTCCAAAGAACTACCAGAAAACCAGAAGTGGTGCTGTGGGCTCAAGTGGTAGAGCACTAGTCTTTTGCTTAAGAGCTCAGGAACAGTGCCCATGCCTAGGGTTCAAGCCCCACAACTGACAAGAAGTGGACTTCCTACCACAAGAAGTGGATTGAATAGCACCCATTGTCCTTGGGAGCATGGTAGTGAAGTCAGGCCGAGCTTCCTGTGAAGCTGAAGTCATAAGGAGATCACCTGAATTCTCTGTGCCTCGGTTTTCCCAGATGCAAAACTCAACACAGTGAAGGATCCCCTTCCTCATGGGGATAGGGTAATGATGAAAGAGAGCCATGTTTTGTTTCAAAATCCCCACCTGTTGCATGATTAATAACTGACCCCACCTGAGCCCGTTGCGGGTATCTTCCTGTTATTTGCTCACAGAACTGCAGAGAACCTTCTCTAAAGGCCACTCCCTCCATGCCAAGCCATGCTCCAGAGATTTCCTCTGTATAAATCCCTTGTTTCCTCAAAACTGTCCTGTGAGGAGAATGAGGTCTGATGGTTGTGGCCCTACCCAGAGCTTCACCTGTGGTCAAGAATCGGCTGCTGTGGACTAAAAGTTTGGGATAATCCATCTAAATCGATGACTGAACATGGCACCACATGTCAACCATCCCAACTACAGAGGACCAGGTCTGGTGGAACATACCTGTCCCAGATAGGAGGACCTCAATCCAGTCCAACCAGAGCATATATTAAGTCTCTGTTTCAGAAATGCCCAAGACAGAAAGGTGGCTCCTCAGAGCCAGGGTGAGGAAACAAGCAGGGGGTCATGGTGCCCCCGAGAGGGGTGTCTGACCCCAGGTAGTGGTGATTTGGGGGCAGCCAATCACCTGTGCTGCTGGGAAAAGCTGCTGGAGGCTGTTCCAGGTGGAGCAAGAATCAACGGCAGCGGCATTGAAAACAGATGGGCCAAGAGCAGAGAACAAGGGCCAGGGACCAGGTCAGGCCTTTAGGCGGGCTGGCAAAGCACCATTACCTGAGGTTTGAAATCCTGCACCTTGGGAAGGGAGGAGGGAGCCGTGGTGTGGGTAGGCATCTCAATTTCCTACTATAATCCAAAGTGGCTTGAGTCTCTTCCTCACCATTCAGCCACCTCTTCCTTCCTCAACTGCTGGTAGTGTTGTAAACTAACCTAACCTAGGGAATCCAAGTGCTACTGGGCAGCATGGAATGTGGGCGTGGCCACCATTCTTGTATCCCATTGGTCAGAAAGAACCATGAAATAATGGGGGTGTGGCTGGAATTCTGTGATGCAAGCAGCATGGGTGGAGTCTAGAAGACAGCAGCTCCCCCAGCCCTTTTCCCAGGGACCAATTCAGTTGGAGACAAGAGGGTGACCTGCTTTAGCTGGATGGCTGCAAAGATTGTTGTGTATGTCTGTTTTTTTACCAGACCCGGACCTTGACCTCAGGATCTGGGAACAGTCTGTGAGCTGCTTTTGCTCAAGGCTCGCTTTCCACACTGGATCCCAGGGCTTCTGGCTTTGTTGGAACTGAAGTTGGACAGAGGTCTCAAGGACTTTCCTGCCTAAGATGACTTTGACCATGATCCTCCCATCAGAGCCTTGTAAGTATCAAGGAGGACTGCTGAGAGCCACTGGTGCCTGCCTAATCATTGGTCTTGCTAATATTCTTGGACAGACCGGTGAGTACCCTATCCCCAGGTTGAAGTGGTGGGAGCTGGAGCCCACAGTTGGAATCCTGGTCCTGCCACCTCCAAATTACAGGAGATACTAAGGAACTCATTCTTATCCATATGAATGCCAACGGAATGTGATGTATGTTATGATTGAATGGGCAGTTCTTGAATGATTCTAGGATAAAATTATACACAATTATAAGACACTGATCGATTTTAGTTAATTCTTTATTAAACAATTAAACAATCACATTCACAAAATTTAGGCATAATAAAATACATAAGAATTGGTCCTCACATACTGCAAATGTGCCATTTTTCTGCCAGGACTGGGATTGAAACTCATGGTCTTGGTAACTCTGTTGCACTGTGTAGGAATGGGAAGCTGGCCTCCTTGAAGTCAAGAAATTCAGGTCTGTTCCTTATGCCTAAAATAGATCCCCACCACTAGAAAACATCCTATTCATGTACAATTTACATATATGATTTATATTTATATACATAGGTTGACTCCATATTGCATTCAGTATACTTATTTTATTTTTTTTTGTTTTATTCATGTGTTGACTATTTATTTTATTGACTATTATGGAATATAAAACATTGATTACACAGGATATAGGTCTGCATATGTATTCCACTTCATTCCTGACACCCATGACTTTCACAGAAAAAGGAAAACATGTTTCACCATCATCTTCTTATTCCACGATTCATTGTTGGTAGTGCTGACAGCTGAACTCAAGGCCTACAAGCCTACAAGGCCCAATTCATGAATGGGAGAGTGTTAGCATGCCATCCTGGGGCAAATTGAGCTGACACAGTGTTCCCAGGACCTCAGATCAAGCAGCAGGGGTTACCAAAATAAGAAAAGATTGACATACAGATGGCAGTATGGTAATAAATATATATCTTTATAGAGTGTCAAAGATGTCTATACATTATTCAGTTATATAGACTACATTCTTACCAATTCTTCGGTATTAATTATGCCTCAATGTAATTAATGTAATGTAATTAATTAATTGTTTTCATCCTTAAACTATTAATGAAATCAGTGTGCTGAAATTATTGTGTTCCTTTAAGTAATAATATTCTTTCAATGCTTCATAAATATTGAATCAAATCAATCAGCCTCCTGAAATGATGCTGTCTAATTTTATAGAGCATCATCCATGATCAATTCATTCAACCGTGACATTGACAACATTCCATTGTTAATCCTGATAGTCTGGCAGCCTTCAGCAATGCAAGGTGAAGTACCCTTTGCAACAGTGTCATTCAGACCCATGAAGGTCACCATGAAAAGGAAGAAAATATAAAAAGACCGTATTTTTTCTGTGCATTGCTTTCCCTGCAAGGCCTGGGGGGTCTAGGATCCCAGGAGGAGCTGTAGATCTAGTGGCTGTACCCCAGCCTACGGTGATCAAAGCTGAGGCAGAGTTGCCACGACCTGAGTTCAAGCGCCGTATTGAGAAAAGTAAAATAAAAAAATTTAGCTCCCTGGCTTGCAATTCACGCTGTTTATTCTTCCAGGCTTTGGATTTGAACTCAGGATCTGGGTAAATCTGCAGCAATGGGGATGAAGATAAGAAAGTCAGGCCTGTTCACTAGTCCTGAATTCAAGCCCCATCCCTGGAAACATACTATTTATATACATTGTAAAGATAGGATTTATACTTACCTATAGATATTCAGTCCATACATGTTTGGTGTGGTTGTTCTTTTATTTTTTGTTTTATTCATTTATTTACCATTGATTGTACTATGATGAAACCCCTTCCATGTATTACATTGATGACATCCTTTCACAGAGCATCTAGATTTATAGAAATGTTCTCCATCTTGCCAGGATTCTCAGGATCACCAAGGATATTCAGAGAAAAGGAAAACAAATTTCACACTTGGCTTCTTACTCTACGATTCACTTGTTGGTAGTGCTGGGATCTTAACTCAGGGCCTAGTAGGACCAATTGGCCAATAAGTCAAGGTGAACACACTAACCTGTGAGCAACTAACGAGCTAGGCCATTCCCAAGATCTGACATTGATCGCCAGGGTGGTCCACTATAGTCGTGAATTCATAATTTAAACATACGATCTATATTGACATACATGTGTGTACAGCATCTTGTGTTCGGTGAACTTCTTCTTATTTTGTCTCTACCTCATGGGGGTATTGTGTATTTTACTAAGTAAGGTGACAGGTTTAACTGTGCTGACATGGATGACAACATGTTCCCATGGTTATAGGGCTGCCTATGAATTCCCCTTCCTAGTTGAGACTCAGGACTTACACAGGAGAGGAAAACGTTTACAACAACTGGCTTCTGACATCAGGATGAATCTTTTCTGAGTGCTGGGATTTGAACTCAGGTTTGGATAGCTCTGTTGCACTGAAGGGGTAGGGGAAGCTCACCATCCTTGAAGACTAGAATGTCAGGCCTGGTCCAGGGCCTGATTTGAAGCCCCAGCACTGAACAAAATAGCAAGCCCACACTTTTTAGACATAGGATCTCCCTCTACCTACAGGTGTGGTATGCATCTTGCATTCAGTGTAGTTATACTTTTTATTCATTTTTTATTTATCTTATTCATGGATGTATTGTGCATTTTATTGAATATGTTGACAGATATAACTGTGCATACATGGATGACAACCTATTCCCATGGCTATTGAGTTGCTTATATAGCATTTTCCATCCTCAATGAGACCCAAGGCCTAGCAGGCCCAATTGGTGAATGGGTCATGGTGAGCACACCAGCCTATGAGCCACCAAAGAGGTAGGTCATTTCTGGGACCTGAGATGGAGTCCTGGTGGGGTCAAAATAGTCACAAATTCAAAATTAAACAAAGTATCTATATTTCCAAACATGGGTGGGTGACATCTTGCGTTTGATGTAGTCATTCTCTTTATTTTGTGTCTTATTCATTGATGTATTGTGTATTTTCTTTTTTTTTATTTTTATTTTTTATTGTGAACATACTGTACAGAGGGGTTACAATTATATGGGCAAGATAATGAGTACATTTCTTATCAAGCATTGCAACCTCTTTCTTTGTTTACCATTCACATCCCTTCCCAGCCTCCCCTCACCCCCCCATCCCATCCTCCCCCCCCCCCCACCAAACTTGTAAATTTCGTTTTCGACATGAAAACTTGTACTTCACATTGTTGTAACGGGTCCACAGTTACCCTTAAACGACTTGTTTTTCCCCTTCTCCTCCACAAATTGTAACGACATCAAATATAGTGAAAGCAGGGGTTATATTGTGGGGGAGGGACATACAAAGCAACAAAGAAATAATCTTATAAATGCATTAGAAACAAATGCATGAAAGAAAAAACATTAAAATACATATCTAAGGGTTCATTTTCCTAACATCACATTATCTGACCTTTTCTGCTTCACTCATACATATACTAGATATTGCAAATAAGGGAAACCATGGG
This sequence comes from Dipodomys spectabilis, assembly GCF_019054845.1. Lineage (NCBI taxonomy): Eukaryota > Metazoa > Chordata > Mammalia > Rodentia > Heteromyidae > Dipodomys > Dipodomys spectabilis. The sequence continues at coordinate 1,130,824 of NW_024871122.1, forward strand.
ACCTATGTTTCTTTGGGCTTCGCTTACTTCACTTAATATAATTTTTTTCAAGCCTTTCCATTTCCTAACAAATGGGGCAATATCATTCTTTCTGATGGAGGCATAGAATTCCATTGGGTATATATATCACATTTTCTTGATCCATTCATCTACTGAGGGACATCTGGGTTGGTTCCATATCTTAGCTATGGTAAATAATGCTGCAATAAACATAGTTGTGCTGGTAGCTTTAGTGGGGTCTTGTTTGTAAACATTTGGGTAAATGCCCAAAAGTGGGATTGCTGGGTCATAGGGGAGCTCTATGTGAAGTCTTTTGAGGAACCTCCATACTGCTTTATAAAGTGGTTGAACAAGTTTACACTCCCACCAACAATTCAGTAAAGTTCCCTTCTGTCCACATTCCCTCCAGCACCTGTTGTTATTAGAGTTCTTGATTTTTGCCATTCTAATTGGGGTGAGCTGGTATCTCAATGTTGTTTTGATTTCCATTTCTTTTATGGCTAGAGAGCATTTCTTCATGTGTCTATTGGCCTTCCTTCTTTCTTCTTCAGAGAAGTTTCTCTTTAAGTCTTTAACCCACTTATTTATTGGGCAGTTGTTTCTTTGAGGATTTGTTGTTGGGGGATTTAATTTTTTGAGCTCCAAGTATATTTCAGATATGAAACCCTTGTCCGTTTTATGGCTAGTGAAGATCTTCTCCCAATCCGTGGGCTTTCTAATGATCTTGCTAGCTATGTCCTTTGCCATACAGAAGCTCTGCAACTTCATGCAATCCCATTTGTCCAACCTTTCTGTGATTTGTTGTGTTTCCGGGTCTCTATTAAGAAAATTTCGGCCTGAATCAAGGAGACCTAGGGTTTCTCCTATTCCATCCTGTAATGTTTTCAGAGTGTCTGCTTTGACTCGGAGGTCTTTGATCCATTTGGAGTTGATTCTTTTGCAGGGTGAAATATAAGGATCTAGCTTTAGTTTTCAACAAGTGATTAATCAATTTTGCCAGCACCATTTACTGAAGAGGCTGTCTTTCTTCCATTCTAATTATTTAGCATCCTTATCGAAGATTAGATGACTATATATCTGTAGGTTCAATTCTATTCCATTGGTTCTGAGGTCTATTCTTGTGCCATTACCAAGTTTTTTTGATTGCTATGGTGTTGTAGTAGAGTTTGAAATTTAGTATTGATATTCCTCCAGCACTTTTCTTTCTGTTAATGATCTTTTATGCTATCCAGGATCTTTTATTGTTCTATATGAATTTTTGGATTGTCTCTTCTATTCCTTGAAGAATGAATTTGGGATATTGATAGATATTGCATTAAATTTGTACATAGCTTGGGAAATATTGCCATTTTCATGATGTTGATTCCTCCAATCCAGGAGCATGGGAGTTTTTGCCACTTTCTATGTTCTGTTTTGATTTCCTTTTTCAGGCTTTTAAAGTTTTCATCATAGAGGTCTTTCACTTCTTGTTTAAGTTAATTCTTAGGTATTTTATTTTTTGTGGCACTATTAAGAATGGAGTTGCTATCCTGATTTGAGCCACACTTTTCTCATTCTTTGCATACCGAAAAGCCATTAATTTTTGAGGGTTAAATTTATACCCTGTTACTTTGTCCAAGTTTTGAATAAGCTTGAATAATTTGGGAGTGGAATCAATGGAATTCTTTAAATAAAAGATCATAGCATCTGAAAAGAGGGAGTGTTTTGCATCATCTTTCCCTATTTAGATCCATTTCATGTTTGCATCTTGTCTTATTGCTATAGTTATGCATTTTAATACTAGATTGAAGAGGAGTGGCGAGAATGGACATCCTTGTCTCGTTCCTGATTTAAGAGGAAATGGCTTTAGTTTTTCACTATTAAGTATAATGCTGGCTGTAGGTTTTTCATATACAGCCTTTCTTGTATTGAGGAATGTTCGCTGGATTCCTAGTTTTTCTAGAGTTTTCATTATCAATGGGTGTTGAATCTTGTCAAATGCCTTTTCTGCATCTATTGAGATAACCATGTGGTTCTTAGCCTTGCTCTTGTTGATGTGATGAATTATATTAATCTATTTGCATATATTGACCCAGCTTTGCATTCCTGTAATGAATCCTGTTTGATCGTGGTTTATGATTTTTTGGATGAATTGTTGAATTCGATTGGCCAAAATTATGCTCAAAAATTTTGCATCAATGTTCATCAAAGAAATGGGTCTATAACTTCTCTTTTTTTGATGAGTTCCTGACTGGTTTTGGGATGAGGGTTATGATGTCTTCATAGAGTGAGTTCTGTAGTGCACTTTCTCTTTTAATTTCATTGCGGGGCTATTGGTGTGAGCTCTGCTTTGAAGGCCTTCTAGAATTCTGCTGCACATCTTTCTGGTCCTGGGATTTTCTTAAATGGGACTTCTCTTATTACTGTTTCTACCTCAATGTTTGATATGGGCATGCTAAAATGTTTTAACTCATCTTGGTTTAGTTTCAGCATGTCTATATTTGCTATGAAAAGGTCCATTTCTCCAAGTTCTCAAACTTATTAGCATAGTTTTGAGAAGTATTCCCTTATAATGTTCTGAAACTTGGTTGTTTCTGTGGTGATGTTTCCATTCTCATCTATAAGTTTATTTGGGTGAGTTTTCTTTTTCTGATAAGATTTGCTAAGGGTCTGTCAATTTTGTTAATTTTTCGAAGAACCAACTCTTTCTTTTGTTGATTCTTTCTATGGTTTTCTTGGATCCTAATTCCTTTAATTCTGATTTAATTTTAAATATTTCTTTCCATCTCCTGGACTAGGGTTTATCTTGCTGCTCTTTTTCCTGGAGGTTCAGATGTCTCATTAAATTGTTGGTTTTAGATCTCTCCAATTAGTTTATGTAGGAACTCAAAGCTATAAACTCGCCTCTGAGTACTGCCTTTGCTCTGTCCCAGAAGAGCTGGTAATTTGTGTGCTCATTTTTGTTGAATATCATGAACATTTGAATTTCCTTTCTAATCTCTTCCCTGACCCACTGGTGATTCAACAGTGTGTCGTTCAGCATCCATGTGTTACAGGACTTTCTTTGGTGGTTTTTGGTGTTGAGTTTTAATTTTATTCCCTTGTGGTGTGAGCGAATGCAAGGTATAACTTCAATATTTCTGAATTTGGACAAGATTGCTTTGTGACTTAAAATGTGGTCTATTTTGGAAAATGTTGTATGTGCTGCAGAGAAATATGTTGCTGCTAGGTGAAATATTCGGTAGATGTCTGTTAAATCTACTTGATCTATGCAGTTGTTTAGATCAGCGGTTTTAGACTTGAGCTGAAGAGCTGAGGGAAAATGCCCAGTCCCAGAGTTCAGGCCCCACAGCCGACCAAAAACATCCCTGTGACACATTTGCCTTGCTTACTTTCACTCCCCTTATGTTGGCATACTAGGAGGCCAGCATAAGAAGAAGCTCCAGAAACCTTTTTGGATAGAAAAAGAAACTACTGAATGGGAAGTGAAGGGTGTTTTAGAAGAGATTGGGAGCTGAACACAGGCAGGAGGGCTCATGGCTTCAGCCTCAGCTGTTTTCTGAATCATTGCCCATTTACCAGCTGTAGTTTTTTGTTCCAAAATCAATGTGGCAAAGTCTGCAATTCTTATTGACTCATCCACATACACAGACCTAGTTAGTCATCCAGAATGACTTAAATGTAGATTTGCTAAATCAGAGAAATCTGTACCAGAGTAAATGGGCAGAAAGAACTTCATTTAATCAGGTTCAATTCATTTTTACTTGCTTATAATTCAACTGAGAGAACAATATCAAACTAACCAAGCTTTCACAAAATGAAAATATCCAAGCAACTACATTTTACAGGAAGTAAATATTCACAGTACAAATCAGAATTTCTTAAGAGGTGGTGCTCTCAGAAAATAAGGAAATAGGATTCAGGACACATGTCAGACACGTTTCACAACAGCATCAAAACTAAATTCATTACCACAGGTGGCAAAAGTTGCTTACTCTCAGCATGTAAGCACATATCATTTTTTTCTGGTCCTTAGTAAAAAAGATGGAATAGTTTGATTTCCCGTCTCAATTTCAATCTCCAAATTCACATTTTCTTCTAAAGAAGTCATTTATCTCACACACCTGACAATACAGATTATGTCTTCCAACCAGGGTCTTATGGGCATCTGGGAGCAAAATAGGAAGAGTGAACCAGGCTACAGGAAGCTTGATTGTTCAGGAATAAATCATGTTTGTCTTCTGCTTTTTCTTTTGAATTGTGAAAGTACCATACAGAGAGGTTACAATTACCTGAGCAAGGTAATGAGTACATTTCTTATCAAGCATTGTTGCCCTGGAAAGTCTCGATGGCACAGCTAAGCTAGTTTGGGAGTGCTTGTCCTTTCCAGCACCCAGGTGGGAAGATAGTTAGTTGGGAGGGTTAAAATATCTTAGAGTTTCAGAAAAAGGCAAAAGAATTGTACATGGTTTTTCTTCTCAGAAAAGAACCTTTAAATAAGGTACATTTTTCTCTTCACAAAACAATTATACAGTAATCCCCTTCACTGTAATTCCCCCTTCTATAGTTAGTTACTGCAGAGCACATGGGCAGCAATGATGGCGCTGAGAGGGAGTTGAGTGGGCAAAGCCCAATTTACCTTATTTTCAGTGTGTAACCAGCCCGTGAAAGCTTAGGTGCATGATAGGGTATGACCTTGACAGTGATTGGTTCCTCTTCCTCACCTGCAATACCACCCGCTTATTTTGGCTTTAAAAAGGGCTGCTCTCTGTTAATAAACAAGTTTTCTTCCTGCTTGACTTGGCTCCCCGCTGTGTCTTATTGTCTCCCAGGCTGAGGGAGGCTGGAGAATGGGCAAGCACCGCATTTATCTTTCCTCGGACCCCGTCCATCTTTCGTGGGATGGACAAAGACCCAACAAGTTACCTCTGCTCAACTGTACTCTGAAAAGATTATGGAAAAACATCTAATAATTTGAAAGAGACCACATTCACATACTATCTTCATTTCATTTTTTTGGTTCACTTGGTTCTAAAGTTTCACTGTATATATCTTTGATTATATTCCAGCCTAGGCTTCTGTTTCCTGGAATTACAGGTATACATTTCCACATCCATTTCACATTACTTTTTCTTTTTACAGTATATTGTTGCAATTTTTCTGTTTTTATTAATTATTGTTATAATTGTCTTACTGGATTCTGTACCT